>NW_020949613.1:23535707-23651160 GCF_900497805.2 Vombatus ursinus
CAATAAAACTGGGTAATAGATATTTAGTGGAATTGAGGACTTTGAAGATTTCCTGATGAGAAAATCAGAGCTGAATAGAAAATTTGACTTTCAAATACAAGACTCAAGAGAACCATAAAAAGTAAACATAAGTAAAAAGAAATCATAAGAGATTCAATAAGGTTAATATGTTTATATTCCTATGATACTTGGCGACTTCTAAAATATCATGGCAGAAGGAATGTACATAGACAGAGGCATGGAAGTGTGTTGCCTAAAATAAGATGATATCCAAAAAAATAAAATTAAGGTATGAGGAAAAGGGATGCACAGGGAGAAGGGGAAGGGAGAAGTAGAATAGAATAAATTATCTCCCATAAAGGAGGTGCAAAAGAATTTTTATAATGGAAAAGAAGATGGGAGTGTCAGGCAATGCTTGAACCTTACTCTTTGGAATTGGCTCAAAGAGGGAATGTCATGCACATTCAGTTGGTTATAGATATTTATCCAACCTTAAAGGGAAGTAAGAGAAGGGGGGTGATAGAAGAGAGGGAAAATTAGGGGAAGTCAGAAGCAAAACACTTTTTGAGGAGGGACAGAGTGAAAGGAGAGAGAGAGAGAGAGATTGACAGAAGAGAGACAAGGGGAAAAGTAGGATGGAGGGAAATACACAGTAATCATAACTGTGAACATGAATGGGATGAATTCACCCATGAAATGGAAGCAGAGAGTGAAGTGAATTAAAAACCAGAATCTTACAATATGTTATTACAAGAAACACACTTAAAGCAGAGAGACACAAAGAGTAAAGGTAAAGGGCTGGATCAGAATCTATTATGCTTCAGTAGAAGTTAAAAAAAAAGCAGGGGAACCAATCAAGATCTCAGACAAAACAAAAGCAAAAAAAGGAACTAATTAAAAGACATAAGCAGGGAAATACATGTTGCTAAAAGGTACTATAGACAATGAAATAATATCAATTCTAAACATATATGCACCAAACGGTATAGTATTCAAATACTTTTTTAAAAAAAGAGCTAAGTGAGTTACAGGAGTAAATAGACAGTAAAACTTCATTAGTGGGAGACTTTAACCTTTCTTTCTCAGAACTGAATAATCTAAAAAAGTAGATAAGTGACAAGTTAGAGACATGAATAGAATTTTAGCAAAGTTAAGTATGATGGACTTCTGGAAAAATTGAATGGGAATAGAAAGGAATATACCTTTTCCTCAGTTGCACATAGTGCCCACGCACATAAAAGATGACCTTGTGTTAGGGCATAAAAACCTCACAACTAAATGCAGAAAAGTAAAAATATTAAATGCATTATTATCAGATGATAGTGCAATAAAATTATATTTAAGTATGGGCCAAGGAAAGGTAGATTAAAAATTAATTGGAAACTAAATAAACTAATCCTAAAGAATGAATAGGTCAAAGAACAAATCATAGAAAAAGTCAATAATTTCACTTAAAAGAATGACGACAATGAATCAGCATACCAAAATTTATATGATGCAGTCAAAGAAATACTTAGGTGAAATTTTGCATCTCTAAACACTTCCATCAATAACATACAGAAAGAGAAGATTCATGAATTGGGCATACAACTTAAAAAAAAAAAACTAGGGAAAGTACAAATTTAAAATCCCCAACTAAATACCAAAATAAAAATTCTGAAAATCAAAGAAGAAATTAACAAAAATGAAAATAAAAAAACAATTGAACTAATAAAGAAAACTATGAGCTTATTTTTTGAAACCAACAACAACAACAAAATAGATAAACCATTGGTTAAGTTGATTTTTAAAGAGAAAGAAGAAAACAAAATTAATAGTACCAAAAATGAAAAGGGTGAATTCACCACCAATGAAAGTAAAGTTAAAACAATTATTAGGAGATATTTTGCCAAATTACATGCCAATAAATCTAATGACCTAAGGGAAATGGATGAATGCTTAAAAAATATAAATATCCCAGATTAACTGAAAAGGAAATGGGATCCCTAACCTTATCTTAGAAAAAGAAACAATGAGCCATCAACAAGCTCTCTGAGAAAAAATTCTGGGGACCAGAAGGATTCAAAAGAGAATTCTACCAAATAGTTAAGGAACAATTAAGCCCAGTACCATGTAAAGTATTTTTTAAGCTTTTTTTTTTTAATTTTTGGCTAGGCAATGGGATTAAGTGACTTGCCCAGGGTCACACAGCTAGTAAGTTTTATGTGTCTGAGGCCAGATTTGAACTCAGGTCCTCCTGACTCCAGGGCCAGTAATCTGTTCACTGTGCCACCCAGCTGCCCCATGTAAAGTATTTTTAAAAATAAGGAAAGTGTCAGTCCTACCAAATTCCTTTTATGACATAAATATGGTTTTGATATCTAAACTTGGGAGAACAAAAACAGAGAAAGAAAAATATAGACCAATTTTCTTAATAAATATCAATGCAAAAATTTAAATGAAGTACTAATAAAGGAAATTACAGCAATATATACAAAGATCATAAGCTATAATCAGGTTGAATTTATACCAGGAATGCAGGGCTGGTTCAATATTAGGAAAAGTATCAAGATAATTGACCATAATAATGATAATAACAATAAAATCATATTATTATATTAAGAGGTGTAGAAAAAGCTTTCGACAAAATACAATGCTCATATATATTAAAAAGCACTAGAAAGCATAGGAATCAATGGAGCCTTTCTTAAGTAATATCTATTTAAAACTAAGAGTAAACATTGTCTATAATAAGGATAAACTTGAAGTTTTCCCAGTAAAATCAGTAATGAAGCAAGGATGTCCATTATCATCACTATTATTCAATATTTTACTAGAAATGCTAGCTATAGCAAAAAGACAAGAAAAAATGAAGAAATAAAAACAGGCAATGAGGAAACAAAACTATCACTCTTTGCAGATGATATGACAATAAACTTAGAGAACACTAATAAATCAATTAAAACACTACTTGAAAAAATTAACAATTTCAGCAAAGTTGTAAGAAATAAAACAAACCCATATCAATCATCAGCATTTATATATACTACCAACAAAACCCTGCAAGAAGAGATAGAGAGAGAAATTTCATTTAAAATAACTGTGGACAATATAAAATGCTAGGGAGTCTACCTACCAAGAGAAAACCTGGGATTATAGGAACATAATTGCAAATCCCTTTTCACACAAATAATGACAGATCTAGACAATTGGAGAAATATTAATTGCTCATTGGTAGGCCAAGACAACAAATTAAAAATGATAATTCTATCTAAATTAATTTACTTACTTAGCCCTTTACCAATCAAATTACCAAAGACTTATTTTGTAGTTCTAGAAAAAAAAATAGTAAGAAAATTCATGTGGAAACCAAAAGTTCAAGAATATCAAGGGAATCAATGAAAAAAAAACTAAGGAAGGTGGAATAGCAGTTCCAAATTTCAAATTATATTATAAAGAAGTAATCATCAAGCAATATGGTACTGACTAAGAAATAGAGTGGTGGACCAGTGGAATAGAGAAGGTACATGGTGTTGTTTGTCCTTTGTTTTCAAAGAAGACCAGTAACATCGTGGGTGGTGTCTTGACTTGTGTGTGAATTGGATTTAGGTAGGCCAGAGTTCCACAAACTCCTCAGCCTCACTCTTCCTGAGTCATTGAAGTCCAGTGGCAAGACAAATTTCCCCAGCTGAATGAGCACATAAAAACGGTTTGTTACAATGGCTATGAAGGTGGCTAAAGCAGGCACTGTGGACTGCTTAGATCTTGGTCAAGCATTGAAAACACCAAGGTACATAACGCACCACAATGAACCATAGTTCTCCAGTGTTTGATAAACTCAAAGATCCAAGCTTTTGGGATAAGAACTCACCATTTGAAAAAAAAAATTGCTGGGAGAACTGGAAAGCAGATTCAGGTTGGCAAAAACTAGGTACAGCCCAACATCTCGTACCATATACCAAGATAAGTTCAAAATGGATAAATTATTTAGACATAGAGTGATATTTAACAAAAAAAAATAGGGAAGTATGGAAAAATATACTTGACAGATCTATGGATAAGGAAAGAGTTTATAACCAAACATGAGATAGAGAGCATCATGGGAAGTAAAACTGATAATTTTGGTTACATGAAACTAAAAAACTTTTGCACAAAAAAATGGATTAAAAAAAATTTAAAGGAAAACAAGAAACTGGGAAAAATTATAGCAAGTTTCTTTGATAAAGACCTCATTCATCAAATATATAGGAAGCTAAGTTAAATTTATAAAAAATATAAGCCATTCCCCAACTGGTAAATGGTTGAAGGATATGAACAGGGAGTTTTCAAAAGATGAAATCAAAGTTATCAATAGTTACATGAAAAAATGTACTAAATTGGCACTGATTAGAGAAATGCAAATTAGCACCTCATACCTATCAGGTTGACTAACATGACAGAAAAGGAAAATGACAAATGTGGAGGGGATGTGGAAAAATTGGGACACTAATGCATTGTTGATGGAATTTTGAATTAGTAACAGGGGTGGGGAACTTGCAGCCTTGAGGTCACATGTGACCCTCTAGGTTCTCAAGTGTGGCTCTTTGACTTAATTCAAACTTCACAGAAAAAATCCCCTTAATAAAAGGATTCATTTTGTAAAACATGGACTCAGTCAAAAGGCTGCACCCAAGCACCTAGAAGGCCATATGTGGCCTCAAGGCCACAGGTTCCCTACCACCCATGGCTCTGACCATTCTGTAGAACAACTTGGAACTACACCAAAAGGCTATAATCTGCATATCCTTTCACCCAGTAATACCATTACTAGGTCTGTATCTCAAAGAGATCAAAGAAAAGGGGAAAAGACCTATTTGTCCAAAAATATTTACAGCAACTCTTTTTGTGGTAGCAAACAATTAGAAATTGAGGGGATTTCCATCAATTGGTGAATGGCTAATCAAGTTATGGTATATGATTGTGATGGGATATTATTGTGCTATAAGAAATGATAAACAGGATGGTTTCAGAAAAACTCAGGAAGACTTAGATGAACTGGTGCAAAGTGAAGTGAACAGAATCAGGAGAACAATGTACTCAGTAACAGCATTATTGTAAGAATGATCAACTGTGAAAGACTTAGCTACTTTGATCAAGACAATGATCCAGGGGCAGCTAGGTGAATAGAGCTCTGGCCTTGGAGTCAGGAGGACCTGAGTTCAAATCCAGCCTCAGACACATGACCCTTACTAACTGTGTGACCCTGGGCAAGTCACTTAACCCTAATTGCCTCACCAAAAAAAAAAAAAAAAGGAAAAAAAAAGAAAAAAAGACAATGATCCAGGATGGCCCATGATGAAAAATGCTATCCAAGTTCAGAGAGAGAACTGATGAACTTTGAATGCAGATTGAAGCATATTTTAAAAAAATTCTTTGTCTTTATTGTTTTCTTTCATTTTTTTTCTTTTGCAACCTGGTTAATGTGGATTTTTTTGGTGTAACTTCATATGTATAATCAAAATCAAATGACTTGCTATATTCTATATGAAGCCCTTCCTGATTCACCCAGATCCTAGTGCCTTTCCCTCCAAATCACCTTTATCTATTTTGTGTATTTCTATATGGGTACATATTCCTTTACACATAGATACTGACTCAAACTGTCCATATTCTTTCAACCTCCTTGCCTCGTATATCAAAGACCACGCCCTGGGAATTTTAAGCCTCTCACTTTCCAAACGCCTACCCTACAGCCACACTCTTCTGATTGATGAGTCCCACATGTGGCTTGCTATATCTAAGTCGGCTCCAGCCATGCTTCACTTTATTCTCCAGACTGTCTCACCATCTGCCTATCCAGCGCATACACTCTCTGAATGGCTCACTTCTACCCTATTTTTTCAGTTCTGAAACCATAACGAATCCTTTCTGCCATTGCTATTGGAGAATGTGTGTCAATCTACTTGTCTATGGCTCCATTTAATCCTTAAAACTTTTGAAACCAAAATACCTCTCTCTGACCACCTTTCACTATTAGAATGTCAACTCCTTGAGGGCAATGACTGGCTTTGCTTTTTAAAGAAGACCTGTAGTAAAAGTGCTGAGTACAGTGGTAAGCGCTTAAATAATGGTTTGTTGTTGTTGTCATTGTTGTTGTCGCTGTTGTTGTTGTTCTTCTACTTCTGCTTCCTGTTGTTCTTGTTCTTGTTTTTTCTTGGTTTTTTTTCCTGTTGTTTTTCATCTTCTTGAATGAATGAATAAAAAGCATCTGATAAACACTTATTTTGTGCAAAGTATGCTCTTAATTCGTGGAAATACAAATAGAAATACAAGACAGTCCCTGATCTAAAGGACCTAAACTTATAACGAGGAAGATAGAACATATAGCGAGTTTCAGCTGCAAGTCAGATGGGAAAGACCCCATGGTATTTAGGATGCAGTAGCAAGACATATGGTAATACATCTTCTTTAATGTCACATTCACTAAGAAAGCAATATTGCTTTCTGAATTTGAACTATTTCACAGCATCAAGGACTTTGGTGGCAGGTATTTTTCTTTTCCAGGTCTTTGGTAGCTGTGACTTCTATGGAAAAATAGGTTGTAGTACCTGCAAAGTCAGTTGCCATATGACGTAATAGTCATCATCATCATCATCATCATCACCACCACCACCACCATCATCATCATCTATATAACACTTTAGGTTTTGCTTTATAAGTTACTTAATTTGATCCTCAAAACAACCCTTTGAGGTAGGGGCTATTAATATACCAATTTCAGAGATGAAGAAACTGAGTCTAAGAAAGATTAAGTAACTTACCCAGGGTCTCACAGCTAGTGTCTGATGTAAAACGTAAACTCAGGTCTTCCTAACTCCAAGTCTAAGATTCAATCTCCTGTACCACCTTGCTGCCACAGACATCTATTACATTAGGGTTGCTTTCTTGAATAATAGCTTTGGAGCAAGCTGTAAAATGCTCAAAGGCAGAAATTGTTTCACTTTCCTCTTCATATCCCTACACTTAGTACTGTGCCTGGTTTAAAACAGGTAGTTAATAAGTACTTGCTGATTGAAAATTATTTGATTTATAAATAAATAAATCACATAAATCAATATTTCAAGAAGATGAAATATTTTCTAATAGTAAAATATTATATATGATCTATTTACTCTGTTGGATGTTTACTTTTTATTGAAACATTGAAGACAGGTAGGGGCACTTACAAGTGTGTGTTATGTGCTCTTATGCCCTGAGAATACATAGATGAAAAATGTCATAGGGTTATATTTTATGAAATTGATTACCTCATAAAGCATAAATGTGTTGAGCATTTTGAAATCAGGAATAGGAACCTAGTTTATATTTAAATCAGGAGCAATTGCAGATGACAGGAAAATACTATCATGGGTAGCCTTTGTCAAGGTACATTTTCCTATGCTTTCTCATTACCTTCATGATATAACTATATGCAACACAAATGGTAATAGTTTTTATTATACCCTCCTTTGTCTTAATATGGTTCTGCTACAATCTGCAGAGCTTACAACGTTGTACATACGTTTATAGGGGGGATAATTAGCCCTGTGGTCTGGGCTCAGCGCCCCTGGCTCTTCTTTTCTGGCACAAATGTTTGAACCCTGTACAAGGAGGTTTTTAATTTCTTTCTTGATTAAGTTAGTTTTTGCTTCATACATTAAGTATTTTGTTCTTTTAAGAAACAAGGCATACAAGGCTCTTCCAGCTAGTATAAGCATCATCTTGAAGCCAGATTTAAATGTTTTTTAGAAGCCTGTCAGAACTACTCTAATGGGATTTATGTTGGACCACAAATGTCAACACATATAGGACTAGCTTAAAGAAAGACACAACAATGTGCAATAGGGACTCCAGAATCAGAATAACTAACTACACTAATCTATAGGCAGCCAGGGTTTCCCATCTCTGTCTCAATGAATGAAAATGCATTTTATTTTTGTCTGTGTGCAACAGAGGTGTAAATAATGAAAAGACCATCTCCATCTTTGAGAAACACATAGTCTCAGATTCAAGTCATGATTCAGAGTGGGAAAATTCCTTTCCTACTCTTCCCAAGAGCTTGATTCAGTACCATGTGGGCAACCTGTGGTGAGGAATCTATTCACATAAAATGAAATAAATAAAATGGCTTATAATCAAACTCCACTTCCAGAGATAGAACTGATGAACTTTGAGTGCAGATTGAAATATGATTTTTTCACTTTCTTTATTTTTATCAACAAAAAATCTTGACTCTTGTTGCCAAAATGACCAAATGAATTAGAATTACTTTGCACAGAGCTTTATAGATACAGGTGTACCATCCCCAATCTTCAATCTCTTCCTATCTCTTCCTTCCACACTTCCTTTAAACAGGCTTTAATCTTTCTCATCCTTAAAAAATGAAACAAAAAAAATCCTTACTACATTCAGCTATTTCCACTGGCTGTTATCCTATGACTCTCCTCCCTTTCCCAGTCAAACTCCTTGGAAAAAAATCTACACTCAGTGTACTTACTACACTTCCTCCCCTCTCACTGTCTCTTTCAATCCTCTGTGGTATGATCTAATCTTGTTCAACTGAAACTGCTCATTCCAAAATCTCTTAATTCTATATCATCCTCCACTCTTAATTTTTAATCTCATATATTCAATCAGTCCCCAAATCTTATCATTTCTACCTCCATGTATTTCTGGTAAACTTTTTCCTTTTCTATCCCCATGAACCTACCAGACTAGTTCAGGTTCCTATAATTTATCTTCTGTGCCATTGAAGTATCCTACTATTTGATCTCCTTGGGTCAAGCCTCTGCCAACCCCAATCTTGATCATTATGATCTCTTATTTGTAAAATCTAATGATCTTTTCTCAGGTCTCATCTTTCTTGGTCTTTCTATGGTACTTGATCTTGTTAAGTGTCTTTTCCTCCTGGAGTCACTCTCCCTTCTGGGTTTCTGTGACATTGATTTCTCTTTTCATGATTAACATCTTTTTCTCCCACTTTCTACCTGTCTGATAATTTTATCTCAGTTTCCTTTGGTGGATCATCATCCATGTCACACCAACTAAATTGGTGTATCCCAAGACTCTGTCCTGGGCCCTCTTCCTTTTTTCTGTACATTGTTTCACTTATTGAGCTCATCAGAAAATAGGAGTTCAATAATCATGTCTGAGGATGACTTCCAGATCAATATTTCCAGCCCTATTCTCTCTTCTGAAATTAAGTCCTGAACTACACACTACCTCTGAGACATTTTGAATTGATGACCCATAAATATCTCAAACTCACAATATCCAAATATAAATCATTCTCTTTCCACCAAAAACCCACCCCTCTTCTGAACATCTCTATTTCTACTGCCATTCTTTGAATGATTCACATTCACAAACTCTGTATCATCTACTCTTCATTCTTTTTTTTGCAATTTATGTAAAATATATTTTTATTTTATTATTTTTTTCTCAATTATATTTAAAAACTTTCAATATTCATTTTTAAAATTTTGAATTCCAAATGTACTCTCCCCCCCATCCATCTACCACACCTTGAGAAGGCAAGAAATATGATATCAATTATACATACAAAGCTGTGTAAAACATTTCTATATTAGGCATACTGCAAAAATAACAGAAATAAAGAAAAAGAAAAAAAATGAAAAAAGTACACTTTAATCTGCACTCAAAGTTCACCAGTTCTTTCTCTGGAAGTGGATAGCATTTTCTATCACGGATTCTTCAGAATTGTCTTTAATCACTATCTTGATCAGAGTAGCTGAGTTTCCCACAGTTGATCATCCCTATAATATGACTGTTACTGTGTACAATATTCTCCTGATTCTGCTCACTTTATTTTGCTTCAGTTCATATAACACAAGTTTTTCTGAAACCATGCTATTCATCATTTCTCATAGAATGATGATATTTTATCACAATCATTTACCACAACTTGTTAAGTCATTCCCCAATTGACAGACATCTCACAAGCATAGCTCCTATAAATATTTTTTGGACAAGTAGGCCTTTTTCTCAATTTTTAAAACATCTCTTTGAGATGTAGACCCAGTAGTGGTATTTCTGGGTCACAGTGCATGTATGGTTTTATAGCTTTTTTGGCATAGTTCCAAATTGTTCTTCAGAATGGTTGCACCATTTCATAACTTGACTAACAGTGCATTAGTATCCCAATTGTTCCACATCCGTTCCAGTATTTATCATTTTCCTTTTGTCATGTTAAGCAATCTGATAGGTATGAGGTGCTATCTCTGAGTTATTTTAGTTTACATTTCTCTAATCAGCAGTGATTTAGCACATTTTTTAACATGGCTAATGATAGCTTTGATTTCTTCTTTTGAACACTGTGTTTGTATCCTTTAACCATTTATCAATTGGGGAATGGCTCATATTTTTACAAATTTGACTCAGTTTCTTACATATTTGAGAAGTGGGACCTTTATCAGAGAAACTTGCTATAAATTTTCCCAGTTTCCTGTTTTCCTTTTGTTTTTGACTGCATTAGTTTTGTTTCTGCCAAGGCTTTTTAGTTTCATGTGATCAAAATTATCCGTTTTATCTCCCATGATACTCTTTATCTCTTGTTTGGTTATAAACTTTTCCCTTATCCATGGATTTGACAGGTGCATTTTTCCATACTCCTCTGATTTTTTTTACATCATCCTTTATGTCTAAATCACTTGTCTTGGCACATGGTGTGAAATGTTGCCATGCCTTGTTTCTGCCAACCTGCTTTCCAGTTTTCCCAGCAATTTTTGTCAAATGATGAGTTCTAAAACCCAAAAGTTTAGATACAGGTTTATCAAACACTCAATTAATTTGGTCATTTACTACTGTGCATTGTATTCCTAATAATTCTAATCTGCTCCACTGATCCACCAATAGGCTTCTTAGCCAATTGTTGTGATGATTACTGCTTTGTAACGTAGTCTGAAATCTGGTACTGCTCGGCAGCCTTGCTTCATGTTTTTTTTTTTTCCATTGATTTCCTTGATATTTTAAACTTTTTATTCTTCCAGATAAATTTTATATTATTTTTTCTAGCTCTATAAAATGATTCTTTGGTAGTTTGATTGGTATGGCACTGAATAAGTGAATTAAATTAGTTAAAATTGTCATTTTTATTATATTAGCTGGGCCTACCCATGAGTAATTAATATTTCTCCAATTGTTTAGATCTGTCTTTATTTGCATGGAAGATGTTTTGTAATTGTGGTCATATAATCCCTAGGTTTGTCTTGGCAGGTAGACTCCCAAGCATTTTATATTGTCTGCAGTTATTTTAAATGTAATTTTTTTTTCTATTTCTTCCTGCTGGGTTTTGTTGGTAGCATGTGGAAATGCTGATGATTTATGTGGTTCTATTTTATATCCTACAACTTTGTTGAAATTTTTCATTGTTTCAACTTGTTTATTAGTTGATCTCTAGAGTTCTCTTCTGCTTTTCATTTTTAATTACCCCATATATCCCATCAGTCTCCAAATTTTGTCATTTCTATCTCCGCATACTTTTGGCAAATCTTTTCTTTTCTCCCTTAACATATCCACTAGCCTAGTTTAGGCCCCTATCATTTCTCTTTTGTACTATTGCAATATCTTATTTTATCTTCTTGGCTCAAGACTTTGCCAACTCCCATCTATTCTATGCACAGCCACAAAGGGGACTTTCTTAAAGCGTGGGTCAGATTATGTCCCTCCACAACTTATAAAATCTAGTGGCTCCCTGTTATGTCCATGATCAGATACATGGTGTCCTGAAAAGTCTCAGTGCAGATTTAAAGTACTAAAGCGTAGTGTTTTAAAAGTGTTCTGCCAGGTGTTTAACATTCTTTATAACCTGGCCCCTTCCTGACTCTAGTATTATAACATATTATTTTCCTCCATGCACTTTATAATTTATCTATGCTGCCCTACTTGCTGTTCCTCATGAACAATAGTCCATTTCCAGACTCTTTGCGTCATAGAGTGTCTCTAACACTTGGATTTCTCTCCTGCCTCAGAAATGTCTCCTGGAAACACTAAGTTCCTTCAAAATTCAGCTCAATCAATACCTTCTATAAGAAGCCTCTCTCAATCATCTCAAATGCTTTTTTATTAATGTTGTAAGGACTATGTGTGTACTTACATATGTTCATGCTATCTCCTTTATAAGAGTGCAAACTGTACAAGGATAGTGACTCTTTTACTTTTATCTTTGTATCCCTTGAGCTTAGACTGGTGGCTGATACATGATAGGTGTTTAATAAATACTTGTTGATTGACTGATCATGTAGGGAATTTAACATATTTATTATATAAAGAGGATAAGTGGGTTCCATACATCAAAGTAATGCAACCTTAGATTTGGAATCTGGAAGACCTAAGGTTCATATTCTTCTATGTGTAATCTTGGCTAATTCATGTCACTTTTCTTGCTTCTCTTTCTATGGATGCACCATATAGAAAATAAAAAGTCAGTGTCCAGAAATAGAAATCTAGGGGAAGGAAACATTAGGACAATGATTCTTTTTATTGACACTACACAGAGCTGTAACTAGAACAAAGAGAATGTGACTTCAGCCCAGGGTTGTTGTGGAAGGGTAGGAGAGAAGTATATCAGAACTCTTTGTCAGTCAAGCACAGCTTTCTCTTCAGGAGGTTCCATCGCCTACTTGGGAGGGCATGTTTATTCCTTGAGATGGAGAATAACTGCTAATGGTCCATCTCCAACCCCCAGATTCCAATGATATAGTGCCCCCTCTCATGGTACTGCCTACCCCCAAAACCCTTGAGGTATTGAGTATCAATCTTTCCCATGATAGGCATAGCTATACCCTCTAATGCTACTGACACCCTCTTGCAATTATTTTTGAGGTGAAAATATTGCTAGCTATAGTTTTAGTATTATAAGCCCCACTGAGTGACATAGCACACTGAGCCTCTACCATCTGACAATGAAAGTTTTAAATTCCAGGACAGATACAGTCTTTGCTCCCTATAAAATGCATTTAAATATCTTCCAGAGAAAAAAAAAACAGTCAATTGTGGCTTTTCCCCCCAGAACTAGCTGTTATCAAGTTCACACAAAAACTAGATGACCCACAAGATGTATCTCTTTTTCTTTTTTTTAATAATTTTTTTTATTGATTTATTTTGATTTATCAACAATCACTTCCACAAGTTTTTGAGTTTTAAATTTTTCTCCCCCTCCCTCCCTAAGACTGCATGCAATCACATATAGGCTATACATATACATTCCTATTAAACATATTTTCACATTAGTGATGTTGTAAGGAAGAATTAGAACCACTAGGAGGAATTACAAGAAAGAAGAAATGAAACAAAACAGAAGAAAAATAGTAAATAGTATGTTTCAATCTGCTTTCAAATTCTATAGTTCTTTCTTTGGATGTGGATAGCACTCTCCAGTACAAAACCATTGGAGATTTCTTAGATCTTTGCATTGCTGAGAAGGGCTAAGTCTATCAATGTTAGTCATCACACAACGTGGCTGTTACTGTGTACAGTGTTCTCCTGGTTCTGCTCACTTCACATAGTATCAGTCCATATAAGTCTTTCCAGGTATTTTGGAAGTCTGCCTGCTCATCATTTCTTATAGCACAATAGTATTCCATTACATTCATATACCACAACTTGTTCAGCCATTCCCCAATTGATGGGCATTCCCTCAGTTTCCAATTCTATGCCACCACAAAAAGAGCTGCTAGAAATATTTTTGTAAATGTGGGTCCTTTTCTCATTTCTATGATCTCTTTGGGATACAGCCCTAGAAGTGCTGTTGCTGGGTCAAAGGGTATGCACATTTTTATAGCCCTTTGGGCATAGTACCAAATTACTCTCCAAAATGGTTGGATCATTTCACAACTCCACCAACAATGCATTAGTGTTCCAATTTTCCCACATCTTCTCCAACATTTATCATTTTCCTGTTTTGTCATGTTGGCCAATCTGATAGGTGTGATGTGGTACCTCAGAGTTGTTTTGATTTGCATTTCTCTAATCAATAGTGATTTAGACCATTTTTTCATACGACTATAGATGGGTTTAATTTCTTCACCTGAGAACTGCCTGTTCATATCCTTTGACCATTTATCAATTGGAGAATGACTTGTATTCTTATAAATTTAACTTAATTCTCTATATGTTTTAGAAATGAGGCCCTTATCAGAGACGATGTTTGTAAAAATTCTTTCCTAATTTTCTACTTTCCTTCTAATCTTGGTTGTATTGGCTTTGTTATTGAAAAATGTTTCAGTTTAATGTAATCAAAATTATTCATTTTGTGTTTTGTAATGTTCTCTGTCTCCTGTTTGGTCATGAATTCTTTTGTTCCCCATAAACCTGATAGGTAAATGATTCTTTGTTCTCCCAGTTTGCTTATAGTATCAGCTTTTATATCTAAATTGTGAACTCATTTTGACTTCATTTTGGTATATGGTGTGAGATTTTGGTCTATGCCTAGTTTCTGCCATACTCTTTTACAGTTTTCCCAGCAGTTTTTGTCAAATAGTGAGTTCTAATCCCAAAACCTGGGGTCTTTGGGTTTATCAAACAGTAGATTACTATAGTCATTGACTACTGTCTTGCATACTTAGCCTATTCCACTCATCCTCCACTCTATTTCTTAGCCAGTACCAAGTAATTTTGATGAGTACTGCTTTACACTACAATTTAAGATCTGGAATGGCTAGGCCACCTTCCCCTGCATTTCTTTTCATTAGTTCCCTTAATGTTTGGGATCTTTTGTTATTCCAAAAGAATCTTGTTATTATTTTTTCTAGCTCTATAAAATAATTTTTGATAGTTTGATTGGTATGGTACTGAATAAGTAAATTAGCTTAGATAGAATTGTCATTTTTATTATATTAGCTTGGCCTACCCATGAGCAACTGATGTTTTCCCAATTATTTAGATCTGACTTTATTTGTGTGAAAAGTGTTTTGTAATTGTGTTCATATATTTCTGGGTTTGTTTTGGGAGGTAGACTCCTAAACATTTTTATAATGTCTACAGTAAGTTTAAATGGAATTTCTCTTTCTATCTCTTGCTGTTGGGCTTTGTTGGTAATATATAGAAATACTGATGATTTATGTGGGTTTATTTTATAGCCTGCAACTTTGCTAAAGTTGTTTATTATTTCAAGTAGTTTTTTACTTGATTCTCTAGGATTCTCTAAGTATATCATCATATCATCTGCAAAGAGTGATAGCTTTGTTTCTTCTTTGCCTATTCCAATACCTTCAATTTTTTCTTCTTCTCTTATTACTAAAGCTAACATTTCCAGTATGATATTGAACAACAGTGGTGATAATGGACATCCTTATTTCATCCCTGATCTTATTGGAAATGCTTCTAGCTTGTCCCCATTACATATGATGCTTGCTGAAGGTTTTAGGTAGAGGTCACTTATTATTTTATAGAAGACTCCATTTACTCCTATGTTCTCTAGTGTTTTTAATAGGAATGGGTATTGTATTTTGTCAAAAGCTTTTTCTCCATCTATTGAGATGATCATGTGGTTTCTGTTAGTTTTGTTGTTGATATGATCAATTATGCTGATAGTTTCCTAATATTGAACCAGCCTTGCATTCCTGGTATAAATCCTATCTGATCATCATGTATTATTCTTGTGATAAGTTGCTGCAATCTATTTGTTGATGTTTTATTTAAAATTTTGCATCTATATTCATTAGGGAAATTGGTCTGTAATTGTCTTTCTCTGCTTTGACTCTTCCCAGTTTAGCTATCAGCACCATATTTGTATCATAAAAAGAATTTGGTAAGACTCCTCTTTGCCTATTTTCCCAAATAATCTATATAGTATTGGAATTAATTGTTCTTTAAATGTTTGATAGAATTCACTTGTAAATCCATCTGGCCCTGGAGATTTTTTCCTAGGGAGTTCCTCAATGGCTTGTTCAATTTCTTTTTCTGAGATGGGGTTATTTAAGTATTTTAATTCCTCATCTGTTAATCTGAGCAACTTATATTTTTGTAAATATTCATCCATTTCACTAAGATTGCCAAATTTATTAAGATATGCAAATTTATTGCATACAGTTGGGCAAAATAGCTCCTAATTATTGTTTTAATTTCCTCTTCCTTGGTTGTAGATTGACCCTTTTCATTTTTAATCCTGGTAATTTGGTTTTCTTCTTTCTTTTTTTTAATTAAATTAACCAAAGATTTATCCATTTCACTGTTTTTTCATAAAACCAGCTCTTAGTTTTATTTATTAGTTCAATAGTTTTCTTAATTTCAATTTTCTTAATTTCTCCTTTGGTTTTCAGTATTTCTAATTTGGTATTTAATTAGGGATTTTTAATTTGTTCTTTTTCTAGTTTCTTTTTTAGTTGCATGCCCAATTCATTGATTTCCTCTTTCTCTGTTTTGTTCATGTAAGCATTTAGAGATATAAAACTTCCCCTAAGAACTGCTTATGCTGCATCCCATAAGTTTTGGTATGTTGTCTTGTTATTGTCATTCTCTTTAATGAAGTTAATGATTGTTTCTATGATTTGTTGTTTGATTCATTCATTAGATTATTTAGTTTCCAATCATTTTAGTCTATCTTTCTGTGGCCCTTTATTGCATATAATTTTTATTACATCATGATCCAAAAAGGATACATTTAATATTTCTGCCTTTATGCATTGGATTGTGAGGTTTTTATGCCATGGGACATGGTCAATTTTGTGTATGTGCCATGTACCACTGAGGAAAAAGTATATTGCTTTCTATCCCCATTCAATTTTCTCCAGAGGTCTACCATACCTAACTTTTCTAATATTCTATTTACCTCTTTAACTTCTTTCTTGTTTATTTTGTCATTAGATGTACCTAATTCAGAGAAGGGGAGGTTGAGGTCTCCCATTAATATAGTTTTGCTGTCTATTTCTTTCTGTAACTCCCTGAACTTCTCCTCTAAGAATTTGGATGCTATACCATTTGGTGCATATATGTTTAGTAATGATATTACTTCATTGTCTATGGTGCCTTTTAGCAGGATGTAGTTTCCTTCCTTATCTCTTGATAAGATCTATTTTTGCTTTTGCTTTGTCTGAGATAAGGATTGCTACCCCTGCTTTTTTTTTTACTTCATTTGAAGCATAATATATTCTACTCCAGCCTTTTACCTTTACCCTGTGTATGTCCCTCTGTTTCAAATGTGTTTCCTGTAAACAACATATTGTAGGATTATGGTTTTTAATCTATTCTGCTATCCATTTCCATTTTATGGGAAAGTTCATCCTATTCACATGCACAGTTATGATTACTATCTGTGTCTTTCTCTCCATCCTAATTCCCCCCGTTTATGCTTTTCTTTCTCCTTTCTCCCTTTTCCTCCTCACTAATGTTTTGCTTTTGACCACTGCCTCCCTTAGTTTCACCTCCCTTCTATTAGCCTCCTGCCTTTTCTTCCCCTTTACCCTTACTATTTCTTCCCTCCCTTCTATCCTCCCTCCCTTTTCTTTCCCCTTTTCACTCCTACTGCCTATAGGACAAGTTACATTTCTATACCTACCTGATTATGTTATTCTCTCCTTGAGCCAAATCTGATGAGAGTAAGGTTCAAACAATTCTCATCTCCCTCCCTTCTTTCCCTCTGCTGTAATAGGTTTTTGTGCCTTTTCCTGTAATGTAATTTACCCTTATCTGCCTCCTCCTTTCCTTTTCTCCCAGTATATTCCCTTAGTTAGATCAGATTAATCCACTTACTTAGATCCATTTAATCTACTTGGTTAGGGCTTTTTTTTTTTTATCATTACATCAAAGTCAACTTATACCCACACCCTCTATCCTTTAAAATGATGTAATAACAACAATACAGTTCTCAAGAGTTACAAGTGCCATCTTCCCTTGCAGGGATGTAAACAGTTTGCCCTTCTTAATAACATGTTGAGTTTTTTTTCTCCCATGTACCTTGTTTTGTGTCTCTTGAGTCTTGTATTTGAAGATCAAATTTTCTGTTGAGTTCTGGTCTTTTTATCAGGAAGATTTGGAAGTCTCCTATTTTTTGTTGAATGCTGATCTCCTCCCCTGAAAGACTATGCTCATTTTCACTGGGTAGTTGATCCTTGGTTTTAATCCAAGCTCCTTTGCCTTAAGGTGGCAAATCCATACCCCATGATCTTTTAATGTAGAAGGTGCAAGAACCTGTATAATCCTGACTGTGGTTTCATGATATTTAAATTGTTTCTTTCTAGCTGCTTGCATTATTTTCTCTTTGACCTGGTAATTTTGGAATTTGGCTACTATATTCCTTGGTGTTTTCAATTTGGGATCTCTTTCAGGAGGTGATCAGTGGATTTTTTCTATGACTATTTTACCCTCTGGTTCTAGGACCTCAGGGAAATTCTCCTTGGTGATTTCCTGAAAGATACTGTCCAGGCTCTTTTTTTCATTGTGATTTTCAGGTAGACCGATAATTTTTAAATTGTCTCTCCTAGATCTATTTTCCAGGTCAGTTGTTTTACCAATGAGGTATTTTACATTTTCTCCTATTTTTTCATTCTTTTGTTTCTGTTTCACTGACTCTCACTCTCTCATAGAGTCATTAGCTTTCATTTGCCCAATTCTAATTTTTAACAAATTGTTTTCTTCTATTTGATTTTGTACCTCCTTTTCCATTTGGCTTATTTTATTTTTTTACGGAGTTCTTCTCCTCAGTGAGTTTTTGTGTCTCCTTTTCTTTTTGGTCAATTCTGCTTTTTAAGGAGTTGTTTTCTTCAGTTAATTTTTGTCCTTCTTTTTCCAGTCTATTGACTCTCTCTTGCATACCTCTCATTTTTTTTCCCATTTTTTCTTCTACCTCTCTTATTTGACTTTTAAAATCCTTCTTGAGCTCTTCCAGGATGGCTTTTGGGGCTTCAGACCAGTTCATATTCCCTTTGTAGGTTCCAGATGTGGGTTTGTTGACAATGGTGTCCTCTTCAGAATTTCTGCCTTGATCTTCACTGTTCCCACAATAAGACTCTATAGTATGTTTCTTTTTCCTCATGGTGTTTGCTTATTTCCTGGCCTTTAAAAATATTGAGCTCTCTTGCTGGGGTGGAGGAGGCATAGACACAAGCTTCTTGTGTTGGGAGCCCAGGGCCTGGTCACTGGCTTTGTGTGTTGGGGCCTCTGATGGTGGCAGTTGGAGGTCAACACCAGGTAACCTGGTGTTGGGCTGGAATCAGCAACATTGGAACTCTAGAGGTAGGATTGGGTAGTCTGGCCCCTGGAGGCTGCCTGCTTACCCAGGCCTTTCCTTTCTTTAGCTTTCTTCAGTTCCTTTCAGATGGATGTTTCACTGCTGTGGGATGTTGCTCCTCCTGGGGCTTTCCCCCTTGGTGCACTTCCCAGAGTTTTGCTGAGGCATTGGGAGACTTGGCTTTCATAGAATGTGCTGAGTTTTCCAAGCTGGTTTCCATTGGTTCCCCTGCCCCTACTGAGGCACTTAGGGGTCATGGTGTTGATGTTTGTCTGCTCCACCACCTGGGGTTCAGGATCTCCCCCTGGTATGCTGAGGAGGGACTTTCCACTAGCTTGCTGGGATGCCTCCCATTCTGTACTGCTCCCCTTCCCCCTGGGCAAGAAGGGCCTTTCCTGTTAATTCCTCAAGCTACCTGGCTGCTGGACTGCTACACCCTTCCTTTTTTGCTGGATCAGCTGTTCCAGGGTTTTTCCTGGGGTGATATTTTCTGGGTTTTCAGAGGTGAATAAGGGACAGTGAGAGCAACTTGCTTCTTATTCTGCCATCTTGGCTTCTGGAAGCAGAACCCTAAATATCTTCTTTAATGAAAAACCATTGTAATCAAATTTCCATTATGAAAGCCACATTCTTTTGAGTTTATCATGGTTCTGTGAAGAGGTATCTTAAAAAGGTATTAATTGACTTCTGGCAAATATGGCAATGTGGAAGTTTCTAGGCAAGTCTAACCACCCTGAGAGCAAGTCCAACAAGGATGCACTACCGAGTCAGATGAAATGAATATTCAATAAAAATGAAAGAGAAGCACCAGTAAGCTCCTCCATTGGGTCCAGAGCTGCATAAAAAGAGATCATGAAATGTACAGGTGTGCTTGTTACGTGCCCTTTGAAGGACTTGAAGTCAATGCATGTTCTAACCTCTCAGAGTCTCAGTAAGGGGCAAGCCCAACTCCAAGTATGTGAGAGGTTGGGGATGGTGGGCTGAGATGCCCATTCAGTGAATGCTTAAAGACTCTGTAGAATATCTGAAGTCAACAAGATCTCAAGTAGAAATATGGAAAAAAAAAACAACCCTACAATTTCAGGTCTGGGCCTATCATGAAGGGCAAAACTAGTTCCCAGATAGCAATTTCATAAGACAGAGGAGGCAAGACAAATTAATAATTAGTGACATGGGGCCCTCCGGGAAACCTGAAGCCAGAGAAATTTCTGATATCACTTAGTAATAGTTAAAGCTACACAAAGAGACAAAACCAACTACTGGTAGGTGACTGAATAAGGAGAAAGAGATAGAGATGGGGCTGAGGCCAACCGACATCCTGGATGCCAAGAGAAAGAAGCAGAAATAGAGATTAAATGAAGGTGTGGGACCTGCTCCCACTGCAAGTTTCAGCATTCTCTTACAAGCTAGGCTTGAGGAAGAAGGCAGGGAAGGGATTAAGATAATAGCCAGCCCATCGAGATGTGTAGTACTTCAGTGGCAACAATATTTAGGCCACAGCAGGGACAAATCCAGTGCTTAGCTACCACATCCAAGTGTGTGAGAGGGTGTGGAACACAAAGTCCTAATCTAGCAATTGAGGCTATTGATATAAATCAACAAAAGACAACCCATAAAGCAATGAAGAAACACTATGGGTTAAGAAAAATTCAAGAGGTAAATAAGAATAGTAGTAACTAGTGTAGATGAGAATAACTCCACAATAAGTACAAGTAGATTTTCAGGGGGGAAAAAACCCAACAACAATGGAATGATCATAAGGACTCTAAGAGTGACTAGAAGAATTGAAGCAAGATATAAACAGTGAAATTAAAGTTCTTGAGGAAAAAAATTAGGATACCAAAAACCTTAGGACAAATGCTTCCCTAAATAGTAGAAACTCTGAAAAATAAAATTGAGCAAACAGAACTTAATACTTCAGTGAGATAGCAAGAAACATTAGAACAAAGTTCTAAAGACTGAATTATTAGAAAAATAAGTAATGAATTTCCCATTAAAAACAAATGACCTGGAAAACATGAGGAAAGAGAATTTAAAAATCACTGAGCTCATTGAACAAAAAAGAAAAAACATAAAAAGAAAAATCCTTATTACTATATTCAAGAAATAATCTTTAAAAATAACCTTCTTAGATTTATTAGAATCAGTCAGCAAAGTGAAATAAAAAGAATTAACCAATCACTTCCTGAAACTCCAAAATAAAAATACATAACCAAAATTCAGATCTTCAAGATTGAAGAATGTATATTTCACGCAGCCAGAAAGATGAAACTTACAATTTATCATAATTGGAGTAGGCCAGCAGAAGAATAACCAAACATCAAAATGGGCAGGGGGAGTGCGAGAGAGGAAATTTGTGATAAAATATTTAAAGATGGAAGAGACCTTAGAGGTTGAATTCAACTTTATTTTTTTAAACAAATGTAGAAACTAAGGCCCAAAGAGGTTAAATGACTTTCCCAGGGTCATATAGCTAGTGAATGTCTGAAACTGGTCTTACTGACTTAAAACCTAGTGCTCTATCAATTACACTAGGAAATGGAGGGTTGAATTTTTCACTAACCCCAACCACACACACAGTGTATAATTTAGAAATTTAATAAAATCAAAAGTGAAATTGATTTGTAAAGAGAGATGGAAGGTAGGAAAGTACAGAAATGAAAAGGAAATCATTAGAAGCAAATCAAATAACAACTATGGAGGACTGAACATGAAAGAAGATTAAAAAGAGAGAAAGAAAAAGATAAGAATCAAAGATCTAAATTTGGGTGAGATAAGGAGAGAAAAGACAGAGGACTAGATTAGAACACTCCTATCATGGATTACTAGTACTGATCTTATTTCCTTTCTTTCTCCTCCTTTTTATTTGTAAAGAAAAGGAATAGAGGACAAAGAGAGGGAGAATTATAATAGTACACAATATAGGAAAAATAATTAACACTCATAATTGTGAATTAAATAGGGTAAACCCACTCATAAAATGGAGTAGGACATCACTTGCTATAATGCCTCCCATTCTGTACTGCTCCCCTTCCCCCTGGCAAGAGGGGCCTTTTCCGTTAATCCTTACTCAACCTACCTAGGCTACCAGACTGCTACACCCCACCTTTCTGCTGGTTCAACTATTACAGGGTTTTTTCTGGGGTGATATTTTCTGAGCCTTCAGAGGTTAGTAAGGGATGGTGAGAGCAACTTACTTCTTACTCCACCATCTTGGCTCCTGGAAGTGGAACTATCTCTCTCTTATTCTTATTGTTGAACAATGATAAGGATGATAAATAAATAATAGCTAATGCACAGAGAGAACAAAAGAAAACTTAAAAGGAAGCAAATATGGTGAGCTCTCAACACAAAGTATAGTATTTGTTATGTAGGTTTTCTTGAAATGGAAATTTATTGCTATACATTTTGCATCCTCTCTTAAGTTATGCTATGCACGTCATGCTTTTTTTCTTTTCTTATTTTGTATTTAAGTTTCAAAATTTAAGTTATGTTTCTTTTCTCTTTCCTTATTGTGTATTTAAGTTTTTGTAACAAAAAAAATGATATCTAACATATAGGACCTTAGCATTTGTAAAGCATGTTAGAGAGCCAGTGAGACAAAATGGATAGCCAGCCAGTACAAGCCACCTCTCAATGCTGTTGGCAATTTTCCAACACTCTAAGTAACAGAGAAGGTGCAAATTGAGATCAGTAATGGGAGTTTCTTCACTTGAAAGTTCCTCATACTAATGGAACCACAGATCCACTTTCTGTCCCCATTTGTCTCATTTCAGCCTTACAGCAACTCTATAAGGTTGGTATTGCAAGTATCATTATATCTGTTTTACAGATGAGGAAACTGAGCTTCATAGAAGTGAAGTGACTTGCTCATGGTCACCCATTTGTAAAGTCTAGAGACATGGTTTTAACACAGTTCTCTTTTGATTCCAAATTCAGCATTCCTTCTACTATACCACGCTGCCTAGGTAATCTCTGTTTCAGTCCAATGTTTGCTTGTATTCATTCATTCCACAAATATATTTTAAATGCTTACTAGACACCAAGTTTAGACTCTGGAAGGGAAACAAAAATAAATTATATTGTCAGAGTTCATAGTGTTATAAGGGATCTAAGACAAATACATAAATAACTGATATGAGGCAGAAACCTATAAATTTCATGAGTTAGAGTTCTAAGGGAGTTCAGAAGAAGGACAATTCTGAATGGTGATGAAGGGAAATGTTCAGGAAAGATTTAATGGAAGAGATGGTGTTAGAGCTGGGCTGGGAAAGATTTCAGCAGCAAGAGGACAAAGGTTGAAAGAAGAAATTCTAAGCTGTGGAAAGAGTCTAAACAAAGACACAAAGGCAGGAAAACAAGCTTTTCAATTTGGCTAGTTGTTGAATTTCCACACCTTGCCTTGGTGGATAGGAATGGTGAAGTCAGATAATATGGGAGTTAGAAATTAGAAAATTAGAAGTTAGAAAAGGAGTGACATGTTCAGAGAAGCACTGAAAGTTAATCTAGCAATTGTCAATAGTGTGGATTGCTGTGGAAAAAGAATAGTGACAGAGTAGGTAGGAAGATATTGCAGTAATCCAAATGAGATATAATGAGACCATGAAATAAGGTAAAGGGAGTGGGAATAGAAAACAGCAAGGATGCAACAGACATTGAGGAGGTAGCATGAGTAGACTTTGACACTTGATACAATGTGAGGGAGCAAAGGAGAAAACAAAATTAATGTTAAATCTAGCATTTGGAGCTTGGAGGACTGGGGGATGGTGGTACCATTAACAGAAAAAACAAAGTCAAGATGAGGTCGCTGGTTATTTTTCATTATTGTTGGTGATTTCATTATACCATTTTTGTTATTTTTTTTCCAAATGGAATTCCAATAGTAATTGTGTAAGTATGAGTCTCATTCCTGTCATTAATCTTTTTATATTCAATATTTTGTGGACAATTTCACAGGTTGATAAAACTGCTGTTTTGTAATTTTAAAAGAGTGTTGTTCTTTAGTAATTTTTCAGTTTCTTCCCACTCTTTATGATCACATTTGGGGTTTTCTTGGCAAAGATACTGAATTAGTTTCCCTTTCCCTTCTCCAATTCATTTTGCAGATGAGGGAACTGAGGCAAATCAGGTTAAGTGACTTGCCCAGGGTCATCTGGTTAGTAAGTGTCTAAGGCCACATTTGAACTCAGGAAGAGTCTTCCTGACTCTAGGCCCATCATTGTATCCATTGCACCATATTTTAGGTTCCCATGCTTCCCAGTTTTCCCATGTATTAGGTTATAAACTCATCCTAGATAGATTTAATGAAAGGATCTTTAGAGTAACTCCAATAGTAGAGAAGATGAGGGAGATTCTCTTCCCCATTTTCTATTGATTTCTTTGGCTAGATTTCTAACCTGAATCCTTATCCAATAAGTCACCAAGTCTTATTGATTCTACCTCCTCTATGTCTTTTGAATCTATCTCCTTCTCTCCATTCATATGGCTGCACAGCAGTTCAGGCCCCCAACACCTCTCTCCTGGACCACTGCACACTTTTTTCATTAGTTTCCCTGACTCAAATCCCCTTCTTCCAATCTATCTTCCACACAGTTACCAAAGTGAAATTCCTCAAGTTCAGGTCTGACCATGTCACTCCCCTGTTCAATAAACTCTAATGGCTTGATATTACCCATTGGGTCACCTGTAAACTTCTCCCTTTAACATTTAAAATTCTATACATTCTAGCTCCAGCCTATCTTTCCAAATCTATTGCACAATTAATCTCCTTTACATACTCTATGGTTCAAACAAACTTGATTATTTGCTGTTCCTTCTGCAAAACACTCAAATTTTAATATTTATGCCTTTGCACAGGCTTTCCTTCTTTCCAGGTATGCTCTTCCCCTTCATCTCTTAGTCCAAGCAGATTAGGTGGTTTTCTATTAGTAGGTGGCACAGTGTATAGAGTGATAGAGTTTTTAAAAAGACCTGAGCTCAAATCCTGCCTCAGACACTTACTAGCTATGTGATGATCTTGAGCAAGTCACTTAACCTCCCTTTACCTCAGTTTAATCATTTGTAAAATGGTGATAATGATAGCACCTACCTCTCAGTATTGTTGTGAGGATACAATGAAATTATACATGTAGAGTATTTTTCAAACCTGAAGCCTTTCCCAAACCTCTAAGGAGTCTGTGACCAAACACTGCCCCACCAATTACCTTGCATATGTACTTTATACATATCTCATGCACATGTATGTATGTGTGTGTGTATTTGTGTGTATGTATGTATAGTTTTCCCTATTGGAATATAAACTCCTAGGAGATAAGGACTTTCCCTTTTATATTTTTGTATCTGCCATATGTATTACACAATGACTGGTGTATAGCAGGTGCTAAAATTGTTTATTGGTTGAGTTTTAAAAGGTTATCTATCTCATTCTGTCTTAATTTAGCAGCACAATAAATGATAATAGTTGACAGTCTTCTTTAACTGACAATGTGTTGGATTAAAGTCAAGACATAACAAGCTGTGATTTGATTTTGTAACATAGTATTGTCTTATCATAACATTTTGACATTTTTCCTTTAAAAATATGATCAAAATATTTTGCATGTTGTGTGACAATAAATTCTTATTGATTGATTCCTGCCTTCACAACTGTTATTTTTATTTCAGTCATGCTTTTCTTTCCCATTTTGCCAACATCTCCATTTAAATTATGTAAGCCAATGGAGAAATGATAAATAATAAAAGTCACTTCATGGTTTCCTTGATAAATTCATCTATTATGTAAGATACAGAATCTCCACAAGAGCAATTAAATTTAAACATTTAGTCAATGATTGTTTGGCTAGCCTAGCTTTCTTGTAAGGAAAATCCAGCATATTCTCCTACACCTGCCATTTGTGGTCTGCAGAATGGTCAACATATCCAACGTGATGCGACTTCTGTAATGCTCACATTCCTTGGAAACATCAAATTGAGATTTACAGAATTGGTAAAGTATCTTAACTCATACCAAAAGTGGAAAACAAAAACAACTCGATATCAAGTTGTATTTTTCTCATTAAAGTTGAAGCCACAATTAAACTTGAGAAGACTTTTGTTCTTCATGTAAACTTGGCATGAAGTTAAAGGCCAACACATTTTGTATTTTTAATGAATTCTGAGCCTCAGAAAACATTTAGAGTCATCCAGAAGGTGCAGGTGACATGGTGTGACTCCATTCCTTTTCTTCATTTGCCATATCCCAAATGCTTTATTTTTCCTCCAAAGTGTGTGAGTTGTTTTTCAGTTGCGTCTGACTCTTTGTGCCTCCATTTTGGTTTTCCTTGGTGAAGGTACTGGAGTGGTTTGCCATTTCCTTCTCCAGCTCATTTTACTGATAGGGAAATTGAGGCAATCAGGGTTAAGTGACTTGTACAGGTCACACAACTAGTGTCTGGGGCCAGATTTGAACCTAAGAAGAGGAGTCTTTCTGACTCCAGGCCTGGCACTCTATTTGCTCTGCCATTAGCTACTTTCCCAATAACTACCTATAAAAGAAATACCTAGCAGTGATCTGTGTGGCACAAAAGCCAAGCCACAATTTATTCCACATTTGAGTAAAATGGCAACATTAACTTCTGATGCTTCCTCAAATGATGATTTCTTAGAATTTAAAAAATATTTCTGTGTTCCAGTTGTTGGGAAAGAGTAGATATTTCAAACAAGTCCAGTCAACACCATCAATCAATATCTGTCAACACAGGACCATGGAATACTTTTGCATGGCCTTTTAAAATATCATTTGTTAAATAGGCCACACTAAAACTACTCTTGTTTTTTGGCAACTGATATATTAAAATGGTTGGAAAACTGGTCAAACTTTGTCTTTAATTGTAATGCAAACTATTAATGTTTGCATGAATAGTGAGAAGAGCACTTTTTCTTACTTATGATATAATGTTGGTCTTGAGAGGTAGTGGGTTTCTTTTCGCTGGGGATCTTTGGGGAAAGACAGGATGATTCTTTGTTTTATCTAGGACTTGATGACTACTGATATCACATCCACTGTGTGTGTATGTGTTTGTGTAATTTTGATCTTGATCCTCATAACAATATCAACTTAGGAGAGTTCTGATAAATGTTTAACAACTAGCTCTGTAAAAAAAAAGCATTGCACAACACATTTTAAAGTTTAATTTGCATTATTAACAATTTCTCCATTACTTTCATAAGTCTAGACCATCAACAAAACAACAAATCATACTATGATTTGTAGCATTTATCAATTTCTGAGTTACAAATCCTCACACTGAAAATTTAGCAATTGGTTCTCAGGAACCCATTCAAGCTGGCCCTAGTACATATCCTATATTTATTAGAAATATACAGATTTTCAGTGGATCTGTGACCTTATCGATGCATAAGCTCCTCCTCTCATACTGAGGCATAACACACCCCATTCATACATGCCCCTACTATATATAAAAATGGTATCTATTGGAGATGACTTTAATGCTAGTACCCTCTATGTTCAGGTTCAGTATTAAGATGAAATGAGGCACTTGCAAGTTGTTGAATGTTTAACGCAAGGGGTTCACTTTGCCCTAACAAAGCAAGGATATCTTGACTGGCCAGCAGGGCATGATAAAGTTACTTGAATGGGCTTCAGAAGTCCACCAAGTCTGAAGGGCCTAGACTCCATGTGACTGGGACTTTTTATGTCCTTAGGTGACCAGGAAGTTTAATCAGGGAAACTGAGGCCAATTAAGCCCCAGGGTTAGCTTTGTTCTAGGCCTACTCCATTTTGTCTGGGAGCAAGAGAGGTGAGAGTAGGCAGGAAAGGAAACCTCAGGAAGCCAATGTCATCAAATCCTAGGGGAAGCTTTGTCTTCTTTTAGGGAAAGTCTCTCATTTTTTTTGTGGAAAGAAAGAAGTTGTGTCAGAGAACCACTGGTCCTATCACAGTATCCATGTACATGTTGGATGGAATCTGGGTGATAGACAGACTTCATCTATTTAATCCTTCCTATGTGAATAGACAGGTAAAAATCCTTAAATGTGATTACAGACCTCTTCCAGGAAGTTGTACAATGTTTTGGGGCTAGCCACAATTAACACAGTATCATCCATACCAGTGGTGTCAAACTCAAATAGAAATGGATTCTTGCAGGCTGCATATCAGCTTAGAAAACCACAAATTAACATTATCTATGTTATATTTTATTTTGTTAAGCATTTCCCTATTATATTTTAATCTGATTCAGGAAACATTGAGGAGTGGCCCTCCTAGAGTTTGATACCTTTGATTCATATGAAATTTATCATATAAATAATATTTTTATGAGAGTCATCTATCCACAAATTGAGAGCATCCTCAATGAGTGTATTAGTAGGGAATAAGAGGACTTTTGTAGTCTGTATTCAATAATGGATAACATCTTTTCCACTTCACGATTTAATTAACAATGTAAAAAATACAATATCCTATTATGCTTATTGCTTGTTGATTATGAAAAAGCATTTGATTAAGAATAAAAGTGAACATTATATATGATGGGTATAAGCTAGAGACCTTTCCATTAAAAGCAGGGATAAAGTAAGGATTTCATTATCCCATTATTTGATTTAGTGCTAGAAATTCTAGTTATAATGACAAAAAAAGAAAAAAGAAATTGAAGGAATATGCATAGACAAAGAACAAAATTATTACTTTTTGCAGATGAATGATTATTTATTCATAAAAATCTAGAGAATCAACTAAAATAAGAAAAAAATAACAGTAGAATAAACCAACATTTTAAAGCATCTTTTGCAATAAAATGTCTTACAACTAAATATCTTGTACTTTATGCATTTTATAAAAATTATTTACTTCAGCACAAATCTTATAAATATGAAACTATATTATAATAGAGAAATTTAGATTTTTTCAAAAAATATAATTTTATTAAACGAATGATTCAAAGTCTTACTTACCAGCCAGCTGTGTTCCATACCATGTTGTTACAAAGAAATCCAATACAGAAGTCTATCTATTTAATAATACCTTGATAGGCCTTCATTTTTAATTTTAAAAATACATTGGTAAAAAGACAGTTGTATCCCCATTTCTCCTGGCATCTGGATACAGGGCATTGTGGCTACCCCCTCTAGAAAAGCAGCTTTTATGAAGATGATCTTTTAAGATTTAAAGGTAAAATTTATGGTTGAACAGATTAGATAGCCTGAAACAAAAAGAAATCATTAATAGTTTGATGTCAAGATGGAAGGTAGCCACTTAGATACTGTCCCAAATATCTCTGCTTGGCACATTCCATTTTTCATTAATATTTTCATTAATTTTTATTAACATTTTATTTTTATTAATATTTTATTTTTATTAATAAATTTACTGAATGCATAGCTTTTTTTATTAACAAATTTGGTGAGTGCATAGATAGTGGGCATACTTACCAAATTTGCAAAAGACACAAAGCTAGGAGGAAAAGTAGACTTACTGGATAACTGAGTAGAGTCCAAAAACATATGACAGCCCAAATTAAATAGTAAGATTAAATTTAATAGAGATAAATATAAACTTTTATACTTGAGTTTGAAAAGTAAACTGCACTACAATAGTGCAAAATGTGCCTTGAATCTGAAGAACTCAGTTAACTATAGTGTTACGTGGCTAAAAAGCAAGCTAAGGCAACCCATCCTACTCTTTATTTTTTGTTTTGTTTTGGGTCAGTTGGGGTTAAGTGACTTGCCCAGGGTCACACAGCTAGCAAGTGTCAAGTGTTTGGTCTGAGGCCAGATTTGAACTCAGGTCCTCCTAGTTATCTAGTCCTTATTTTACATATAAGGAATCTGAGGCCCGAAGAGATCAAAAATGATTTTCTCAAGATCATATGATATTTAGGAAAGACATTGATATACTAAAGACTGTACAAAGCAGAGCAATTAAGATAGTGAAAAGCCTCAAGTTCATACCATAGAAGGATTGACTCTACTATTTACTTCCCATGTGACCTTGAACAAATCTTTTTATCTCTCTTGGCCACAGTTTCCTTATTTATAAAATGAGAGTGTTAGTCTAGATGGTCTCAGGGATTCTTTCCAGCTTCAAAAATATGATCCTATTGTCCTAGGAACTTATGATAGTTTGAAAAAAATAGGAGTGTTTAACTTGGAGTAGAGAAGACTTAGGGGGAATATGATAGCTGTCTTCAAATATTTTTAAAGTTGCCAAATGAAGAGAGGGATTAGACTTGTTCTTGGCCTCAGAGGGCTGAGATAGTTACAACTGGTAGAAATTGCAAAAAGGCAAATTTGAACTTGTATAGAAAAACTTCATAAAAATTAGCTCTATTCCAAAGTTAAATAGATTTTCTCAGAAGAAACTGATTTTCTCTTACTAAATGTGTTTACGCAAGGATTGAACAGTCATTTTTTTGGGTATGTTATAGAATGGATTTTTACTGATGTTAGATTGCATGGCCCTTCCATGTAGGTATAGAAGGTCCCTTCTAACTCAGGAATCTCATGATTCTGTACTAGAACAGAAGTAGACACTGATTTATAAGACTTGATGCTTCCTCTATGGGGCAATCTCTCTGATTTGAAGAGCTTAGTTAACTGCTTAATATTAATCGTATTATATGGCAAAAAAGCAAGCTAAGGCAACCCATCCCATAGTACCTTGTCCTCATAAGACCATATCTGGAGAACTGAATAGAACATGGGTTACAGGACAGTAAGATACATGACAGGTCATCTAGTCTTACTCTTTTATTTCACAGATAAAGAATCTGTTGCCCAAAGAGATTAACTTAGGGTTAAATAAATTTCTAAAAGACATAGTAATACAGTAATAGCAATATTGTTTTCTGAGTGTGATAAATCTAATAGAAATATAAACAGAAGGAGAAATATGTAACTGAACAAACTATTAGAGAATTTAGAATTAAAAAGTTTATCTTTTTTTCTGAATAAGAGTATTAATGAACATATATACTTCATAGTGCCATATTGCAACTTCACAAAATAGGCTATATACAAGTGTATGGAGACATTATAAATAAATATGAAAAAAAGCAGAAATACAAAACACATCTTTTGCACAACATAATGCAATAAAAATACTAATCAATGTAGGTAGGGGGGTGCTGGAGCCAGTTAATACCAGCTCATAGAAGCCAATTGTTAAATTTTCAGTGTGAGCATTTACACCTCAGAAATCAGCAAATACTACAAATAAGGATTTGATTTGTTGATCGTCTAAATTTAAGAAAGTAATAGAGAAAATGTTAATAATATCAATTATCCTTAAAATTGATTCATATGTACTCTTTACAATCATAGAACCAGTTAAACATTATCAGCACACCCTCGAAAGCAGTTAGTATAAGCAAAAAAATCACAAACTGAAATGGTGACTTGGGATAGGAGGAGATTTACTACATTTTTATTTCAATATAAGTAGTTTCCTTTATAATCCTCCATATTTTATTTTATTACATCTTTTAAAAAGTATTTTTATTTTCAGTTTCAAATTCTTTCCCTTCATCTACCCCTCCCCCACCCCTTGAGAAGGCAAGAAATCTGATACCCATTATATATTCATGCACACATACATATATAAAGTCATATAAAATTCTACATTAGCATGCTGCAAAACTAAAAAGCAAGAAAAATAAAATGAAAAATATGCTTTGATTTGCACTCAGAATTCATTAGTTCTCTCTCTCTGGAAGTGAATAGCATTTTTCATCATGAGTCTTTTGGAACTATCATGAACCATTGTATTGATCAGAGTAGCAAAATCTTTCAGTTTCTCATCCTTACAATATTGTTGTTTCTGTGTACAATGCTCTTTCTAACGGAGACCTAATAATGAAATCCTATACATATATATTCTCCAAATAGGTCAATGAAAAGAAAGAAAAAGCCAATATACACCAAAATATTTATAGGATCACTTTCTGGAAAACTATGAGTGAAAACAAAATAGATGGCTATTGATTGGAGTATAATTAAACAAGTGGAGGAACATAATAGTAGTGGAATTTCACTGGAATATAACAATTAATATGATGAATTCAGGGAATTATAGGAAGACATACTATGAAGACAAAGTGAAGTAAACAGCACCAGGAAAACAAGATATGTAATGGCTACTGTACAGTAAAAGAAAAGAACAAAAAACAATTAACTATTATCACTGAATGTTGTGAAATCATAACAATCAAGCTCAGCCACAAAGAAGAGTTTTGAAAATGTACTTCCCACCACACTTTTTTTTTTTGCAGAGATGGGGAGACTATGAGTGTAGAACACTGCTTATGACATATCATTTTTATATTAGTTTTGTGGAACTATTTTTCTTCCCTCTTTTATTCTTTATTGTAAGATATTGCTCAGAGGGAGAAGAAGGTATACTTCGGAAAATGTAGATAAAGTAAAAACAAAATAAATAATTTTTAAAAGATCTTGATACCTTTAAAATGGTGCCACATCTAAAGAGTATTTGGCTATTAAAACCTATCATCTATATCAGATTTGTCAAACACATGGCCCATGGACCACAATAATAACAAGTGAGGTCTGAACAAGATGAAAACATAATTGGGAAATATTTAACAAAATAAAAAAATTAAATAGTATTAATATGTGGTTTTCTAAGTATATATGGAGCCACAGGGATCCCTATGTATGATTTAGTGGCCCTTATTTCTATTTGAATTTGACCTAATGACTAATATAAATGCATTTTTTTTTGCAATTTAACACAATAACCACTTACACAGCAGCACAAGATTTCGCAACTATTTTTTTCTTAAATATCACATTGTAAAATGTACATAACAAAGATGTTCATTTAAGTAAAGCAACACAACTCTTTGGTCATGTCTTGTTTTTATTTTATTTTATTTTTTTGGGAAGTCAATCAAGGTTAAGTGACCTGCCCAGGGTCACACAGCTAGCAAGTGTCAAGTGTCCAAGGCTGGATTTGTACTTAGGTCCTCCTGACTCCAGGGCCAGTGCTCTATCCACTGCACCTTGGTCATGTCTTAAAAGCCTATGCCTTATTCTGTATGTATAGTCTACCATCTCTTTGCAGGGATATGGGAGATATGGCATTTTTTTCTTTTTGTCCAGAGGAATAAGTGGGTCAAGCTAGTCAGTAGTTCATTATTTCTATTGAAGATAGCTTTTGAACCCTCTTGTGCTACTTCACAAGTTCTTAACTTCATTCAATGGCATAACGCTTGCTTTCACAATGTCTTTGAAAAGTTTTCTCATAAGCGCATACTGTAGCTGTTCTAGGGAAACAAATCCAAATGTATATCTGGGTCACTTGGCCTGGTCCAGTAAACTTGATACTATGAACATCACCTTAATGTTTGTGGTGTTTAATACTGTCAGTCCATTGGTCTCCCTGCTGCATTCAAAGGGACTTTTCCTGGGAGTTCTGATAGAATTACTGCAGTCTCTTAAGGTTCTGTGCCAGGAGTCAGCAAACTAGAGCTTGACGGCCAAATTCTGCCTTCTGCCTGTTTTTTCCTAGCCTCCCTTCCCCCAGTTAAGCACTTTTTTTTAACGTTTTAAATACAATAAAATTTTATTTAGAAGTTTAAAAAAAATTCTTAGTTCTTGGGCGGTGAGCTGGATTTGGCCCATGGTCCAAAGCTTGTCGACCTCTGATCCATATTGGGCATATTCCAACATCATGTGTTACATTGTCTCATGGTACATCAATCACAATATGGAGGAAGATGTCATGGAGACATTCAGGTATATATACATATTCAATAACCATGAAAAATGTAGATTTAGTCTTTGGATTAGTTCCTTTTGTAAAAAATCTGATAACAAAGAGAATAATAAATCTCAAGAAATCTACTAGGTTACCTGCCACAAGTTCCCCCCGGTGATGACTTTTACAGGAACTATTCTCTTTGAGTGTGGTATGAGCTGCAATAGCTAATTCCATTACTGTGCTCCATATGGCTCAAGAGATATCCCAGGTGGATGATTTCCTTGTTAGCACATGCATTTGAAATCCTTAATCCTGATTTTAGCTTCCTATTCACCAATTAAAACGCTAAAATTTTGCTAACCAAATATGTCTGACATTTTCTTTCCAAGGGAATTTTTTTTAATTAACTGGGCAAGTTGTAAAACAATTCACTCTTATTTTTCTTAATAGTGATCAATGCAGCCTTAATTAGACCTAAGGTGATTTAAATTATATTACATATAATTGAGATTCTGGAAGAATTTTACACATTTGTATCTCAAATAGTTGAAAGCAATGTGCATTTCTTAATAGTACCTTAAGATTTAGAGCTGGACTTTAGAGATCACCAAGTCCAACTCCGTTTCACAGAAGAGGAAACTGAGGCATAGTTAGACAACATGCACATCATTTTAGAACTAGTAGAGCCAGGATACAAACCAGGGTCCTATACCTTGAGATCCATTAAGAGTTAGAAAATAATTTCTCCTTTAGGGTAGCTAGGTGGCAGTGGGTATAGTGCTGGGCCTAGAATCAGTAAGACCTAAGTTCAGATCCAAACTCAGACATTTACTAGCTGTGTGACTTTGGGCAAGTCACTCAACGCTGTTTACCTCAGCTTTCTAACTGGTAAAATGAGCTGGAGAAGGAAATGGTAAACTATTCAGGATCTTTGCCAAGAAAATTCCAAATGGGTTCACAAAGAATCAGAAACGAATGAACAACAAGTGACAATTTCTCCTTTATTCAAGCTGAAGTGAATACATATTTATGATGCTAAATTCTAGCTAATATTTGCCTTAAAGATTGGAGCCTTTGAATAAAAGCATGTGAAACTATAATGAAAACTATGTAAAATATTTCCTTTCTCCTGCCCTTGCCTTTTTGAAAACTACTTTAAGCTATGTAAGGTGGTGGGCCATTGTGTATAATTATTTTCTGTTAAAAAAGAAAGCATGTGAATAATGCCAGTAAAATCCAGCTCACATTGGTTTATACTCACCAAATCACCAGGAAACAACTAAGCATTCTGTTGGTAACATTACCCTTGCTATGCAAATATAGATTTTTAAGAAGATTAGTGTTGTTCAGTGGACAGAATAGTATACTAGAAACCAGGGATTTAGACATGTCTCTGCCTTAATGACCCTGATAAGTACTTCTCTGGGCCTCAGTTTTCTCTTTATAAAATGAAAGGGCTAGGGTGGGATGCACAAGGTCTATAGCTCTAAAAGTATCTAGTGGGAATTATGCCAATTCTGTTCAGTGACTTGAGTTGTAAAGTCACCTTGAAAATGATAAAGATTGCTAACATTTATATAGTGTTGACTATGTGCCAGGTACTGTGCCTCTAACTCTGACTCTCTATAATTATGATCTCATTTGATCCTTACAGCAACCCTGCGAAGTAGGTGCTCTAATTATCCTCATTTTACAGATCAGGAAACTGAAGCAAACAGAAGTGAAGTTCCTTGCCAAGGTTCACACAACTAGTGATTACTTGAGGGAAGATTTGAATTTAGGTCTTTTTTGACTCTAGGCCTGTTGCTTTATCCACTCAACCATGTAGCTATCAGTATCTTTATTACCACTGTTCTGTTAACATTCTCTCTTTTTTTTTAAAAAAAAGTAGCTATTAGGTTTTTATGCAAAAAAAATGATAAATGCATAATGGGATTGGAGTAGACAACATCTAACAAGAAAATTATATTATTGGGGGGAGGACACTGTTCTATATACAAATGAGGTCTATCCTTTCTTGTTTGATAACTGGTTGCTTCAGTCAAGGGCAATATCATTGGAGTTATGATAAATATTTAACAGCCTGCTCACCTAAAAAATAAATCTGTTCCAGGGGTTATGAAGGTGGCTGAAGCAGGTGTTGTGGAGCTTGATCAGACATTGAAGACACCAAGGCCATCCACTGCATCCCGGGCTATTGCCAGTGGTCCTGACTTTTGTCTTGCCACTGGACTCAGATGACTGGAGGCCAACAATTTTATGCAACTCTGCCTCACTTAAATCCAATTCACACACAAGTCAAGACATCACCCTGTGATGCCATAGGTTCTCTTTGAAAATGAAGGATGAACAGAAAATATCACAGGACAGATTTTTAAGTTTAATCTCCAGGATCAATATCATCTCCAATTCTTAAGTTGAAAAATTTAAAAAAAAAACTATTCAAACCTCAGGTCCATTAAGAGTGAAATAAATTATTAAATTAAAATTAAAATGTTAAGAGTTTTCCCTTTACATTTTTACATCACTGTCCTAGCCATTTCTGACCTCAAAATTACCATTTTCTCTCCCAAGAGGAGGAAGGTACCTCTTTTATTACCTCTCATTACCTCTTCTCTATGACCATCTCTGATATTTCAGTTACTCAGCGTTTAGATTTCTTTCAGGGATCTTTTCATTTACATTGTTGTAGTCATTGTATATATTGTTCTTTGGGTCCTGCTTTTTTCACTCTGCATTACTTTATACAAATCATCCCATGTTTTTCAGAATTCCTTAATAACCAATTACATTCATTTAGCACCTTGAATATATTTTTTAAAAAAGTGGAATATTATAAAAACAAAACCAAAAAGAGGCACTCTTATCTTATACATAGCATACCACTAAACATTTTTATTTTTGAAAATGTAAACCCAAATGATTCAAGCTACCAGAGTGTTTTTTCAGCAGAGAAAAATTTGTCAGATTTATGGAGTGACCACACATGTTCCTTCTATATTTCCTAACAATAAGTAGCTAAAGTTCTTTTTCCTTTTTTTTTTCTTTCAACCATTGGGTTACAGAGAGTAGTGATAGTCTCACTCTTTATATTTATGTTTAAAAAAGATTCCCTAGAAGAGAGCAACTCAAGTAAATAAAGATTGAAGTAAACCAGTGTTCCCAAAACTGTCCCATAGATTCCTGATGCTGGCAATATTAATAAGTAATGTCTCTCTGTGAAAACTGTAGCATTAGCTATGTTCTCCTGCCTTCTCCAATGTCACATCATAGCATTCACATAACTCCAAATTCTCAGAGGCTGTGCCAGGAGAAGGCTATACAAGTGTTGGCAAGTCCTTCTGAGTTGGAAAGTTTCTGAATAAAGACCTAATGAGAGATGGCATTTGTGTTGTCCAAGGACCAAGAAGTAGAGTGTTCTAGTACAAAAGAGAAATTTGGAGCCTGGGAACCTGTGTTTAAATCCTCCCTTTGCTACTTTACTCCCTTCTAATCTCTCTGGGCTTTATTTCCTCATCTGGAAAATGAGAGGAAAATGTCCTTTCTAACTCTAGGTCTGGTCCTATGACCAACCTAAGACTGGCGAGTTTCATCATCAGGTATAGTCACAAGATGATAAATCATCTTTCTGTCCCCGCATCTCTTAAGTACCATAGAGCAGTTGATATGTGCATTCATATAGGCAGTACCCATTGCACTAAGACTCTTGGGATGGCCTATGAAAAGTTCCATGGCCATGGACTATGCAAAATCCTAATCCCTTTATAAAAAAAAAAGTGATACTGGAGGTGCAGACAAAAGTTTCTTCTTATAACTCTTTGAGGCCAAGCAGTTTCTTTATAATCTTGTAAGATTCAGTTTCAATTGTTTTGTGCCTGTTCTTTCTCTTTTAAAGTCCTGTGGTTACTGTGCACATTGTTTCCTATCTCTTTGCCTCAATTCATGACTTCTTACATTTATCTTTATTCACCATAGTCATCATTACTTATGGAATAGTAATATTCCATCACATTGATTTACCAGTATTTGTCTTAGCCATGCCACAAATCTATGAGCTTCCTTTCTTTCCAGTTCTTTACTACTACAAAATGTGTTGCTATAAATATTTAGGTATACACAGAACCTCTCTATCAAAAGATTTTTTTGGCAACCTTATCTGCATAATTCTGAATTAATATCTAGAAAGGTTGTACTAATTCACAGTTCCAGCAAAAATACATTAGTATCTGCCTTTCCATAACTCCTTGAAAATTAACTTTTTTTTCTTTTATCATCATTGTTAGTTTTCTAGGAGGGAAGTGAAACCCTGGGATTGTTTTTTATTAGCTTTCCTCTTAATAGTATTCTTTCATATGGTTGTTAATAATTTCTTTTGAGAGTTTTTTGTTCATATCTCTGACTATCTATATTTATTGGAGAATACTTTTAGTCATATATTTCAGTTTGTTGATATGTACATATTGTTTATAATATGCATGTGTATATACATGTATATGATATTTGATAACAAATATTTTTAAGAGATATGAGATTTTTCCAAGTCATCAATTTCTATTTTTGAAGCTTTTCAGTTTCATGTAATTAAAATGATCTATTTTATCTTTTTCAATTGTCTCAATCCTTCATTTTGTTGAGAATTCATATCCTGCTCATAGCTATAAAAGGCATAAAATCTCTTTCTCTTCTCATATTGTTATGGAATTTTTTAAATATTCATGTTGCATTTTGAATTTTTCATATTATGATGTAAAATGCTGTTCTAAGCTTAATTTCTGCAAGGCTACTTTTCAATTTTTCCATCAGTTTTTAAGGAATCCTTTCCAATGTAATTTATGTTTTGGGGTTTATTGAACACTGGCCTATTGAGTTCCATTGTTTCTGATTCTCTGTTACCTAGTTCTACTGATCTGTTACTCTATTTTAAACCAATACCAGTTGATTTTGATGATTGCTACTTGATGATATAGCCTGTGGCCTGAAAATACTATTTCTCCTTCTTCTTTTTTTAAATCTAGCTCTATAAAATATCCTTTTGGTAGTTTAGTATAACATTAAATATTTAAATTAAGTTTGGAATAGAGATGATTATTATCATTCAAAGCTTTCTGTCAACTATCCTATGTTGATTGATATGGACTTCCTACTCTGGTATATTCCTTTACCCTTGTTTCTTGCTTCTTCTGACAGAATCCCAACATTGACATGTGTTACTATGTAGACAGTTGCTCCTTTCTATCTGGAGCTTTTCAAGATCCCCTGATTTTGTTAGTGTTCTCTCCCTCCTGAAATTACTTTGTATTTACTGGTCCATGTTGTTATTGTATCTCTTGGTAAAATATAAGCTTCTTGAGGGTAAAAATTGCCTTAGTTTTACCTTTTTATTAATGTAATTCAATTAAGATGTATTAAGTTTCTATTATGTGCCAGTCACTGCAAAAGTGAAACAGCTAATATTTTATTCTACTAGCACTTTGCATGTAGTAGGAGTTTAATAAATGTTTGTCTAATTATTTTGTCTCCAGTTCACATGAAATCAAATATTATTTTTAAAATGATGTTTTTGTTCTTTCCATACCATAGAGAACATTGCTGTCTTATTGCCTGGTTCATTATTTTCTACTATGTCCTCCTATTCATGTCCTCTTGGGTTGTGTGTATATTGGGGTGAATTCAGGGACTGGATAAAGAACTTGTTATATTGGCTAGTCAGTATGGAGTTCCCTTTAGTGTTGTTCTCCTTTATACGAGACTTTCAAATTCACCATAAGCCAAAGCATATGAATAAGTATATTTAGACTGAAAACTAACCATTATTTGCGTCATTTAAATACTTTCTTACTCCTCATCTGTCCTATTCCAGTGGAAGAAGTGCTTATTTGTGTCTGTCTGCCATGATTTTAAGAGGGTAAAAAAGCACTTTCATCCCTTAGGAATGTTTCCTTTCATTCACTAAATTTGAATGGATTGCTTGCAAAAAGTCATGATAAACAAACCACTCCCCAAGTGTGGTTTAACTGTTTTGCAATGGTTTTCCATCTTTTGAGGTCCAAACTGAGTTGATCTTTAATATAACATTGAACTTCTGGTTGTTTTCTATTTTTTAAATAAATTGATGTTGAAACTTGAGGGTGAAGGATTTCAACTTTCTAACAATGACTACTATTGAGAAGAGAATTTGTGAATTTGCTGAGTCTGAAAGAAATTCAGAATTTTTGAGTATTGATGGCTCTGAAACCCCTCTAAATAAAGTTTTTCTTCCATAAGCGTTCCAAGTCCCCCTCTGACACATGCTGGCTATGTGGCTCTGTGTAATTTACTTAATATTTCCAGCACCATGACAACTCTATAAGACTATAAGTTACAGAGCAGTAGCTGATCTACTTGGGTAGAGGGAGCTTCCTTATTGGGAATTGTATATACCATTGAAATTCAAGGTGCAGTCCAAAAAGGAAAGTGTTCTAATCATTGTTCCCTGTGCACAGAATATGGTACTTTTAGGATTCTGGTCAAAGTAGCAAGAAACAAAAGGTAGAAGAACATGGTTTATGTAAGGAAATCCTTATTAATGAACATAGGGTAGTAGCTGGAAGGTTTTAAGTAATCATCCATCATCACCATTTTCTAAGACTGTATGTAATTGTATAAACTAAAAGTACCATCATGGTATAAATTATCTCCTTCCCTTCCTCTTTCAGTAGGTAAGACTATTTTTATTATCTCTATTATATGGATGAAGAATCTGAAACCCAATGGTAGCATGGTGGAGGTAAGCAATGTAGTAAAACCATCCAGGCATTTTAACTACTGCTGTACTTTCTTATTGCCCCATGACAAAATTTCATACAACTAGAGTACAAAGAATAGGGCATCTAGGTGGGGCAGTGGATAGAGAGCCAGGCTTGGAGTTAGGAAGACTCGTCTTCATGAGTTCAAATCTGGCCTAAGACACTTACTAGCTATATAATCCTGGGTAAGTCATTTAATCCTGTTTGCCTCAGTTTCCTCATCTATAAAATAAGCTGGAGAAGAAAATGGCAAACCACTCCAGTACCTTTGCCAAGAAAACCCTAAATGGGGTCATGAAGAGTTGGACACTAGTGAAACAACTGAACAACAATGGAGTGTGAGAAGAATTCAAGAAGAGGAATCAAGCAGATTTTATTCATCAGAATAGTGGCATGACTATGATAGTCTAGAGTCTCCAAGGGGCATTTATTTTGTGTATGAATTCTTGTGCTTTGGCAAAAGTTCTTCATTCATGAGAAGAGAAACCAACAGGGTTTATCTATCTGTGACCTCACTGTAAGCCCAGAGTGTCTGCAGTTGTATTTGAAAATTGATGGTGGTCCTAGCATTTTTAACACCAGTAACAAACTGGCTTGAGCTGAATTAAGTGACATGAGTACAGTTTATTAATATTTTCCAATTCTGGCTAAATTGTAAGCTCTTCAAGGACAGAGACTGATTTACTTTTGTCTTGCCATCACGGGAGATTATCAGAGTGCCTGGCAAATAGTAAGCACTTAGTGAATATTTGTTGATTGGTTAATTAAAAAAGGTTTCTCCTTTGTTCTAATTGCCTACAACATTGCTCTCTACAATACTTTCCCATTTATTTCCTATTCATAAGCAATTTCTTCTAACAAAGTTTTTCATTTTGCCATTATGCTGGATTTATAGAGAAGGAAGAGAACCAGGTTTGCAGAGAACCATTGTCTTGAAAAATATGCTAAATAATTTAGATTTATAAGACAGGAAGGAGGAAGCTATTATTTGTATTTAAATGGGAAAATAATATAATAAAGCTAGTGTAAAATCTAATAAGTAGGCTAGAGAATAAAATAGGCAGAAGGGTATTAAATATCTCTGAAGATAATACCTTCAAAGTCAGAAGGGAACTTACAGGTTATTGAATCCAATCCCCTCATTTTATAAATGAGAAGAAAAACTTAATTGACTTGCCCAATGTTCCAAAAGTAATAAGTAGAAGAGCTGGAATGTGAACAGAAATCTTTAGACTCTCATCATTTCCAACTTATCTCATAGGAAAGGATGATGGAAAGCAATTCCTGGAAACTTTGCAAAGGTGTATGGGACAGGGTAAGTGAATATGCATTCACAGGCTGGACATAGTGGTATACACAGAAGGTTCTAAGTAAGCATGTGAGCAATGACTATTGAATGAATGCAGAACAAAGTCAATATTTTCTACCATATTTGCCGCAGAGAAGGAGTCATAAATGTATCTTCCGGGAACATTTTGGATTCTTAAATCATTTGAGCACAAAAGCATTTCCCCTATCCATCCATTAAGGAAGATGTATACCTTTTCATTTGACTAAGTAGTATCACAATGTTTCATTTCCGATTTGGGAGGCAATCATGACTAGTACTCTTCCAAAAAGTCTTCCTTGATCTTCCCAGATAAAGGTACTCTGTCTCACACTGCTGAACTAGCCAGCATTCTGTTTCTTTCTTGCTGTGCTCTCATGTGATTTTTACTTGTTCAGTTCAATCTCGTTGTGAGGCAGTATGGATTGAATGCTGAGCTTAGAATCAATAAAACCTGAGTTTGAATCCCTTCTCAGATACTAGCTGTGTGACCTTGATCAAGTGACTTCAGTTCTCTTGGTCTCAGTTTGTTCATTTGTAAAATAAGAGGATTATATTACGCAGCCTCTGGAGTCCCTTCCAGTTTAGGACTAGATTCTATAATCCCTAAAATACCTTCTGGTACTAAATCTATAATCTATGATTTAACAAAATGTGTATTAGGGTATATGTCTCATTTTCCCTCTTAAACTCTATAAAGACAGATTGTTTCTTTTTGGTATCCCCCTTCGATGTCTAGCACAATACTTTATACATCGTAATAATTATTTTCCCCCTTTTCCCCATCTTGTCTTCATCTGATTTCATAGATGTGGGAAACTTTCAGTGTGGAAGTTCCCTCTAATAATTCAAATTGGCTGCTCCTTCTATGACTTACAGTCTAAAAGATTTGCTTAGGGATCCAAAAAATTAAGTGATTTGTCCATGGTCACAAAACCAGTATCTCACTGGGGCAAGCTTTCCATTTAGATCTTCCTATCTCAAAGGACAGTTTTCTATCATCTATGTCACAATATTAATAATACCAGTGATAATGGCAACAATAATAATAGTAGCAACTGCTATTTACATAATACCTTAAGGTTTGCATCCATTATTTCATTTAGAAGAGCTGTTGATCATTAAATGTTTAATTGAATTGAATTAATAAAATTAAATAACTCAAATATACATTAGTAACATTGCTTTTAGGGGAAATAATTTAAACATTGGAATGAAAATGCTAACAACTAGACTGTAAACTGACAGATATTGAGGACTGAATGACCTTTTTCTCTAGTTTATAGTGCCATCAACACTTGTCATAATTTCTTTTTATCTCTGTAGCCCAAATTGTCCTCCTGGCTTGGTCAAGAAACTGGAATCTTCATTAATTGTGAGAACATTAGTAGACTTTTACTCATCTGCTTAAGAGTGGAACGGAAAAAAAAAAGATATGCAATCATTCATGCTAGAAAAATATTTTCTTTCAGTCAACAAGCCTTGGGGTAATTGTTACAGCCACAAGTATTCAAAACTCTGTTGCTGAATGATGCAAGATGTTTTTTGAAAAAGAAAAGGTCTATATGAGTTATTGCATAACCTTCCCACTGCTACTGTTAATGTGCTCCAAACTCCCTAATTTACAGTGAAAAGTATAGAGCTCAACCATGAAATAAACATTTAAGAGTTTCATTTAAGAGATGGGGATTTTTTTTTTCAACATGGAAGTATAGCCTGAGTAGCTGAAATGTCAAACTCTTCATTTGTATCAGATACATCTGGCTATATGCCACAAGAGGGACTTTCAAAGCAAGTGACGAAAAATGGTTTCTTCTGTGAATTGTTTTCCCCTTTCCACTCTCAACCTTGTATTATTCATATCTAGATCATAGGAGTAGAGTTACAAGGGACTGTGGTGGTCATCTAGTCCAAGAAAACCCCAAAAGGGGTCATAAAGAGCCAGATACAACTGAAAAAATAACTGAGCAACAAAAATTCTGAGGTTAGAGAATGTTATTTTGCATCTTTGAATCATTAGTTTCTAACATATTACATTGATTTTTCCCCCCCCACCTGTGATTTCAAAGCACCTAGAGAGTAAACTTCCTGTAATAATGCAGATTAGCAGTGGCCCTGCCACCTACAGTCTTAGAGTGTTGCCTGGGGCATTGAGATCTACAAATTCATCAGTCAACAAGTATTTGTTAATTGTCTTCTGTATGCTAGGAACTCTGTTAGGTGCTGAGGATATAAGCACAAGAATGAAACAATCCCTATAGAGCTTGGAGTTTACATACTAATAGAATGCAAATATATATTTGCAAATATATATGTAATATAAAATTCTATATGTATGTGTAAACACACACATGCATACATTACACATCCACATATGTATACACATATATACATGTACACACATGTGCATACATACAGACCCTTTGCCTGGCCTTGACGCCAGGCTGATCAAGGTTAAAGTTCTGAGGCATATTAACTGTGCAAACCCTTGGCAAATCATTTATTCTCCCAGTGCTCTAAGCAATAGTGCAAACCTACATTATTAAAGGCAGTCCCTCATTTGGGAGTTGCCTATACTAAATACAAAATTGTTAAACATATATACACACAAAGTTGTTAAAAAACTTTCCCCGGGTACACAGTCAATATATATCAGAGGAAGGACACATATCCAAGTCATTCTGATTTTAAGTCTTCCTGACTCCAGGCCCCATGCTCTGTCTACCCATTGTTCTGCAAAGCCTTCTCTAGTGGTACTGTAGATAGACATGTGAACCTAGAGTTAGAAAGACTGGTGTTCAAATCTGACCTTAGTTGTTTACTAGTTGTGTGGCTGTGAGCCTTAATATCTTTCATTTGCTTCAGTTTCCTCATCTAAATAGGAGAAATAATATCACCTAATTCCCAAAGTTGCTGTAAGGATAAAATGAGATAATATTTGCAAAATGCACTTCAAAAACCTTAAAGCATTATATAAATGTGAGCTATTATTTTTCCTAGCAGGGACCTTTCTTTCTTTCTTTCTTTCTTTCTTTCTTTCTTTCTTTCTTTCTTTCTTTCTTTCTTTCTTTTTCTTTCTTTCTTTTGCTCTCATTCTGATTGTCACTACAAAGCATTCAGAGCAAACATAGCCTAGGCTTCCCAAACCATGCACATCTGGAGAGAAGCATAGTCTTAATCTTACATCACAGCTTCTGAACTCTCCTTAAATAGCACTCACTGTTTTTACATTTGGAATAGGGCCAAAAGTACTGGAAGACCCCTAAATATAGGGCCAATATATGGTGAGAGATGCATATGTGTACATAAATACATATATACATACACACATACTTTATACATACATACATACAAATATATGTATACATACACACCAACACACCAACACACACACACACACACACACACACACACACACACACACACATACACATCACCATATAATGGCCCCCTCCAAGAGTATGCTTTGACACAGTGGAGATTAAAGGCACAGTCTTGAAATATAAAATCATAATTACACTAAGGCTAGCACCACCTAGGCAAGTTTTTAGTTTCTCTGTTTCTGATTTCACATAAATGTTCTACCTTAAGTAAATCCCCTAATGAAAGCTCCCTCTGCCCTTGTTTCAATTTCCTCATCTATAAAGTAAGGGGGTTAGACTATATGGCCTCTGAGGTTTCTTCTAGCTCAAAATTTATGACACTTCTATATCTATCGATCTGTCTGTCTGTCGGTCTATCTCTATATATTTGTAAAGTGATTTCCCAGAGTCATACAGCTCCTGTCTGAGGCAGAATTTGCACTCAGTTCTTTCTTATTCTAAGTCCAGCACTCTTTCCACTGTGCCACCTGGCTTACCATCTCAAAAAAATATTAAAAGAGAAGAAAAGAAACAATGACTACTTTTCCTCCCTCGGAATACCTTTACTTAAAAAAAACAATCAATCAAATGGTGAAAATCAGCTTGAATAGTACAACTCCAATCCTATCCTTCTCCTATTGCTCTCCATTTTTTTCACACTTGCTGGATTAGCATTATTCAGGTGGATTGGTTAAGTTCCCTGTTTCTCTGCTACTCATTCCTCATTCTTTATAAGGTAATTTAATAAATACTCTTACTCTACTGGTCCTATTGTTAATATGGCATTCTTTTGTAAGTGTCCTACTGGCTCTTTGTCTCAAATAATCTATGTCTGATGCCTGAGATGCTCTCATCCTTTGAATGGAGTGTGGATATCCCCCTTGTCAATGTGCCACCCATGGTGGGCATGAAAACTGTTGTTTTCCTCCTCTTGTGTGGATAGCAAAAAAGTTTGTGTAGCCTAACATTTGCCATTTGAATTTTCTGTACTGCAAAGCCTCTACTCCAAAGGGCACCAAGAAGGGAAACTAGAAGAAGAAGAAAAGTGCTACATTTCTCCAAGGGCCAACACGTAATAGTGCTGATAATCCAAACAGTTGAATCAATACTTGTTTTCTATGACCATACCTGATGTCTCTTCCTCTTACTTTCCTATAGCATAAGGTTCTCTGCGATAGGATGTACTTATTATGGAGGCAATGGATTCAGATTAAGATGTCATACGTGATAGAACAATTGGTGTAATTGAGTGCAAAATGTAATTAAATTAAACTTAGTCTAACATGAAAATAAATTTAGATTTTCTGAGCATGCTTGTGTATAGGAAAATTTATTAACCATTCCTCAATCAATGGGCCCCCGCTGTATTTTCACTTCGGTTTTGCTATCACAAAATGTGCTGCTAAAAAACATTTTGGTATAAATGAAATGTTTCTTTCTGGTTTTGACCTGTTTGATCAGTTATATAATGGGTCTGCTCATTAAACACAGCTTATCATCATCATGAAAATCAGTTTAGAGGGCTTAAATGAGGTAAGCCCTGAGATCAAGTCTCCTCTGTGTTGCATACTGTCTGTACGACCCTAGGCAAGTCGCTTAACCTCTCAATGCCCTAATTAATTAAGACTAGTCTTCATTAATTTATTAATTAATGTTTAAATTTTTAAATTTATACATTAATTAATTAATTCAGGTCTTCATTAATTAACTGACCATTAATGAATTTTCATTCATCTTAATTTCTTAATGAAGGTTTGCTAATCTTCATTAGGAAAAGAATGTTCTTTCTAGGAGTTCCCTACACTCATGAAACTATAGGATCAGCTCTTCCCTCCACCTCCAAATCATCATCATCATCATCAATGAAAACAATTGACTTCCTAGGTAAAGAGCCAGCTGGAAGAACTTGTGCTTCTATTTAAGGAAGGCTAAAGGTCACACACATACTTTTTTTTCTTCACTTTTTTTTTCACTTATTTCCACAAAAGCATGACAAAGTTACCTACCATGTATTCAATGAATCATCAAATAGCCATACCAAAACATCTGGGAGATTTATCCCAGTTACCAGCCTAATATTAAAACTCCAATCATGAAGCGTAGGTTTCATATTTGTTAGAACAACTTTGGTATAAAGGCAAGATTAGAAAAAAAAGGGTGTTCTCTACTTCCTCTCTCCCCACCCCAGTTCTCTCAAATGTGTTTGTATATGTAGAAACTCAATAAAAATTACATTTTATATTAAATTTTCTCATTTTCTTCCCTAAGCAGTGATAGTGCTGTGATAAGGGGATTCAGTGGTCTAGTGTAAATATATCTATCTGTTAACATGTCCCATCCAGGGTCCCTTCTACAGCTCTAGACATTTGCTGTTTTGGTTGCTGCTGCCCTTGCGTGCAGGCACATCTGCTGACTTAGCATGCTGTTTTCATTTGTCCACTCTTCCGGGCTCAGACATTCACACACTATACTAGACACGCACTCCAGGAGTGCTGTGACCTACATACAGTATATATGGTTTACATTTTCAGTAACTAGGCAGCCATTTAATTGTCTGAGTCAATAACAGTCATCAAGATTCAGGTGGCCAACTCCCCAAACACCTCCCTGAAAATGGACCTCTCAAGGTGAAGCCAAATTCCCCAAGGCGGAAGCCAGGTCAGTAGATTAACTACTGAAGAACATATGTTTTAGTCTGTCTTGGGGGAGAATTCTTGTCGCCCACCACAAACACCCCCCAACCCTTCGCATCCAACTTCAATTCCCTCAATCTGATCAAAATCTAGGAGCACTGGTGTGATTGAGTTTGACTCACAGCAGAATGGGAATCCTAATTTGGGCAATTGTTTCTTAGGTAAAGTCAAAGAAAATATTGCCCAGCAGAAGGGATTGCAATAAAGATAGGTTTTGATTTGTTTGGAAAAGCATATACTTTCCAAGCAACACTAATATGCAAGGAATTTTACAGAAGTCATCATCTCAAGATGCGAAGGGGGAAGGGTCTCTTAGAGCCCTGGCTATTGCATATCCCTTATGGTCAGCTGGAAGAATACTGAGTTCCCCAAGTCACTCCTTCTTCATCCTACCAAGCTGTTTTCTAACTAGGGGGTGCCTCAGATGCTCAGATGCATTCTTAGGGGTATGCTAAGTCTGAAAAACTTACCCTGTTAGGAAATTGGGGGGGGAGATAAAGAGAATTCTTAGTGGAGCTATTAGGCCAGAGCAACTCATCCACATCCATATACAAACACACACACACACACACACACACACACACACACACACACAAACACAAACATGGTGCAGGTAAAGAAAGAAAAGCAGAAAATGGAGTGATTCTGTAATATCCATTCAACACCATCCCTCCCTCCCCCTCTGTGCAATAGAGATTCTTGCAGAATATAAATTAATTGCTTGCCTACTTGCTTATAGCTTCTAAACCCTGAGAATAAACAAAAGAGTCTAGACAGAAGACCTAAGAACTCAAATTCTAAATAGAAATGTTCCTATTCCCTAAATACTCCTAAATGTTAATCATGAAAGAAATGGGTCATGACCTTCTCAGCTCCTATGAGATGTGTTCTCTTAATCACCAGCGACTGAAGAAGTCCCAGAAAGGAGTTCCTTACTGGGAAGGATGTATGAAAGAATTGTGGCCTAAGGCTGGTAATATTTGTCTATAAACTTCTATGACTTCACAGATAGGAAGGAAAGAGGCCTGTGTAAAGGAATTGTTCTTGAAAAGGTCTAATTATTTTTTTTCCTTCCAGTAATGTCCTACTCCAATGTCTTATCCATAATGGGGAGTATCTTAATTTTTCTAAGTCAGTGCCCATTGAGCTCACTGAGTATGGCAGTGCACACTCCTCCCAAAGTGAAAACTCTTTTCCTCTACTAGCTCTCTCTAAGCTTTGTAGCCTATATTGTTTACCACTTTCTAGTTTCTTATTGTCCTATCCTTCCTTTCAGGTATAGTGGCCCCTCTAAAATATTTTGTCAATGAGGATTTACATTTATGGGTTAGGTCCCCAAAGGGCTTCTCCTACCTTGGGGTTTAGGGGTAACCCTAAAGTCCTGTACTTCTTAATCTATGGCTCACAAACCTCCATGAGTATGCTCAGTCATTAATAATCTTCTTTTCATCCTCTGCTTCTTTTCTCCTTTTTATCTTCTTGTATTCAAGGAAAACTGAATGTCTCCAGAAGACACTGAAACCCTAGACCAGGGGTGGGGAACCTACAGTTTCGAGACCACATATGGCCCTCTAGGTCCTCAAGTGCAGCCCTATGACTGAACCCAAACTTCCCAGAACAAATCCCTTTAATAAAAGGATTTGTTCTGTAAAACTTGGAGCAGTCAAAAGGCCACACCCAAGGACCTAGAAGTCCATATGTGGCCTTGAAGTTGCAGGTTCCCCACCCGTGCCCTAGACATACTCTAGTTTATTCTTCCTTCTCTAATCCCTTCCTTTGTCTCCTCACCTATTTTCCTGTAGAATCTCTCTTTCCTGAAAGGTTGCAGAAGTTAAAGTTTCCCTTTATTGCCTCATCTTTGACTTTGTTAAGGGTACATCATATATTCCCTTTCATCTTTTTCTTCCCCTTTTCTCTCTTTATTTGCCTTCCCATTCTTCAGTTTAGTTCCTCTCCCCCAAAACCAACATTGATTCACTTGTAGATAGGGTCTTATGAAGTTTAATCTGTGGTGTTGTAAGCCTGTTAGGCCACCATCACTTCTCTTTACTTTGACTTTCACCCTTGTCTCTGTATATTTTAGAAAGAAATCTCTTGAGAGGAAGAGCCAAGATGGCAGAGAGAAGCCAAGAAGTTGCCTGAGCTCTCCCTCAGAAACAAAGTTAAATCAAGTCTCTAAATGAGCAGAGAGAAAGAAATCTCTCAATGTTTTTTTTCTTTTTCTTTCTTTTTGCTGCTGCTATTTTTGTTGTTTTATTGTTAACCTCATAAATATTTTTCTCTTTTTAGTTTTTCTGGTGTAATTCATTTCATTACAGGTGCCTTCATTGATTGTTGAAAGTGTGTGCCTTTCATGTACTTCTATTATCCTGGGTGTTTACAAAGCAAATTGTTCAGGACTGGTTTTCTTTGTAGGAATGCTTCAAATGCCTCTTTTATTGAATTATTTTTTCATTAATAGGCTTGAGGTTTATAGGGTATGTCACCTTCAGTTGCATCTTGATCTTCCTTGCTCTTCGGAACACATTAATCCATGTCTTTATGTAGTTTCTGGTGGGTGCAGAATAGTCTACTATTATTTGAATTTCCTTGTCTTTATAATTAAAGATCTTTTTTCAGGCAATGCTGTTAGTCATTGGAACTATTAAATTTAACTACTATATGTCTTGGAGTTTGCAGCATAGTTTTTGTTTTGTTTTGTTTTAAATTGAGGCAATCTATGTATTCTTTCAAGTAATACTTTGTTTTCTGTTATGAGAAGTTCTGGGCAATTTTCTTGAATTACGGTGTTCAGATTTTTTGACTTGTGTTATTCTGGGAGGCCTATAATCCTTAAATTGTTTCTATACATTTTATCTGCAAGATAAGTATGTTTTGCTTGTATAGAATTCTTGTTTTCTTTTAATGTTATTGTTTTCTGTTTCTCTTCTAGGTTGTCATTCACTTCTGTGTATTTCCATTTCTAATCATTTGTTCTCTCATTTGTTTCTTTGGTGACGTTTGCCAGTGTGGTTTCAAGTTTTTCTATTCTACTAATTATTTCTGATGTGTATGGCATAAATTTTGCTTCCACAATTCTTATTTGTTTCTTAAACCATTCAGAAATACTTTATTGTGGCTTCATGCTCACTTGAGAATTTACAAAATCCTTATCCTCTTCATATGTTGATTCACTTTTTCTTTGTCATGCAATGTTTATTCATAGATATCTGGAGTCATTTAAATGATCTAGAGGACATCTTCCTTTCTGTTAATAATAGTTTCCATGTTGGTTTTTCTGCATATGCTAAAAGTCTTTAATTGAGTTTTCTTCCTCCTGAAATATTTGTAACTTCAGCCCTTTTCCCTTATATTTCTTTCCTGCTCACTTTGATTCATTCCCCTTTGATGAATATTTCCCTGGGATCAAATTCACATGCTGGGCAATTTACTTTTCACCAGCCTCAGTCTCTGCCACAAGTGACTTCTTTCAGGGAAAGAACTGGCCCCAGATGGATGCCAGTACCCTTTTGCTTCCTTCCTGGTGGATCCACACACACACCAATGCCCTGCCCCAATTCTGTCTGTTCTTGTTTTCTAGCTGAATACTATTGCAGCAAAGAGCGCTGACATGCTCTGGTCCAAACCACAGCAAAATTCTACCTTTTGCTTTTCTGTGACATGAGGGTGTAGGTGGGCAGGAGGGAGTAGAGTTAAGTTCTATTTCAACCTCTGTGTCCACTCTTGCAGTCATGCCAAAGATTTGGTGGGAGGTCCTGAGTGACCATGTTAAGGACTAGTGAATAGCCTTCTCTGTTGTTGCTTCATTGGATTGTTATTTCATCAGTTTCTTGGTGCACGTAATTTTTATTTTGAAAAGATTTGATAGGTTATAAGGATGAGAAGAAGTATCTAGACCTCCATCTTATTGTGATTTAGGTGATCTTAGAAGTCTGTTTGCTCTTTTTCAATGTCCCCATAGGACTCTGGACCAGGAGAAAGAGTTGATATTTTCCTTCCTTCTCACAGCTATTTCTAGGACACATCCTTAGTACCATCACTCAGCAGTTTCTTCTTTTTGAATTTCACATTATCTACCGAAATAATCCAGTCCAGATCATGATTGCTGTCATCTCCAGCCTTCTAGTCATTCTCCCTCCTTTCTTAAGAAGCACAGTACCTGGATTCTGGTTTTTATCTCAAACTCACTTTCCTTCTGCATACATTTTGGTGTTCCCCCAAACATTCTGATCTCTGGCCTCTGAATTCATCCACCTCCTAAGCTTCCTTAATATACAAAATACACAAAAATATATACAATGAAACTTAAAAAGAATCTGTATCTACTGCCTTTCTCTCTCCATCTCTCTGCTTCTGTATATGTCTTTTCTTTTACAATATAGTTTCTGACCTGTCACTCAACTGAAACTCTTCTTTCCAAAGTTTCTCCAAATTAAAAGTGATCTCTTGATTGTCAGTCTGATAGTTTTTTCCCCCAGTCTTAATCCTTCTTGACCTACTTGCATTTGACCCTACTGATTGCCTCTTTTTTGGATACTTTTTCTTCTCTGAGTTTTTATGATACTACTCTCTCCTGATACTTCTCCTCCTTGTCTGCCCCTTCTAGTTCAGGGACTACCTAGGCCCCTACTACCTATGAATCAGTTATATTACATTTCACATTCTCTCCAGGGTTCTGAGCTTCCTTAAGGGGATTGGGGACTGTCTGGTCTCTCTACCATTGGTTCAAGCTACCATCAATTATGTAATTGTATTCATGCAATATTAGAAGCTCTCTGCACCCTAGTTCCATTTAACCACTTAACAGTTAGATTAGTTTTTACAAAAGAATATTGATTTCACAGGTATGGTAACAATATCTATCTAGCTATCTATCTAACCATCAATGTTCCTCTTTGACACCTGGGGGAGGATGCATACCTCCCCCCCCCATTTTACCACTTCATTCTCTAAAGAGGAAAGGCAGATTAGGTCTACAGCTTAACTTCATTCCTAGGTAGTGTGGTTCCACTAAAATCCAAATCCAGAGTGCCACTACCCCCCTAGCCCCCACTCCAGGCTCAAATCCTAGTATCCTGGTTTCTCAGGGTTTTCCTGCTGGCCTAGAAGTAACATATGGCCTGGAATCCATGGCTCCAGCTCTTGGGTCTGGAGACTCTCTACCACTTATGCCGAGAACTGAAAAGGACAAATGAAACAGACCAAAACCCTAAATTCTTGAGGCCCATAGGGACTAAAAGAGGGAGGAGGGAAAATAGTAACCTTCCCCCTACCCCCCCCAGCTTAGTGCATAGAGCCTAAATTTTGGATGAACAGAACATTTATCCCAAGAGACTGTGAGGATGGGGAAAGGAAGAGAGAGAGAGAGAGAGGGAGACAGACAGACAGACAGGCAGGCAAGCAAGCAGGCAGGCAGACAGGCAGACAGACAGATAAACAGACAGATAGACAGACAGACAGAGACAGAGACAGAGGGGTAGAGAGAGCCAGAGACTAAAGACAGACACAGAGACAGGGACTGTTTCAGACTAGTAGTTTAAAAGATATATCCTGTTCCAGCTATGCAGACAATAGGAAGACATTGCTCCCGCCCATGGGTGAAGAAATAATGAATATCTTCTCCCAGAAACAGATTCCTGCCATAGCCTATATGGGTACTTCTATCTTTAGCCATGTACAGCAGAGCTCTGTTACTTTCTCCCTCTTGAAGATACCGAACTTCAATTATCTACCTCTGTGCCTTTCCATAGACAGACTCCAATACCTGGAATGCTCTTTCTCCTCACTTCTACCTCTTAGAATTTCTAGCTCCTTTCAAGGCTCAGTTTAAATGCCACCTTCCACATGAGCTGATCTTTCTTAATTCAGCTAGGCTTGAGAGTACTCCCCCCATACTTTGTATTTATTCTTTAATTGTACTTAATAGAAAAAAAAATAAATCATTCTTTTTCACCAAAATATATCATCAGAAAATCTGGCCTTATACACAGGTAGAATAAGTGAACAACTGTGGGTACTTGGAATGACCCATTCCCCACTAAAAGATCCCCCAGTTTGGCAGTTGTTGCATCAGGTTCTGCTTCTAGACTTTTGTTCCTTTGGTTTTGGTCCCTGGCAAAATGTAAATACTTAAGGGTCATACTTTAAGATATTATATATCATTTACACACAAAATGCCCAATATATATATACTATGATATTCATTTGAATGATAACTTATATAATTGGTCCATGAATGTGTGTGTGTGTGTGTTGTCTGTGAAATACTACAAAAAGACAGGGAGCTCAGCCCAGAAATCAATGGGAAATCAGGGAGCTGAATGACCTTTGGGAAAGAGAGCTTTTAATGACCCCAAACTTATTTCCCTGAAACAAAGACCTTGAAAGACAGCCTTATGGCTGTGAGTTATGGAACACAATAGTCTCCAAAACATTGAAGTTATAGGTCACCCAAAAGAAAAAGGAGATGTACAAGGTGGTGTGGCATTTAAAAAGGTCCAAGAGACACAATTTCTGAGTAATTTAATCATTTTTTTAATAAGGTCAGCAGGTTATTAATAAAAGGATAGTCATTTTGCTTTCTTAGACCAAAGACAATCATGGTGGGGGACTCACAGTTTATATACCCTTCAAAACAGTGGGTGGTCCATCAAACAACAATCAAATCTAAGTGGTTAACCTGTTTGGAGGGGGGTTATATTAAAATAAAAGGCTGAGTATCTCTTGGATAGGGAAAGTGTCTCTATTTGATACCACCCATAGCTTTAGGCTATCAATTCAAATAATGTATGCCCCACCCAAGCCTGAGCAAAGCACAATGGGCTTCCCCACCTTAGATTAAATTCCAAGTAAGTTTGGACCAGTCTGAGCAAGACTGAGAAGAGTTAATGCAATCTCATTAACAGTAATGTCCTGCAAGAAAACTGAACTTAAAAGTCAGGAATTTGGAAGGAGGGGAATTCCAAATCTCCCCAAGATACTGGTTATTAATAATGATTTCTTATGTTGGGTATAAGGAAGTGATAATATTAATGAAGAATTATATAAAAGAAGCCACACATAGCATTCAATCAATGACATATATGACAAAAAGAGAATTGGTAGGCCATTAGGTAAAAATATAAGGATCTATAGAGGGAAGACCTCAGCACATTGAGCCTTTGGAGGATTTATGACAGAACCTGGAAAATAGGCACATGGGATGAGAAGACATGGATGAGTTGTGATCTGTGCTGGTGGAAGGAGAACTCCCTTAGCATAGACCACAGAGCCACTGAAGGTTCAAGGATATGAGTAATACATCAGCTCCTATACCAAGAGAAGATTTTGATAGTGGTTACTATGCAGAAAGATTAGGTAAAAGGGGGTTGACAAAAAGACATGGTGAAGGGCCTTAAAAGGAATGAAATTTTAGGTCTTGGAAATAAAGTTCATAATTTTGCCTAGGTCCTGCCTAATGGAGGAAAGAGAAAATTCCCTTTGTAAACTTCTGTCTGTGTTCAGTCATATCTGCTATGATCATCACTATGAAGTGCTGTAAGAGGGCAACCTGACCTTGACTTGAGTCCTTACACAGCAAACAGAAGGAGGACATGGCCCCCTTTCTTTAAAATTGAGTAGAATTTAAAGTGCATTTGACATCAGGGTCATAGGCAGGTTATTTTTCTTGATAGGGCTCCAGAAATACTAATGTGGCGTTAAAAATGTTAAGTAGAAAGTAGTAGAGAGAGGTCATGCTTCTCTTTGGGATTCAAGTATTGACACAAAAAAGGGGATGAGGCAAGAAACTTTTTATTTAATGATTTTTACATTTTATGGTGTTGAGTTTCACAAAACAATGTACACAGATTTTAAAAATTATTTCCAGCCTTTGAAATTTGACTTATTATGATGATTGCTTATCTTTTTTTCAGTGGAGTTCAGAGAAAAGTAGTCTGAAGACAAGATGGATCTCACTATTATTCTCTCATATTTAATCTTCAGGTGGATAAAATACTACTTTTTAGTAATTGAATAGAAGTATTCTGACATATGCCCACCTTCTATAAACATATTGAAATATTCAAGATAACTCCAGGAGAAGATAGCATGATTGGCATGATATATACCTTATCATATTCTCATGATTTGATTCATCATCCTCATCATCATCATCATCAGGCATCATCAGCTGCAACAGTAGCAGAAGCAGCAAAGTGCCATAATGCTTGAGCCGGAGTTAGAAATACCAGAGTTCAAATTCAGCCTCAGACCTTACCAGCTGTGTGACCCTAGGCAAGTCACTTAACCTTTCTCAGCCTCAATTTCCTCTTATGTCAAATGGAGATAACAATAATAGCATGTGCCTCACAGAGATGTGAAGATCAGATGAAACAATATATTCAAAGTGTTTTCCAAACCTTAAAGTGTTATATTAATGTTAGTTATTGTCATTGTCCTTGTTATCAGCTCTTTCACATAATATATTTCTACCTGTTCTGCTTTTTCTTTTGAGACTCAGCTCACTGGTAGCTATGATCCTATGATTGGCAGCTGATTCTGAAGCCCCCAGGACAGTGGCTATAGAATAAAAACCAGCTTGACCTCATTGGGTCATTGGGAAGCTATTAGAGATACACATCAGAGAAAGGTGAAGAAGACCTGAAGATAAGTGACCTTGAAGGTTGAGGAAAACAGTTTTTAAAAAATCCTAGCTTGCCCCAGAGCGCAGAATCCATATGTGCTTTTTTGAGACTTGCCAGGACCTAATTTGTAAACACTGTGAGTTTGCAAGGATGTGATAACACATCTGCCTTACAAATCTCATTATGCTGTACATTTAGACAGGCTTCTGCCCATATAGTTCATTTTGTTTGTTTGTTTTTGTTGTTGTTGTTTTGTTTGTTTTTGGTTTTTTGGCAGGGAGGAATCAGGAGGGAGAAAGAAGCATTGTTATAAATGTTGGCTCATAACTTTCAGCCCATTCCCTCTTGGCCAGTCTCTGTTCAGTCACCCAACTAGTTTATAGACTTAGCAGTTAGTTCCATTTACTCCAGTCCTTTTTATTTTAGTGGTCACTCACCATTCTTACTCATCACTTCTCAGCATTATGCAGACAATCAAGGCCTGGGATCTGAGGTTGTTTCTCAACTTGTAGTTTTTCTACCACAAAGGCTCTAGCAATGGAAGTTAGCACTTGCATGAAAACACATCTGTCCACATCATTTTGAGGCTTTGTTCTTTCAGAATGAGGAACTGATTTACACAAGAAGCATGAAAGATCAAAGTTATACCAAATGATTTTCTGGAAAAAAATGTTTATGTAAATTGCCATTTCCTGATGAATCTCTCTCTTTAAATTACAGAAACTATTCCCGCAGAAAATTCCCTTAGATTCCTAAATTTATGTGTTTTAAAATAAATCTGGGACAAGAACTTTGCTTTGTTCAATGAGAAAGCATGAAATAGCTGCATATTTTCATTCTTTCCTGTACTTGGGTTATTTCAAAAGCTCTGGGATTTTATTGAATCTATTTAACTAGAATAGCAGTCTATGATGAACAGATAATAATAACTTTGTCTAGACCTGTGAGTAACAATAATACTAACTCATTCAATAATATATTTTTAAATGCTTACTGTAGATCATTCAAATACCAGGTGTTGAGAAAATAAAGACATTCAAAGAGAGACATAGATATAGATATATACACACATATATGTATATGTATATATATAAATATATATACATTGTATATATAGGTACACAAACACACACACACACACACACACACACACACACACACACACATACACATTTAACCATATCAGTGATTTGAAACTCTCAGTGAGGAAATTGTATCTGCTTTGCAACCTATGGCTTTAGAACAAGGGTTCCCATCCCTCTTCAATCCCCATCATCCCCTCTGAGCTTTCATTAAATCTTTCCTCCCCATTCCCCAATTATCCCTATTCAATACAAAAAGAAATAAATTCTAGAGTTCACCATGCATAGATCCTGAAAAAGGGTCTCTTCACATGAGGACTTATTCCAAGAAGCGAGATGGATGTGACTTGGTGAAACCAGAGTATGCATAGACATTCTATTTCTGGTTCTGGTTTGCTCACCACATATTCTTAGCCTTTTGGCTTTGTAGCCAGAACTGGGGTCATCTTTGAAAGGCCTGACTCAGTCTGAGCCTAGGTCCTTTCCTCATTCTCTTGGGCTAAGCTCTGGCTTTTTTACTTTACTTGATCTCTTCTCCTCCTTCTTCCCTGTTGGGTAAGATAGATTTCTATATTCAACTGATTGTGTATATTATTCCTTCTTTGAGACAATACTGATGAGAGTAAGGTTCAAGCAATGCCCATGGCCACACCTCTCCCCCATTTTCCTCTCTGCTGTAATAGGTCTTTTGTGCCCTTCATGTGAGATAATTTGCCCCATTCTACCTTTCCCTTTCTTCTGCACCCATTTTACTCCTCTTTCTCATTCCTCATTTTTTTTGTCATTCCCTCAAACACATTTTATACTCATACCCTTGTCTATGTTTATTCCTTCTCTTATTTCCTATTAGTGATACGACTTTTAAGAGTTACAAGTATTGTCTTTCTGTGTATGGATGTAAACAATTTAGCTCCATTGAATTCCTTCTGTTTTCTTTTCCTTTTTTACCTGTTTATGCTTTTCTTGGATCTTGATATTGGAGGTCAAATTTTTGGTTTAGTTGTGGTCATCTTCTTTTGAAGGTTTGAAATCCTTCTATTTCATTGAATGACCATTTTTCCTAGCTCCTTTGCCCTCCAGAATATGATGCTCCATGACCTCTAATCCTTTAATATTGCAGCTGCCAAGTCCTGAGTGATCCTGATTTATGACTCCCTGATAATTGAATTGTTTCTTTCTGGATACTTGTAGTATTTATTTTTTCCTTGACCTGATAGTTTTGAAATTTTTCTATAAGAGTCCTTGGGGTTTTCATTTTGGAATCTCTTTTCTGAGGTGATTGGTGAATTCTTTCAATGCTTATTTTGCTCTCTGTTTCCAGGACATCAGGGCACTTTTCTTTGATAATTTCTTGAAAGATGCTGTCCAGGTCCTCCTTTTGATTACAGCTTTCAGGTAGTCCAATGATTCTGATATTGTTTCAGCTGGATCTATGTTCTAGATCAGTTGTTTTTCCCATGAAGTATTTTGTATTTTCTTCCATTTTTTCATTCTTTTGAATTTGATTGATTCTTGATGTCTCATAGAGTCATTAGCTTCCACTTGCTGAATTCTAACTTTTAAGGTGTTATTTTCCTCAATCAGCTTTTGTACTTTCTTTTCTATTTGGCCAATGGTAGTCTTTATGGAGTTTTTTTCTTCAATGGATTTTTGTGTTTCCTTTTCCACCCAGTCAATTCTACTTTTTAAGCAGTTTTCCAAGCTGTTGACTTTTTTTCATAATACTCTTGCATCACTCATTTCTTTTTTCCACTTTTTTCTTCTACCTCTCTTATATGATTTTTAAACTCCTTTTGAGCTCTTCCATGAGTTCTTTCTGGACTTGAGATCACTTCCCTTTTATCTTTGGGGTTTTGTCCATAGGTATTTTGACAGTGTTGTTCTCTTCTGAGTTTGTGTCTTGGTCTTCCTTGACACCATAATAGCTTTTTTTTTTTGGTCAGATTCTTTTTTTGTTGTTTTTTGCTCATCTTTTTGTGTGCATGTTGGGGGGGAGGCTTTTTACATTTTTTAAAATTTGATCTCTGCTCTTAGAATAGAAAGGTCTCCATCTCAAGCTTCTTGTGCCACTGGTTGCAGGCTTTAGCTGTTTACCTGGTGCTGCCTTGATGTTGCCCTGAGGCCCATGAGGGACCCTCATGTCTGGTGCTAGGTTTAAGGAGTGGGGTGAGGGATGGCTGGCTGCTGGAGGTTGTAGGGGCCTGGCTGCTTACCTGGTGCTGAGCTGGGGTCCTAGTGATGGTGTCTGGCATGTGCTAAGGACAGGTTGGGTTTTCCTGCATTTCCTCAGGGCTACACTGAAGCATGTGGAGATCTGGCCCCTGGAGCATGCCTACTTGCCCTGGGCTGTGCTGAAGCACATGGTGGTTCAGCTGCTGCAAGATGCCTGCCTGTTCAGGGCTACACTGAAGCACATGGTGGTTCTCAGAGCAAAAGTCTGCTAATTCTCCTGGCTATGCTAAGGCACCTGGGAGATCCTGATACTGGCTTTTAACTGCTTCATCACACTGGGGCTCAGAATCTCCTGTTGGTTTGCTGAGATGGGGCTTGCTGCTGGCTTGCTGTGATGCATCCTGTCCTGGAATGTGTTCCCCTTTTACCCAAGTGAGATGTACCTTTCTTGCAGATCCTCCAAGTCTCCAAGGCTAAAAGACTGCTCCACTCCATCTTTCTGCTGGCTCCACTGTTCCCAGATTTGTTCTAGGGCACTATTATATGGTTGTTTAGATGTAAATATTGGTGAGCCACAGTGATTTACTGCTTACTCAATCATCTTGGCTCCCAGAAGTTCAAAAGGTGGGATTTTAGCTGACATTTGGAAGTCAGGGAAACCAGAAGATGGAGAAGTATGTATGTTTATTCTTATTATAACTTCAAAACAAATATCCCTATTAAAAATGTAATTGATATTAACTGGTTAAATGGAACTGATGTGATACTCAGTGACACATAACAGTGGGGAGAGCTTAGCCAGTGGGGGCTCAAGCTTATTGTTTTGGAGGAGAGACTCTCAAACCTCCCAGTGTACCCTAAAACCCTGAGTGGCATGTGTAATCAGCCTGGTTCTGGGAACACAAATAAAATAAAGAGATGAATAGATTTAATAATTGTAATTGTCATGTCTGTAGCACTTCACAATTGTAAAATGCTTTATATGTTAATTTCATTTAGTTCTCACAACAATCCTATAAGGTCAGTGTGCTGTTACAATCCCCATTTTGTTGAGGTTGATAAAAGCAGTATTCAAACTAAGGTCTTCCTGAGTGTAGGTCCAGTCCACCTTTCTGCCTTCCAAATGACCAATTTTTAATAGGATAATATGGCTATTTAACAAATATTCCACAGCTTCCTTTTCAAATTTCTAGTATCCACTGAGGGGCGAGGGGTATATATACCTAGTTTTGGTAATGACAACTTTAGAGTCACAGCGACTTGTCCAGGGTCCCACAGACATTAAGTCTCAGAGACAGCTTGAACCCAGGCCTTTCTGACTCCAAGGCTGGCCCTCTAACCATGTTACACCTGAGCTGCCTCTTTTACAATCTAAGAGAACAACAACAGCCATGACAACTGCCACAAATAACATTTATACAAGGTATGTCCAAATATCCTAGTATAATTTTAAGCTATTAAATGTTAAAGCTTAAAATTATTACAACTATTGTTTATACTATAGTGATAACCATTGGCAATCTCTATCTCTCACACATGACCTGACCACTTTTTTCCACCAAAATTCATCATAGGACAAGGGGAAAGACTCAGGTTTTATACTTCTGTCTCTGACACTCATGGGATTTTGACCTAAATTCCACCTAATTTCCATGGCTCTCAGTTTCCTCATCAGTAAAATGAAAGGAGTAGACCAGATGGCCTTCAAGGTCCCTTTCTAGCTCTAACTCTTCAATGTCATCATCCTTCAGATGGCATTTTTTATATGACTTCTCTTGGCCAATTTCTCATACTGGTTGAAAATTTTCTTTGTGAGGCAAAAATAAATCAACCTTCAATCCACAGGACTGAAAGAAACTTGTCATTTCCCAAAACAAGGACGCTATCAACAAGCCAAATAGACCACATCATTACAGAGATAGATCCAAAAAAAAGCAACACAATCTTTCATCTTTATAAATGTCACTCCTTCTGAAGTCAACACTTTCTTAGGCTTGTGAAAGAATTAGGGTTCCTTTTTTTTTTTTGAGGGAGGGACAGAGTAGAATAAGAAATGTTTTATTCATCATTCCTCAACGAAGCAGTATTCTTGCCCCAGATCCCATGAACCACAGAGTATCTCCTCTGTCTTTTGGGCCCACTCCAGGGCAGTCTGAGCCTCATGTGTCACTTCCTCCACAGAATTACTCCATAGGGCAAATTCTTTTGTAAGACTGTAGAAAGTCTGCTCCTAACTTGTTCCATGTACTTCTCCTCCAGTCGCAACTACGTCTTAGGTCATTTTTGGAAATTATTTTGAGGGGAATAAGTGCTGCAGAGAAGTTTAAGTGACAGGGTAAACTTCCTGAGACTTAGGGAAGAAAATAGTTAGATGTGATGGCAGGAAATGTGATAATAGAGTAGCAATAATTATTGCTTTAATGAAGAGCCATTCAGAAAGAGTTTTCTTCTTTGAGAGACTTTCTAAATCAAAGAATATAGCTAAAGGGCTAAAGGGTGCAGTGGATAGAGTACAGGGCTTGGAGTCAGGAACACCAGAGTTCAACTCCTGCCTCAGACACTGGTTATATGACTCTGGACATGTCACTTAGACTCTGTGTGCCTCAGTTTTCTTATCGTTAATATCTTACATGTTATTGGTCACTTTCCTTTCATATGCATTACAATTCCTTTTATCTCTCTGATTATATAATTCCTTTAACTCATTTAATCTTAGTTTTTTCTTTAATCTAGATATAAATGGATAAATGTATCTTTTGCTGTCATATCACCTGTATTTTCAAACACATTCTTCCCATTTCCATCACTGGAGTTATCTCCTAAAGCAAATACAAGAGACAGACAGACAAAGTTAGAAAGACAAATAGAGAGGGAGACAGAGACAGATAGAAAGGACAGAGAGACAGAAACAGAAAGAAGGGAGAGAGAGAGACAGAGAGAAAGAGACAGAGAGACAGAGAAAGACAGAGACAGAGAAAGGCAGAGATCAGTTTAGGAAAAACAATTCCAATAAAGAAATCAAAACAATTTATAGTCATATAAAAGGCTCTAAATTATTATTGATTAGAGAATTCAACAACTTTGAGATATCATTTTACACTTACAGATAGACTTAAACAATTGAAGGAGAAAGTGACAAATATTAGAAGAGATGTAGAAAAGTTGGGACTAATTCATTGTTAGATTCTTACATTGCTGAAAAGAGCTAAGTCTATCAAAGTTGGTCATCCCACAGTGTGGCTGTTACTGGGTACAATGTTCTCCTGGTTCTGCTCACTTCACTCAGCATTAGTTCATATAAGCCTTTTCTGATTTTTCTGAAATCCACGTGCTCATCATTTCTTATGCAACAATAGTATTCTATTACATGCATATAACACAACTTGCTCAGCCGTTCTCAAATTGATGGGCATCCCCTCCATTTCCAATTCTTTACCACTAGAAAAAGAGCTACTATAAATAGTTTTGTACATGTGGGTCCTTTTCTCTTTTTAATGATCTCTTTGGGAAATATACCTAGAAGTGGTATTGCTGGACCAAAGGGTATGCACAATTTTATAGCCTTTTGGGCATAGTACCAGATTTTCCCACAACTCCAACATTTATCATTTTCCTGTTTTATCATGTTAGCCAATCTTATAGGTATGATGCGCTACCTCAGAGTTGTTTTAATTTGTATTTGTCTAATTAACAGTGATTTAAGAGTAATTTTATATGACTATAGATAGCTTTAATTCCTTCATCTGAAAATAAATTGGGGAATTACTTTTATTCATTTTTTCTTTTTTTAATTAATTAATTTATTTTTAGTTTTCAACATTGACTTCCAAAAGATTTTGAGTTCCAAATTTTCTCCCCATCTCATCCCTCCACCCACCCCAAGATGGCAGATGGTACTCAGACTGAGTACCCCTTCTCCTAATCTTCCCTCCCTTCTATCCCCCCCCCCCTTCTCTTATCCCTTTCCCCTTCAATTTTCCTGTAGGGCAGGATAGGGTTCTATACCCCATTTCCTGTCTATCATATTTCACAGTTGCATGTGAAAACAATTTTTTTTAACTTTTGTTTTAAAAATTTTGGGTTCCAAATTTTCTCCCTTCCTCCCTCCCCACCCACCCTCATTGAGAAGGCAAGCAACTCGATACAGGTTATACAAGTGTAGTCATAGAAAGCACTCCCATAGTAGTCATGTTGTGAAAAACTAAGTATATTTCCCTTTATCCTCCATTTATGCCCTCCATTTATTCTATTCTCTTTTGACCCTGTCCCTCCTCAGAAGGGTTTGCTTCTGATTACTCCCTCTCCCAATCTGCCCTCCCCTCTATCATCCCCCTGCTCTCTTGTACCCTTTGCCCCCTTTATTTTCCTGTTGTGTAAGATAGATTTCCATACCCAATTGATTGTGTATGTTATTCCCTCCTTAAGCCACCTACGAGAATACAATTCACTCATTTCTTCTCACCTTCCCCCATTTCCCCTCCACTGTAAAAGTCTTTTCTTGTCTGTTTCATGTGAGATAATTTGCTCCATTCTACCTCTCCCTTTCTCCTTCTCCCAGTATAATCCTCTCTTGCCCCTTAATTTTATTCTCTAGATATCGCCCTTTCGTCTTCATCTCACCTTGTGCCTTCTATCTATCTATACATATACATACATATAATTTTTTTCCCTCCAATACCCTAATACTGACAAAGGTCTCACAAGTTACAAATATCATTTTTCCATGCAGGAATGTAAACAGTTCAGCCTTAATAAGCCTCTTACAATTTATCTTTCCTGTTTGCCTCTTCATGTTTCACTTGAGTCTTGTATTTGAAAGTCAAATTTTCTATTCAGCTCTGGTCTTTTCATTAAGAATGCTTGAAAGTCCTCTATTTCACTGAATTACCATTTTCCCCCTAAAGGATTATACTCAGTTTTCCTGGGTAGGTGATTCTTGGTTGTAATCCTATCTCCTTTGCCCTCTGGAATATTATATTCCATGCCCTCCAGTCCCTTAATGGAGAACCTGCTAAATCTTGTGTTATCCTGATTGTGTTTCCACAGTACTTGAACTGTTTCTTTCTGGCTGCTTGCAATATTTTCTCCTTGACCTGGGAACTCTAGAATTTGGCTACAATATTCCCAAGAGTTTTGCTTTGGGGATGTCTTTCAGGAGGTGATCAGTGGATTCTTTCAATTTCTATTTTGCCCTCTGGTTCTAAAATATCAAGGCAGTTTTCCTTGATAATTTCTTGAAAGATGATGTCTAGGCTCTTTTTTTAATCATGGTTTTCAGGTAGTCCAATAATTTTTTAAATTCTCTCTCCTGGATCTGTTTTTCCAATGAGATATTTAACATTGTTTTCTATTTTTTCATTCTTTTGGATTTGTTTTACAGTGTCTTGATTTTTCATAAAGTCACAAGTTTCCAATTGTACCATTCTAATTTTTAAGGAAGTATTTTCTTTAGTACGCTTTTGGATTTCCTTTTCCATTTGGCCAATTTTGCTTTTTAGGGCATTCTTCTCCTCATTGGCTTTTTGGACTTCTTTTGCCATTTGAATTAGGCTATTTTTTAAGGTGTTATTTTCTTCAGTATTTTTTTGGGTCTCCTTTAGCAAGGTGTTGACTTGTTTTTCTTGATTTTCTTGCATCACTCTAAGTTTTTCCTCTACTTCTCTTACTTGCTTCTCAAAATCCTTTTTGAGCTCTTCCATGGTCTGGGACCAGTTCATATTTTTCTTGGAGGCTTTGGATGTAGGGGCTTTGACTTTGTTGCTTTCTTCTGGTTGTATGTTTTGATCTTCTTTGTCACCACAGTAAAATTCTATGGTATGACTCTTTTTGTGCTGCTTGCTCATGATCTCAACCAATTACTTGAGTTATAAACTGTTTGTTAAGGTAGGGGTCTGCTTCCAAAGTAGAGAATGTACTGTCCCAAGCTTTGGGGGTTTTGTGAAGCTGTTTTCAGAGATACTTCTAAAGACTTGTAAATTTTCAGTTCTTCCAAAGTGCTATGATCAAGGGTGAGGGGTTTACTCCTTTCCTGGCCTATGCTCTAGTCTGTGAGTGACCACAAGCTCTCTTTTCTGTCTTGGAACTGTGGGGAGGATTTCCTCTCCATAGCCACTACAAGCTCCACCACATCAGCATTCCTTTTCACCCCAGGACCACCACTCAGAACTGTGACCCAGATCCAAGCACCAGCAAAGCAAGAGAATCCTGCACCAGCAGAAAGATCCCTGCAATCCCTCTCTGATCAGCCACTTGGTTCCCCCTCAGTCTGTGAGCTGGAAGCTCTGCAGGCAGCCACCACCCTGAGGCCAAACTTGGGGACTGGGGCTGGGACCTAGCTTCTCTCTCACTGCAAAAACAGACTTTTCCTACTGACCTTCTAAGCTGTCTTTGGCATTCCTGGGTTGAGAAGTCTGGAAACTGCCACTGCTGCCTGTGATTTAGTCCTCTGAGGCCTGCTCCAGGTTCACTGAGGCCTGTGTGCCCATGCCAAACTGTGTTCCTCTCCTGGCCTGGTGTGATATACCTTTCTGGTCAACCATCCAGGTCATCTTGGGCTGGAAATGTGTTTCACTCTGTCTTTTCTGCTGCTTTAGAATTTGTTTAGAGCCATTTTTTACTGATATTTGGAGGGATTTGGGGAAGAGCTCAAGCAAGTCACTGCTTTTACTATGCCATCTTGGCTCCACCTCCCCCAACTCTTGAATTACTTTTATTCTTATAAATTTTACTCAGTTCTCTATATATTTTAGAAATTAAGCCTTTATCAGAGACATTGGCTATAAAAATTATTTACCAGTTTTCTGCTTCCCTTCTAATCTTGATAGCATTGTCTTTATTTGGGCAAAACTTTTTAATCTGGTTAATCTAATGTAATCAAAATTATCCATTTTGCATTTCATAGTGTTTTCTATCTCTTGTTTGGTTATAAATTCTTCCTTTCTCCATAGATCTGACAGGTAAACTATTCCTTGCTCTCCTAATTTGCTTATAGTATCACCCTTTATGTTTAAATCATTTACCCATTTTGACCTTAGTTTGGTATATGGTGTAATATGTTGGTGTATGCCTAGTTTCTGCCATACTGTTTTCCAGTTTTCCCAGCAGTTTTTGTCTAATAGTGAGTTCTTATCCCAGAAGCTGGAGTTCTTTGGGTTTATTAAACAGTAGATTACTATAGTCATTGACTACTATGTCTTGTGTATCTAACCTGTTCCCCTGATCCATCAATCTTTTTCTTAGCCAGTATCAAGTAGTTTTGATGATTGCTGCTTTGCAATAGTTTTAGATCTGGAAGGGCTAGGCCACCTTCCATTGTGTTTCTTTTCATTAATTCCTTTGATATTCTGGAACTTTTATTCTTCCAGATGAATTTTGTTATTACTTTTTCTAGCTCTATAAAATCATTTTTGGCAGATTGATTGGTATGGCATTGAATAAGTAAATTAATTTAGGTAGAATTGTCATTTTTATTATATTAGCCTACCCATGAGTACCTGATAGTTTTCCAAGTATTTAGATCTGATTTTATTTGTTTGAAAAGTATTTTGTAATTGTGTTCATATAGTTCCTGGGTTCATTTTGGCAGGTCCACTGCCAAATATTTTATAATGTATATGGTATCTTTAAATGGAATTTCTCTTTCTATCTCTTGCTTTTGGACTTTTGTTAGTAATATTTAGAAATGCTGATGATTTATGTGGGTTTATTTTATTTTCTGCAACTTTGCTAAAGTTGTTAATTATTTTAAGTAGGATCATATTATCTGCAGAGTGATGGCTTTGTTTCTTTATTACCTATTTTAATTCCTTCAATTTCTTTTTCTTCTCTTATTGTTAAAGCTAATATTTCTAGTACCATGTTGAATAACAGTGGTGATAATGGGCATCCTTGTTCCTGATCTTATTGGAAATGTTTCTAGTTTATCCCCATTACATTTAATGCTTGCTGATGATTTTAGAAAGATGCTACCTATCATTTTAAGGAAGACTCATTTATTCCTATGCTCTCTAGTATTTTTAATAGAAATGAGTTTTGTATTTTGTCAAAAGCTTTTTCTGCAACTACAGAGATAATCGTATGATTTCTTTTAGATTTGTTGCTGATATGGTCAATTATGCTGATAGTTTTCCTAATATTGAACCAGCCCTGCATTCCTGGTATAAATCCTGCCTGGTCATAGTGTATTGTCCTCGAGATAAGTTGTTGTCATCTCTTTGTTAATATTTTATTTAAATGTTTTGCATCTATATTCATTAGGGAAATTGGTCTATAATTTTCTTTCTCTGTTTTGGCTCTTCTTGGTTTAGGTATCAGCATTATGTTTTTATCATAACAAGAATTTGAAAGGATTCCTTTTTTGCCTATTTTCCCAAATAGTTTAAACAGTATTGGAATTAATTGTTCTTTAAATTTTTGATAGAATTCACTTGTAAATCAATCTGGCCCTGGAGATTTTTTCTTAGGGAGTTCATCAATGGCTTGTTCAATTTCTTTTTTCTGAAATAGGGTTATTTAGCTATTTTATTTCCTCTTCTATTAATCCAAGCAATTTATATTTTTGTAAATATTCATCCATTTCACTTAGATTGTCAAATTTATTTGCAGGCAGTGGGGCAAAATAGCTCCTAATTATTGTTTTAATTTCCTCTTCATTGGTGGTGAATTCACCCTTTTCATTTTATTTTTGATACTGGTAATTTGATTTTCTTCTTTCTTTTTTTTAATCCAATTAACCAAATCTATTTTATTGGGTTTTTAATAAAACCAGCTCTTACTTTTATTTATTAACTCAATAGTTTTCTTAATTTCAATTTTATTTATCTCTCCTTTGGTTTTCAGAATTTCTAATTTGGTATTTAATTGGGAATTTTTAATTTGTTCTTTTCTAGCTTTTTTAGTTGCACACCCAATCTGTTTATCTCCTTTTTTTCTATTTAATCCATGCAAGCATTTAGAGATATAAGAACTGTTTTGGCTGCATCTCATAAGTTTTGGTATGGTGCCTCATTATTGTCATTCTCTTGGATGAAATTATTGATTGTTTCTATGATTTGTTGTTTGACCCACTCATTCTTTAGGATTAGATTATTTGGTTTCCAATTAATTTTTAGTTTTTTGATAGCTCTTTATTACATGTAATTTTTATTGCATCGTGACTGAAAAGGATTCATTTAATATCTCTACCTTTATGCATTGGATTGTGAGCTTTTATATTCCCTAGTACATAGTCAATTTTTGTGTAAGTGGTATGTACCACTGAATAAAAAGCATATTCCATTCTATCCTCATTCAATTTTCTGCAGAGGTCTACCACTATTCAACTCCTTAACTTCTTTCTTGTTTATTTTGTGGTTAGATTTATCTAGTTCTGAGAGGGAGAGGTTGAGGACCCTCATTAGTATAGTTTTGTTGTCTATTTCTTCCTGTAACTCCCTGAACTTCTCTAAAAATCTGGATGCTATAGTACTTGGTGCATATATGTTCAGTATTAATATTACTTCATTGTCTATGATACCTTTTTGCAGGCTGTTGTTTCCTTCCTTATCTCTTTTAATTAGAACTATTTTTGCTTTTGCTTTGTCTGAGATTAGGATTGGTACCCCTGATCATTTTTTAAACTTCAACTGAAGTATAAGATATTCTGCTCCAGCCTTTTGCCTTTACTCTGTGTGTGTAAATCTCTCCTTTAAATGTGTTTCTTGTAAACAACATATTGTAGGATGAAGTTTTTTTTTTTTAATCCACTCTGCTTTTTGTTTTATGGGAGAGTTCATCCCATTCACATTCACGGTTGTGATTATTAACTGTGTCTTTCTCTCCATCTTGTCCCCATTTATTCTTTTTTCTCTCCTTTCTCCCTTTCCCTCCTCACCACTGTTTGCTTCTTACAACCACCTCCCTCAATCTGCCCTTCCTTCTATTGGCCCCCCTCACTTTTGCTCCCTTTTCCCTACTTCTTCTTCACTTTCTTCTATCCACACCCTCCCTTTTCTATACCCTCCTACTTCCTACAGAGTAAGATAGATTTCTATACCCACTAAGTGTGCATGTTATTCCCTCTTTGAGCTAAATCTGATGAGAGTAAGGTTCAAACAATGCTTGCCTCCCTTCTTTTTTCCCTCTACTGTAATAGGTCTTTGTACCTCTTCATGTGATGTAATTTACCCTTTTCTGCCCCCTCCTTTACTCTTCTCCCAGTATAATCCTTTTTTTACTCTTTAATTTTTTTATCATCACATCAATGTCAACTTATAACCACACCCTCTATGTATACCTATTCTAAATGTCATAAGAAAGATACGTTTTGCAAGAGTTGCAAGTATCATCTTCTCATATAGGCATGTAAACTGTTTAGCCTTATATAATAACATTGTTTCTCTTCTCTGTTTACCTTTCATGCTTCTCTTGAGTCTTGTATTTAAAGATAGAATTTACTGTTCAGCTCTTTTTTTTTTTTCATCAAGAACATTTGGAAGTCCCCTATTTCTTTGAATTTTCATCTCCTACACTGAAAGTTTATGCTCAGTTTTGCTGGGTAGTTGATTCTTGGTTGTAATCCAAGCTCCCTTGACTTTCAGAATATCATATTCCAAGTCCTTCAACCATTTGATGTAGAAGCTGCTAAGTCCTGCATAAACCTGACTGTGGTTCGATGATATTTAATTATTTCTTTCTTTCTAGCTGTTTGCAATATTTTCTCCTTGACCCAATAATTCTGGAATTCTGGAAGCTGGCTACAATATTCCTTAGAGTTTTCATTTTGGGATCTCTTTCAGGAGGTGATCACTGGGTTCTTTTTTTTTTTCCTTTTTAGTGAGGGCAATTGGGGTTAAGTGACTTGCCCAGAGTCACACAGCTAGTGAATGTTATGTGTCTGAGGTCTTATTTGAACTCAGGTCCTCCTGACTCCAGGGCTGATACTCTATCCACTGTGCCACCTAGCTGCCTCAGTGGGTTCTTTTAATGACTATTTTACTCTCTGGTTCTAGGACTTCAGGGCAGTTTTCTTTGATAATGCTATCCAAGCTCTTTTTTTTTCCCTCAGGGCTTTCAGGTAGACTAATTATATCTCCTGGATCTATTTTTCAGGTCAGTTGTTTTTCCAATGAGTTATTTTACATTGTCTTCCTTTTTCATTCTTTGGATTTTGTTTGACTGATTTCTGATGTCTCATAAAGTCATTAGCTTCCACTTGCCCAATTCAAATTTTTAAGAAATTGTTTTCTTTAGTCATCTTTTGTGCTTCCTTTTCTATTTGCCCTATTGTATTTTTTAAGGAATTGTTTTCTTCTGTCAATTTTTGTCTTCTTTTTCCAAGCTGTTGACTCTCTCTTGCATACCTCTCATTTCTTCTCCCAATTGCTCTTCCACCTCTCTTATATGACTTTTGAAATCCTTCTTGAGTTCTTCCAAGACAGTTTTTTGGGTTTGACACTGGCTCATATGCTCCTTTGAGGTTTTGGGTGTGAGTGTGTTGACAATGTTGTCCTCTTCTGAATTTGTGTTTTGATCTTCCCTGTCCCCATAGAAACTGTCTGTGGTCAGCATTTGTTTTTGTTTTTTGCTCATCTTGTTTGCCTATTTCCTGGCTTTAAAAGTTGACCTCTCCTGCTGGAGCATAGGGGTCATTGTCCCAAGCTTTTTGTGCTGGAGACCAGGGGTCTGCTCACTGGCTTTGTGTGCTGGATCCTCTGATGCTGGCAGCTGGTGGCTGTAGGGGACTGGCAGCTTACCTGGTGTTAAGCTGAGGTCCTAGTGGTGGTTTCTGGCATGTGGTGAGGCCACGTGGAGTTTTCCTGCATTTCCCAGCTCAAAATCAACTGTTTATCACATTGACTGTCATAAGTAATGGGAGGGATAATAATACCTGTCATACATTCATAAAACCATTGATTTAGAGGTATAAAAGGGCACCAAGTCCTAACATTCTTGTTTTACAGATGGAGAAACTGAGTAGCAGACTTGCCCCAGGCAAAACAATCAGTGTGTCTGAAGTGAGATTTTAATCCAGGTCTTATTAACTCCAAGTCAACTGCCCTATTCAATGTGGTATGCTACCTGTCAAGGGAGAAGGAGGAAGGGTTTCTCCCTGTGATGTTATTGTTAGCATCCAGTGAGATATTGAATTACTTTGTGAATTGTAAAATATTAAGCAAGCTTCATTTTTTTTTACTAGAAGCATCTTTATTTCTTTTGTACAAGAGTCATAGATTATAGATTTAGAACTGGAAGGAACATTGGTAGTCATGTAGTTCAAACCCCTCATTTGCCTGATAAGGAAACAGCCAGAGAGCAGTTAAGTGAACATGTACTACACCACAAAGATCGTATGTGGGAGGGTTAGAATTTGAATCCAAATCCTCTGACTCCCATTCCAGCAATGTTTCAACTCTATTATGAAGCTTCCTTTCTGAAAAACAGAGACAAGTATGTAGAGTACATACACACTTCATGAATCTTCATCTGATTCCTCAAAATCATCCATTTCTGAAGCTTAGCAAGCTCTTAGGGGTAGGAATGTTATAAATAGATTGAAATAAAATATAATATCTAATGTTTGCTTAGCATCTTTCCCTCCAAGAGAGTAAGTACATAATTGGGATGGGATTAGAGTGGGAAACCATGGGAGTTTCATGTCCAGATTGGATATGAGAATGGGAAACTGTCAGTTGTCCCAGATATGTCTATTTCATATTCATCTTATTTCAATAATTGGCACATATCCTGAGGTATGTCCCCATTAGCAGGCTATGTAATAAATGCAGTTTTAAAGCCTAAGAGCTCCATTCCCATTAGTAAAAGGGTTCCAATGCAGTTATCCCACCTACACACTGGGTCATTTCTCTGCAGTGTTGGAAGAATGTTACTGGCCTATTCAAGGTGATTTTCAGAATCTTTGTCTTGATGTATGTTGAATACTTGGCCTTTGAAGTATGTATCTGGCAATTTCCCTAATCAAATATTCCCATCTTGCAAATTCTGACATTTTCCTCAGTCTATTTTTTAAGAGATTGGACAAATGACAACTTAATACACTGGCTCCTCAGTCTTAACCAAAAATTCAATTTAATAGAATAACAAATCATTCTACAAATGCCCTGCTCTGTTCCCTTACTATGGAATAGAGATGAACCTGGATTTTCAAAGGTTATACCCTCAGAACAGCTTGGGCAGATCTCTGCTAGGAGGGAAAGGCTTCAAGTGCTGTGAGTCTTTTTATCTAAGGACTAGTCTGGCTTGAAAAGATTTTCAGAAGGAGGCAAACAACAGATGATTAGTTTTTGGCTACAGGAACCCAGAAAGTGGTCTACAAAAGCCAAAAGTGGTTGTGATCTGCACAAATGGAAGGAATATCCATACCTGGGACATCACAGATCATAGGACCATATATCTAGAGCTGGAAGGGGCCCAAGAAGCCAACTAATATGACTTCATTTTGAAGTATCTAGGTGGCACAGTGGATATAGAGCACTTAGCCTGGAGTTAGGAAGACCCGAGTTCAAATTTGGTCTCAGTCATTTACTAATTGGGTGACCTTGGGAAACTCATTTAAGTGTTATTTACCTCATTTTTCTCAACTGTAAAATGGAGATAATAATAACACCTAGCTAACAGGTTTGTGTGAGGATCAAATGAGATAATATTTACAAAATATTTCACACAGTGCCTGGCACATAATAGGTGCTATTTAAAAATGCTTATTGTCATTGGAATATAAGGCTCAGGTGGTGGTGTGAGCAAATTCAAAAACGTGGAAAACATCAGAGGCAAGATTTGAATCCAAGTTCTCTGACTCTACAACCCTGACTCATTGTGCTACATAGAAATAATATCTCCATCTGACATCTATAAAGTGATTTACCACTAAAGGATTCCAGGAAATAGTATTGTTAACTATAGAATATGGCAATGAATAGCATACCTTCATGAGTTTAGCCATTTTGATTCACTAAATTAAAAGCAACAAGACGATAGTATCTTTCTACCTAAAGACTTGAGATCATCCCTGGGATTATTATACACATTGGATATGTTTGTATGCATGCACAGACTATACATATGTGTGTATGCATATGTATGTATGTATATATGTAAATGTGTGTGTGCGCATGCATGCGCGTGTGTGTATGCAAGTGTGTGTATAAGTATAGTACTTACATATCCACACCATACACATGCATATATATTCATTTTTATATATACATATAAACACATTCATATATATGCACATTCATATATGTATTACATACACATAAATACATATAATTTAAATTACTAAACATATATTTTCTTCTCCTTTCCACCTTTCTCAACTCAGTGACACAAGAAATAAAGAAGTAAGGAAGAAAGGAAGGAAGGAAGGAAGGAAGGAAGGAAGGAGAACCCATGTGAAGTAAAAGTAAAACAAATTCCTACATTGGCCATATCTAAAAATGCATTATTTTATTCTGCATATTAGTCCAACATCTCTTTCATACTTTTAAAACATTGTTCCAAAATGATCCCTTCAAAGAAATAAGCCCAACTTTGTTTTATATCCCTATAGGGAGTTAATTGTCTGTTTATATGTACATGTATGAGTCTAGAATCCTAAAATCTCAGTTAGAAGGGACTTAAGAAGCCATCTGTTCCAACCTAAACATGAATAAGAACCCTCTCTACCATGTGATCAATAAGTGTCCATTTAGCCTCTACTCAAAGTCCTCCAGCCCATTCCACTTGCTCTAATTCTTCCTTCTAAGGAAATTTTTCATTTCTTCCAAGCCTAATTTGTTTCTTTCTAAGTTCTACCCACTGCCACTATGTCTGAGCTTTGGAGCCTGGAAAAATGAACTTAATCCTACTTCCATCTGATAGCCCTTCAAATATTTGAACACAGCTATCATGTTCCCCTGAGTCTACTTAGTCAGATAAACAAGTATTTATTAAACGTTTCCATGTGCCAGATGTGTACTGTATTGGGGATAAAAAGGAAGGTTCGCTAGCCCTAGTTCCTTCCACTAATTCTCTTATGGCATGATCGCAAGACCCTTCACCATCTTGGTTATCCTCCTCTAGATGCCCACCAGTTTGTCAATGTCCTTCTTTAAATGATGCTCAGAAGAGAATATAATACTCCCTGTCTGATCAGTGTAGAGCTCAGCAGGACTTTTCCAAGTCCTAGATAACCTGCCTCTCCTAATGCAGCCTTCTATAGTTACCCCTTCCACATATGGGAGTTAGGGGTATGGCACCCCCACAGTCTGGAAAATCTGCATAAAATTCTTTGCGCTCTCCCTTTGTACCAGAGAAGAAGTCTAATTATTTTTTCTTTTCTCTTATGGGGTATTTACAGTACCTTATTGTAAAATTTGGGTTAAATATTTGTTCATAAGCTCTGTGTCGTCTGCTGGCCTTCATGTGTCATCTGTAGCTTCCACAAAACTCCCTCCCCCCATTCTCATTTAATTTCTTATGCCAACCCACAATATATCAAAACCACAATGGGGAAAGTCATGATGTGAAAGAGAAAAGTGTATTACATTAGTGTTGCTTTAGATTGAGTTTAGAATTAACCCCCCCTTATTCTTTTCAAATGAACAGCAGTTGAGTCATGCTTTTTATATCAATTAATGAATCAACAAGGAGAGGAAGGGAATACCCATTTATTAAGCACCTGAGCACTTTACAGAGATCATCTCATTTGATCCCTTTTGATTCTACGAGTATTTCTTAAATGCCTAATGTCCCAGTCACTGAGACAGGGCTAGAGATATGAAGAAAAGACTGAAATAGCATTGATTTTTTTTTCTAACCTAAGGTAAATTTTTGTATCTCTCCATTAACTTCTCTCTTTATAAATTAAGCCCAAAGTTTAGCCTGTCACAAACTTGTTGAACATTGATTCTATCATGTCCAGTGCATTAATTATATTTCAGTTTAGTAGCATTGGAAAATTTGATGTGAATGCCTTCTATACCTTTGTCCAAGTGATGGATAAAAATGTTAAGCAGCACAGGGCCTGAGCCACTCCACCATGGAACTCATCCTAAGTTGACACTGAACCATTAGTGACAACATTTTTGGTATGGCCATTCAAATAGCTCTGAATACACATATTTGTAGTGTCATCTAGCCCATTCCCCACAAAAACAGCAAGATAAACTTTGTCACATATTAGACTAAAATCTTGGTAGACTATGTATACATACATATATATAGTGTGTGTGTGTGTATGTATATATATGTATAATGTATGTATGAATATATATATATAATGTGTGGTTATATGTATGTATATATATATAATTCTGCTTAGCTATCAGTCTATTAATATTTTTTAAAAAGTAATCAATTCAATAAGAGTTTATTAAATACCTGCTATGTGTCAGACACTGTGCATTGGATTTACAAAAAAAGGAAAAAAAAAACAGTCCAGACCATCAAGGATCTCAAAATCTGATGGAGGAAAAACATGCAAACAATTATGTACCAACAACATATAAACAGGATAAATTAAAAATAATCTCATATGGAAGGCACTAGCATTAAAGGAGACTGGGGAAGACTTCTTACAGAAGGTGGGATTTGAAGGAAGCCATGAGACAGATATGAGAAGGAAGAGAATTCCAGGAATGGGGGCCAGCCAGTGAAAATGCAAAGTCAAGAGATGGGGTGTTTTGTGCTTAGTATCAAGGGGACCAGTGTCCTTGGATTGTGGAGTACTTGGAGAAGAGTAAGGTGTAAGAAGACTGGAAAGGTGGAAAATGGATAGGGTATAAAAAACTTTAAAAGCCAAAACAGATTTTTTATTTTTTCCTAGAGAAATACGGAGCCACTGACATTTCTTGAATGGGGTTATGGGGTGTGATATCGTCAAAGCTGTGCTTTAGGAAGATCACTTTGCTAACTTGATGGAGGATTGACTGAAATTGGGGAAAGACTTGAGTTAGAAAACTAACCAGAAAGCTATTAGAATAGTCCAGGCATGAGGTAATGAGGACCTGCACCAAGGTGATAGCATTGTCAGTGTAGAAGGCAGAAAAAGGAAGTAAAGTTAATCTGTAATGATCTGTTCATGATGAAGCCATGCTGTCTCTTTGTGTCACAATTTCCTTTTCTATATCAATCAGTCAAAAAACATTAGTTAAGCAACTGGTATGTGCTGAGAGTTGTGCATAATTTATCAATTATCCCTTTAATAATATATTTAGATTTTCAGGAATTGAAGTCAAGCTCATTGGCCAAAGGTTTGAAGACTCCATTATCTAAATTTCTTTTGACAATTCAGATAATTACTGTTTTCCATCCCTGTGTTATGGACTGTGTTATCCTATTCTCTGTGATCATTTATAGATCACTGACAATGGCTCAGTAATCATATCTGTCAATTCTTTCAACACCCTGAAGATGAAATTTATTTGGGCCATTTGACTTGAGCTCATCAAAAGTAGCTAGGTGTGGGGGGCGGAGCCAAGATGTCACGGTAAAAGCAGTAACTTGATTCAGCTCTCCCCTAAACCCCTCCAAATGCCTGTAAAAAGTGGCTCTAAACAAATTCTAAAGTAGCAGATTCCCCCCACCCAAAAAAAATATAGTGAAACAAATTACCAGCCCAAGACAACTTGGATGGTTGATCTGAAAGGTCTATCATGCTGAGCAGGGAGAGGAGCATAGTTGGGGGGGTGGTGCATAGGCAAAACAGGCCTCAGCAAACTTGGAGAAGGCCTCAGAGGACTGAATTATAGGCAGCTGTGGTGGTTTCCTGACTTCTCAACCCATGAATGCCAAAGACAACTTAGAAGGTCAGTGGGAAAAGTCTGTGTCTGCAGTGAGAGAGAAGTGCTCAGACCCATCCCCAGTCCCTGAGCCTAGCCTTGGGCCAGCAGTTGCTTCCAGAGCTCTCAGCCCACAGACTGAGGGGGAATCAAATGTCTGATCAGAGGGGGATTGCAAGAATCTCTTTGCCAGGGCTGAGGCAGAAATCTCTTGCTTGGCCCATGCTTGGATCTGAGTCACAGTATTGAGGGGTGGTCCTGGGGCAAGGAGGAGCACTGGCCAGGAGGAGTGCTGCTGTGGTGGAGCTTGTTGTGGTGGTGAAGAGGAAACACCTTGCCAGTAATCATAGCACCTTGGAAGAACTGACACTTTTCAAGTCCCTAAAAGTCTCTCTGAAAACAGCTGTACAAACCCCCAAAGCTTGGGACAGTACATTCTTAACATTGGAAACAGACTCTTACCTTAAAAATTAGAATGGAGCAATTGGAAGCTAGTGACTTTATGAGAAATCAAGACACTGTAAAACAAATCCAAAAGAATGAAAAAATGGAAAACAATGTGAAATATCTCATTGGAAACACAACTGACCTGGAAAATAGATCAAGGAGACAGAATTTAAAAATTATTGCATTATCTGAAAACCATGATCAAAAAAAGAGCCTAGACATCATCTTTCAAGAAATTATCAAGGAAAACTGCCTTGATATTTTAGAACCAGAGGGCAGAATAGAAATTGAAAGAATCCACTGATCACCTCCTAAAAGAGATCCCCAAAAGAAAACTCCTAGGAATATTGCAGCCAAATTCCAGAGTTCCCAGGTCAAGGAAAAAAATATTGCAAGCAGCCAGACAGAAACAATTCAAGTATTGTGGAAAAACAATCAGGATAACATGAAATTTAGCAGGTTCTCCATTAAGGGACTGGAGGGCATGGAATGTAATATTTAGGAGGGCAAAGGAGATAGGATTATAACCAAGAATCACCTACTCAGCAAAACTGAGTATAATCCTCCAGGGGAAAAAAAGGTCATTCAGTGAAACAGAGGACTTTCAAGCAATCTTGATGAAAAGCCCAGAGCTGAATAGAAAATTTGACTTTCAAATACAAGACTCAAGTGAAACAGGAAGAGGTAAACAGGAAAGAGAAATCATAAGAGACTTATTAAAGTTGAACTGTTTACATTCCTGCATGGAAAGAGGATATTTGTAATTCATGAGTCCTTTGTCAGTATTAAGGTAGTGGGAGGGGAAAAAATTATATGTATGGATAGATAGATAGATAGATAGATAGATAGATAGATAGATAGATAGATAGAAAGAAAAATAGATAAATAGAGGGCTCAGGGTGAGTTGAAGATGAAGGGGTGATATCTGGAAAATAAAATTAAGGGGTGAGAGAGGATTATACTGGGAGAAGCAGAAAGGGAGAGGTAGAATGGGGTAAATTATCTCATGTGAAACAGACAAGAAAAGGTTTTTACAGTGGAGGGGAAATGGGAGAAGGTAAGAGGGAATTAGTGAATCTTATTCTCATAGGATTTAGCTTAAGGAGGGAATAAGATACAAAATTAGGGATGGAAATCTATCTTACCCTATAGGAAAATAAGGGGGGGAAGGGGACAAAAGAGCAGGGGGATGATAGAGGGGAGGGCAGATTGGGGGATGGGATAATAAGAAACAAATCCTTCTGAGGAGGGACAGGATCAAAAGAGAGAATAGAATAAATGGGGTGGGGCAGGATAGGATGGAGGGAAATATACTTAGTTTTTCACAGCATGACTACTATGGAAGTGTTTTGCATGACTACACATGTATAACCTGTATCCAGTTGCCTGCCTTTTCAATGGGGGGGGGGAGGGAAGAAGGGAGAAAATTTGTAACCCAAAGTTTTAAAAACGTGTTAAAAAAAATTATTTTCACATGCAACTGGGAAATAAGAAATACAGGAAATGGGGTATAAACATCTATCCTGCCCTACAGGCAAATAGAAGGGGAAAAAGATAAGAGAAGGGGGAAGAGATAGAAGGGAGGGCAGATTAGGGGAAAGGATATACAAAATGCATGCCATCTTGGGGTGGGGGGAGCGATAAGATGAGGAGGAAATTTGGAACTCAAAATCTTGTGGAAGTGAATATTGAAAACTAAAAATAAGTAAATTTTTAAAAAAGTAACTAGGTGCCTTCTTATTCTCTCCCTGCTTATCTTGGGTAGGTCCTACAAGAATAGATCATTGAATGAACAATTATGTTTTGATGGGGAATGAGGGGGTAGATAGGATCAGATAATATTGAAGTTGCCTTCACCTAGAGATCCTACTGCTAGGGATATGCCACTAGAAGAACAGTTATAAACATGTTTACACTAGCAAAGGACTAGAAATAAAGCAGATGCCAGTTAACTGGAGAAAGACCAAACAAATTATGGTATAAGAATATAATGAAATAGTACTACACCATAAGAAAAGATAAAAAAAAATGAATGAAAAAGGCATTTAATAGTAATATATTATGTGCAAAGAAAAGTGATAAACACTGGGAATACACATAGAAAATTAAGGCATTCCCAAATATCAAATATCTCACACTGTAATTGGAGGAAGACCACACAAATAGGAGGGTTCCTCTTTGAGTCAGTTACTTGTCCACAGGGTACAGTGCCAAAGCATATGACAATGACTTTTCCCTAATGCCATTTCCCTAGATAAAACTATATTTGTTTCTGATATGGACCCATTTGACAGTGCCAAGGATTTTGGTAATGAAAACTTTCTTATTCATATCTTTAGTGTCTATGATTGCTGAGAAGACAGTTTTCAAATCACACTTCCAGAATGCTTCCCTGGATGATGGCTGGGAGTTGGGTTTGGGGGCTGGGATGGAAGCAGGACTGGTAGTTTGGGGTAAGTGGCTATTATAAGGGCTTTGGGGCTATGTCCATGTGGATCTGGGAAGAGCTGATGAACTGGAAAACAATTCAGAGAAACATGGGAAGGTTTACATGAACTGATTCAGAATGAATCTCTCTCTCTCTCTCTCACACACACACACACACACACACACACACACACACACAAACACAAAGTAATTGTTTGCAAGAGTGCTTATATAGTATCAGTTGCTGAACATGGAAGTTGGGAAGATACATCCAGGAAGGAAAATGTTTTAAAAATAAAGGACAGATAATTTTTTCATGTAAACATATTTTTTTTTCTTTTAAAGAAAGAACTGGGGCACAAGGCATTGATAAATAGGACTTGATAGAGGCAATATAAAATCACTAAGTAGAAAAGCATATAGAAAAGAAAGTAAACCATTGGTAGGAAGAGATTAATAAAATAAACATTATAGTTTTGCCTAGGAATGGCCCTGCCAGTCCTACTTATAGAAATGTTATTATTTCTGTTCACAAATATGCAGGAAACTTAAAGAACTATGATTCTACAGACTCAGCCCATTGAAATGGAAAGACAGAATCTTGTCATTGATTAGTGGAAAAAATCTACTTTTGGAGAGCTTTCCATTGAAAAATGAAAAATCACAGGGCATGAATCAACTTATTGAGAGATATCAAATGTCAGATTTTAATATTCTGGCCCAATACCGAGAAATAGCACTTGATTATGGTCAAGTAGACTATTATAATACAAATAAATGAAATATTGCTAACCTTTAAGGTAATAGTGATCTGTTATTCCTTTTTTGTTCATAATATACATTCATTTTATTTCCATGAATTCCTTTTTTTTATTGCTGTCTCTTACAAAATGTCTTTTCACAATTTCTTCCATAAAGTTAAAATGAAATTCCAATCTTTCTTTTCCTCTGTTTTTCTCCAAAACTCTCTGGCAGCTACAATAGTGAGCTGCATTAAAGGGGAAGGGGAGAGGGAGGAAACGAACATTTATTAAGCTCCTACTATATTCTAGGCACTGTGTTAAGCACCTTGTAAAGGTTAGTTCATTTCATCCTCACAATAATTCTGAAATAAATGTTATTGTCTCCATTTTATAGCTGAAAATGAGGTATTTTTATTCCTCCTAAATACTCTATGAGAAGGGGGCAGCTAGGTGGCACAGTGAATAGAGCACCAGCCCTGAATTCAGGAGGACCTGAGTTCAAATTCAACCTCAGACCAAACACTTACCAGTTGTGTGACCCTGGGCAAGTCACTTAACCCTAATTGCCTAAAAAAAAAAATACTCTATGAGGTAATTATATGTATAGATACATATGTATGTGTATGCATATATATGAATATATAAATATGAACAAAGATATGTATATATGTACACATATACACACAGTATATACATGCACATGCATATACACATATATATGCACACACATACATGCATACATATATGTGTATGTGCATGTGTATATATATTAAAATTCACACAGCTCATAAGCCTCAAGGCCAGGTTTCAAACCTTGATTTCTCCATTATGAAACAAGTGATCTTTCATTTATCTTCCAAATTGTACTAGGTAAATATAATGGAGATTATCAAAGAGGCAGAGCACAGCATATAAATCTTTGAAGTTCTAATAGTCAATTTGAATTCCTTACATGAAACTTTTCTTGACTGGACTCCATCATGACATTGGTACTCACACTTCATCAATACTCTCAATATCATCTAACCCCTAACTGGAAGGCTAGAAGGTGGTGCAAAGTCCCCTCCTAAGAGGGATTCCAAGTCAGCCTTCTCTTCATTCCTCACCAGCTACACATTTTGGATTGGAATCTATTACATACCTTCCTTCAACTTCTCCCATATCCCACTTTTCAGCTTCCTGTTGTGTATTGTCTTCATTCAATTGTAAACTCCTTGAGGGCAGGGACTGTCTTTCTCCTTTGTAATCTCAGCACTTAGCACAGTGCCTGACATGGTATGTACTTAATAACTGTTTATTGACTGTCTGAAACAACTAGAGAATAGTTCCAAAGCACTTTGCATGATAGAGTTTTTTTTAACTAGGTAAAGAGGCCCTTCTTGCCTCATTTCTTATCTAGCCTTAATCACTAAATGGGCATTCCCTCAGACAAACTGAGACCTGCTAAAGACCTTAGGTTAAAAAGGCCAAGGTCTATCACTGCATCCAGGGCCATCTCCAGTAGTACTGATCTATATATTGCCATTGGACCCCCATGGCTCAGGAGGAGAGAGCGAGGCTGGGGACCTTGCCTCACTTAAATTCAATTCACTTGCAAGTCATGACATCACCTTCTTGATGTCATGGTCCTCTTTGAGAACAAAGGACAAACAACAAATCACAAATATGTGTACATGTACATATGTACATGCCCATATATGCATATGTGTATATACACACATTTTACTAAATATATTTTATATACACACATGTATATACACACATATGTATATATGTACATGAATGTACATATGTATGTATGTGTGTATGTATGTATGTATAGTTGTAGCTTAAGCTCAGAGAAATATAATGAGTGGCCTCTCATGCCCATGTTGTTCCTTTTTATTTTTTTTTCTGCTGTATGGAGTTCGTAATAAATGAAAAGTCAAAAGTACAAGCAGGAGCCCCTACTTAAGAAAATTCCAAGTATTAAACAGATGATTGACTCTGTTTTAATTTGCATTTATACCTATCTCTAGTTAACTACTGGTATTTTTGTGGGTAATGCAAAATTCAAGTTAATGGAAACCTTTGAGTGTGTAACTTTGCAGAATATATCACATTGGAAGTTAATAGTCACCAGGAAGGAAGTTGGGGAAAGAGCAGATCTTTTCTTGGAACTTTTCTCAGCCCCTGTAGGTTGGTACAACTGGCAGTATCAGCTCAAGAGCTCTCCAAAATATATATAGAACAAATGGCTCTTTTCAGTCTCTCCTTTCTCTGCCACAATTCATTCTTACTACCTTTTTCCCTTTTGCTAGTGGCCTCTGCACTATCAATTCTTTCTGGCTCAGCTTTTCATGTGTCCCCTTCTTTTCCACTGATAGAGTCTTGAAATCTATCTCCACCTAAGATATGGCTTCATTTTATACCAAATCATTATTCAATTCCTACTGGTTGTAGAACAAACTTCCCTTTCCCCTGGAGAAATGCCACCTTATATGAGGGAGAGGAAGAGGAGGAAGTTTTTTTCTTTTTTTTAAATTACAGATGACATAAGAGGAAGTGGTAATGGGGCATGGAGGGAGAGTTGGGAGAGTATTGCTTTTTTGATGTATTTCCAAGGGTAAAAGGGGTTTTATGTATTATAAATAATATACATTTTAAAATAAGATATACATTTATATATCACAATTTGTTCAGCTGTTCCTCAACTAATCATCCATTTTGTTTTCAGTTTTTTTCTGCAACAAAAAGCATTACTGTGAATACTTCGGTACACATGAGTCCATTTCCTCTTTGGATTATATGATTAGGAGTGCTATCATAGCAACAAAGTGACTTTTGGGGTGTCGTTTCTCATTTTCCAGAATGGTTGGGCCAATTTCTAGTTCTACCAACAGGGCATTACTGTCCCTATTCTCCCAGAGACTCCCTAACATTCATCATTTTCATATCTTGTCATCTTTGTCACTGTGATGAATGTGAAATAAAATGTCAGAGTTGTTTTAATTTTCACTTCTCATTAACCAATTCTTCTTGTTAACTAGGTGATAAGCTCTTTTATTTTTTGTACTAATAAAATATTGCAAGTACTTTCAGCAACTTCTATATTTGGCACTATAGGGTTCAGCTCTGATCACCTTGTGCTTGTTATAGATATTAATCTTTGGAGAAATGCCATATGTTTTTAGCCTGTTCCCATCAACCTTGGTCCCAAGAAGAGCTTTCATACAATTAGTAACATTTCAAAAGCCACATGTGGAGTGAGTGGAAAAACTCTCCATATGTGGCTCTGAATCCATTGGTCAAATGTCATATGAATGGGACGTGTATTTTCATTAATCTGGAATGTTTCTATTTAGTGCTGTGTTAGGACTGCGTGGATAATTGTTATTTTATGCATTATTTTTATTCTTCTTAAGCTGAACATGAATAACATTTTTCAACAAATTTTGCAGTTTACCATATGCCATCCTTGGAGTCCTTGTAATTGTTTGTGTTCAGGACCTCTCAGTGTTAAGGTTGAATGGATTTTCCATTGAACATTGAAGCTGACATCTGAGGAAATTCTTGTATGAATTTGGTGTCAGACCACATAAATTATTCAGTGGTTTCTCTTGCTTCCATTTACGGTTGAGTCGTCATAATATATCACAGTTGCCAAGGAGACTATTACATTTCTAAAATCCAAATTATCATTCCCTTCTCATATCCCTTTTATATATAGCACATATGTTATATGCTAAGACTTATTCTTAGGGTCAAAGGATGACTCATTTAAAAGGGCATTTCTGAAATCATAATTTTAAAGGGAACATAAGTTGCTGGTACCCTTACACTTACACTTGAGAGCATTAGTTTTTAAACTAATGGAATATCATTTGGAGCATTAAGAGGCAGCATGGTGTATTTGAAAAGCACAGGATTTTTAGTCAGAAGACCACAATTTGAGTCAGTACCTAAATGACCTCGGACAAGGTCAGCTAGGTGGCTCAGCAGATAGAGTGCTAGGCCTGGAGTCAGGAAGACTCATCTTCCAGAGTTCAAATCTGCCCTCAGACACTTACTAGCTGTGTGACCCTGGACAAGTCACTTAGACCTATTTGCTTCAGTTTCCTCATCTGTAAAATGAACTGGAGAAGGAAATGGCAAACCACTCTAGTATCTTTGCCAAGAAAACTCCAAATGGGGATCACAAAAAGTTGGAGACTACTGAAAAATGACTAAACAACAAAGACCTTGGAGAAACCAAGGACCTCAGTTTCATCTAGCTGTAAAATTGAGAGGTTGGAACAGATTGACCTCTGAGAACTCTTCCATCTCTAAGACTATGTTTCTATGCCCTTTTGTGCTTTTACTTAAAATAAAAGTTAGAAGTCTCAGATTTTCTTCAAAGTATGTATTTTATGAATTGAGACTGAGTTCTGTATTTCATATTCTCTCTCCAACAATAAAATTAGGTGGAAACATAAAGAAACCCAACACCCTCTACTTTCTATGCAAATCAATCATTCAATAAATATTTATTAAACATCTATTATGTGCAAGGTACTGTGCTAAGCACTAGGAGAAATAGTCCTTGTTCCCTCATAGAATACACAGTGTTTCAAAGTCATAAGACACATACACAAATAGTTGTGATGCAAAATAACATACGATAAGTAATAAGTAAAGTACAAATAAAAGGCTATGTAAGGGCCAAGGAGTAAGGGAATTTTTTTTCTTTGTTTAAATCAGTAAGTTCTCTGGTGGAATTATACTATATTTTATTTTTTGAATATTATTTTTAACTTTTTAAATTTATTCTTTTGTATGTCTCCCCACACTCACCCTAAATTCGCCACACCCCCTACCCCCAATGTAATTTTGCTCAGGGTTGGGGCAGGTTTCATTTTTGTTTACTTGTTTATTTCCCCACTAACTAGGTGGCACAGTGGATGGAGCATGGTCTTGGAATTAAGAAGACTCATCTTCATGAGTTCAAATCCAGTCTTAGACACTTAGTAGCTATGTGACCCTGGGCAAATCACTCAATTCTGTTTGCCTCAGTTTCCTCATCTTTAAAATGAACTGGAGAAGGAAATGACAAACCACTCCAGTTTCTTTTCCATAAAATCCCCAAATGGGATCACGAAGAGTTGAACAAAACTGAAATGACCTGAACAAAATTGAAACGACGGAACAACAACAAAATCCCCAGTACTTAGCACAGTGACTTATTCATAGTATGTGATAATAGAGAAAAATAACTACTCACATTTACATACTTCATTATGCTTATAAAACACTTAGGATTCATAGGATCCTTGATTTAGAACTGGAAGGAATCCTAGAGGCTGTTTGAGGCAGCCAGGTGAGGGGATGGGGGAGAGTTGGTGGACAGAACTCTGGGATTGAAATCAAAAAGTCCTTAATTCAAATCCTTCTTCAGTCACTTCCTATCCCAGGTGATTCTGGGTAAGTTACTTAACCTCTTTCAGCCTGTTTCTTCATCTGTAAAATGATGGGGTTGGACTGATGGACTCTAGGGTCTCTTATGGCTCTAAATCTATAAGGTACCTAGTCTAACAACTTCCTCTATGAATGAGAAAACTGAAGTCTACAGAGATTAAGTGACTCCATTATCTCATTTAGCCCCTACCATAACCCTGAGAAGCAGGCAATGTAAGTTTTCTCTTTTTCCAGATGAAGAAATTAATACTTAGAGGTTCTGACTTGCCCGTGTTCATGTAGCTAGCAAGTAAAAGATCCAGGAATTGACTCGTGTCTTCTGGCTCTGTGTCTTTCCTATACAACAGGCTCTCAAATACTTATCTTAAGTACAAAAGTTAAGGAGTTTGAGGCAATTTTAAAGGGGAACAAGAAACCCCTAAAATGCCCTTTTGTGTTAAGCATGTAGTTATTCCAAGGAGAAAAAAAAATGATTAATTTGGGTCTAAATTGATTATTTTAAGAACAACGTCTCATCTCCTTTTTTCAGGTGGAAACTCAATCTAAGTGGCTCAGGACCAGCTAGGTGGCACAGTGGATAGAGCAGTGGTCTTAGAATCAGGAAGATTCATCTCCATGAGTTCAAATCCAGTCTCAGATACTTAGTAGCTGTGTGACTCTGGGCAAATCACTTAAACCTGTTAGCCTCAGTTTCCTCACCTTTAAAATGAACTGGAGAAGGAAATGACAAACCACTCTAGTATCTTTGCCATGAAATCCCTAAATGGGACCACAAAGAGTTGTACAAAACTGAAATGATTGAACAACAACAACTTCAACTGCAGATTCAGAGCTAGAATTCCAATGAGGATTCCTTCCTTACAAGACACTCATGTAAAGGGGGAAGGGAAAGCTCTGCTTTCCAAAATTTGTTTTCCCTCAGCAGACCTGACACTTTATTTTATATACTTTTTAGAAATTGTATCAGGCCCACAATCCCTGTTCTCCAGAAACCCAAAGTATTTTGTTAGTACAAATCTGATGCAAAATTGGGACCCTGAAGGGAAGACAGCATTAAAAATTATTTTCTTCAAAAGACTCTCAAATGATATTTCCATAGATTGGTGAAATATTATTTAAATTCAATAGAAAGAACAGCTGTTCTTCTGTTCACTTCCAGTTTTGAATTTTTCAGTAGAGAGTTCAAAGGCAAACTGGCTTTCTAAGGAAAATGATGGCAGCCTTGAGTTAACATTGATTAAATGTCAACAGTAGAAGGAAAAATAATTCAGAGACAAGAGAAATCAATTTGCTACTCCCTTCTTCAGCACCTCCACTCCCCACCCTTTGCACTCAGCTATTCTCATGCCATCACCACTACTTATCTTCTAGGGACAGGGGATAGAGTATTAGGCCTGGAGTCAGAAAGACCTTAGTTCAGATGTGGCCTCAGAGACTTGCTAATTGTGTGACCTTGAGCAAGTTACTTAACTTCTATTTTCCTCAGTTCCTTCTACTGTAAAATGAAGATAATAATAGCATCTATCTCCCAGAGCTGTGAGGATCAAATGAAATTATATTTGTAAAGTTCTTGACATAGTATCTGGCACATAGTAATTGGTGTATAAATGCAAGCTGCTGCTGCTGCTGCCACCACTACCACTACCTTTACCACTACTACTACAACAACAACTACTACTACTACCAACACTACCAATAGAACTACTACAACAACAACTACTACTACCACCACCACCACCACAAACACTATTACTCCTACTACTACTCCTATTACTCCTCCTATTACTACTACTACTACTACTACTACCACCACCACCACCACCACCACCATTACCATCATCATCATCATATGGCTAGGTCAAGATCAGCATAATCTAGTCAGGATATTAGCATCTTCTTCATCCCTTAGAATCACTGGCAATAGCAGGGCTGAACAATGCCTATAGGCACCACAGAGAAACCTCATGCATTTACAGAGAAAGAGTGGAAAAATGGTACAGAATGAATATAACTGGGAAAAGAAATGGACCAAAATGAATACTTCATTGTAGTGGGAAGCACACCAGATTGCCAATCTGACGATGTGGGTTTGAGTCCCCGTTTTGCCGTTTAATATCTGTGTGACCTTGGCAAAGTAACTAATGCTATCTGGGCTTCCATCTTGTCAAATGCAAAATGAGGAGGGTAACACAATGATTTCTAAGGTCACTTCCCATAGGAAATCATGTGAATAGCACCAGTAAGTAGATTACCTCTGAGAGGGAGAAGAAGTAAGAAGCAAGAGAGAAAGACAAAAAAAAGCACAGTGAGTCATCATCTGCCTCTAAGGCTAGCCCTATATGTCCATAACACAAGTAAATTCCCCTTCTCTTACTAATATGACTTTCTGTAAAGATTAGGCTTCTTGTGAATAGGTTTGTTTCATTTATTTCCTCAGTACTTGGAATAAGTGCTTATTGATTGCTTGATAATACTGTCTCAAAGGGATGTGTAAAAATCATTCTTATTGCTAACCTTTTTATTTATAAAGTCCTTGAATTCCTTCTACTACTAGGCTCCCTCAAACCTTTTTACTTCATTTAACTCATCCATGTTGGATGAGTAGATAGAAAGGTGAATCTGGAGTCTGGAAGACCTGAGTTCAAATCCTTCTCAGACATCAGCAGTGTGTCCCTGGGCAGGTCATTTCATTTCTATCTGCCTCATTTTCCTCCACTTTAAAATGAGGATGATAATAGCATCTGTCTCCCAAGGTTGTTGTGAGAATCAAATGAGATATTTGTAAATATATTTAGCACAGTTCTTGGCACATAGTTGATATTTAATAAATATCTTTGGAATTTGATGTTCTCCAATACAATGAACTCTCCCTAACAAGTTACCAAACTGAAGGTTAAGCAGAACACAGAGAGCTATTTCCGTAAAGAACTAGAATTAATCTCTTCCCAGGGAAAATTTTCTGGTAAACTAGAAACTTTACAACAGATTCCTCAAACACAGGATCATGGAAAGCTAGGACTCTGGGACAACACACCAAAGTTAATTAGAACATAGAGACCCAAGCTCTTTCTCTCCAGGAAACATATGTTTTAAGTGTTTTCTGCTTTGTTACCATGTGAGCACATCAGAGGATATTTTAATGTTTATGGTTATTCCTAAAAAGACATTATTGTTATTTTATATCCAATACCAATTATGTGAAGCCATGAGGTCCTTGTTAGGTAATGTCAGTCATGTTAAATCAGGTTAAATTTTATACCATTGGGATGCTTTCTCTGAATAAAAAAGAAAAAAAGCAAAGGATTTTCTCATGATGAAGAGGTGATGATAGACATTCAAGGAACCAGACCCAAGAACCAGCAAAGAATGGGATACTTATATGCATGCAGAATTTTAAAGGCATAGATATAGCCACAATTTATATCATAATTTTACATCACTATACTTTGCATCTGCTGTTCTGCCTGGTTTCAACTCCATGGAACACGATGCCCCTACACTGGGTACTTCCTGTTGCCCCCACACTGCCTTCTTTCCTCCTTTTGTGCATTATCTCCCCCTTTAGATTGTGAGCCCTTTGTGGACAAAAGCTGTCTTTCTTTTTTTAAGTTTATGCCCAGCATTTAGCACAGTGCCTGACACACAATTGACTCTTAATAAATGTTCATTGCACTGGATTGGATTAAATTTCACACACACACACACACACACACACACACACACACACACACACACTGCCCTCAGAAACCATGCCCAATGTCTATACATGGGGAGATGTGTGTATCAATAAGGAGAGAGAGCTCTCCATGGTGTCCCCTACTCCAGGGAGGTGTGATATCATAATGATTGCTCCACAGATCACATTGGATGTAATTTCTCAGGATAAGTTCATTTTCTATTGTCCTGTTAAGAGAAGTGGTTAGAAGGTAACTAGCTAGGCTGACCCTCTCACCACAGAATTTCTACTTGGAGACCATATTCTCTTTCCTTATCAGGAAGTTCTAAGTGGTTTAATTTAGCTACACAGAAATAACAATCATCTAAAACTTTTCAAGGCTTTGTATATACACTCAAGAGCAGGGACTGAATCTCCTTTGTTTTTGTAATATCACTCCCAAACACACAGCAAAGTCAATGCATTGTGTTAGAGTAACCAAGGGGTTAAACAGGCTGGATATCTGGGGTTGGGGGATGTATAGCAATATACTAACAACAACAACAATAATAATAACAATACCTACTTTCTAAGATTGTTGTGAGGATCAAATGAGATAATAATTATAAATATGCTTAGCATAGTCCCTGATACATAGTAGGTATTTAATAAGTACTTCTTCACACACACCCCTCCCCCGCTTTGGATTCTGATATTCCACAATCCAATGAACCCTTTCTAGTATGTTACCAAATGAATACATCAGTATTATTATTATCATCATCATCATCATCATCATCACCCATCATCATTATTATTAATGTATGTCTCCTTGGAGAAACTTTAGCTTAGGTCCCCAGATAGCGTTTGCATTTCTATTTGTGGGAAAGGGAAGAAGGACTGAAGAGAAATGGGCACATGGGACCTTTTCCCTTAAGAAGGGAGAAACCTGTTGATTCAGACCTTGGACTGATTACCCTTTAAGGAGAACTGAAGCTACTCATTCCTACACCCCTATTCTGCATACAACTTGTATTCATCATCTGCAAAAAGGATGGGATCAGAGAGGGGTTCAAGAGCTAAAGCAATGCAATAATAACAGAGAGCAAGGAAGGAGAAGCAGGTCTACAGCAGGAAGAGAGAGCAGAGATCTGATGGTTTCCTCAGAGTGTGTACCCTTGGGGAACATGAACAGTAATTCAAATGAATTGCAAGCAATAGTTAAGAGATGCTTGATCAGTAAGAAGAAAAGGAGGAAAAGCTAGAGGAAGAAAGGGGAATATGACCCCATACTATATGAGCAATTCATTTAGTATTTAGCAGAGCCAGGTAATGGAAAGAGCACTGCTGCTTATCAAATTGAACCAGCTTATACAATGTATTAAGAAAAAGTGATTAAGAGTTAGTATGGTGGAATGCCTGGTTGAGTCCTGGAGAAACACAACAGTTGCGGTACCTGTGGGTAGCTGAGAAAACTAAAGCGATTCCATTTTGTCTGAATTTTGTCTGTCTCTTACCCTGTTTGTATTGCAGCCTCTGTCCCTGTCTGTGACCTTCCTTTCTGCTGAAATAGCAAGGAGAGTCCTATCTATTAGGATGGAGTAACAAAAGATAGCTAACCTGAGGAAAAGTCTTTCCTGTTACTGGCCCCAGCAACAGGTTCTGTCCAATCAAGGGAGAGTACATCCAGTATTCCTGCTTACAATCTCCCAGCAACAAGTCCTGTACAATTCAGAGGTATCCCATATCTAATTCATCTCCTGCTTAAGTTGAAACTTATATAAGTTTTGATCTTTCATTCCTTCTTCAGGGGTCTCTTGCTGGCAAACTCAATAACAAACTCAATAAACCCTTATTGGCTCCTAAATTTCTAATTCTGATTCTGGTTCTGGTTCCAGCACTTTTTACCCATATGCCCCATAGTCTCTGACCCTGGACCTTCTTTCCCCTTATCCATTCATTGAAGTACATGGAAATAGCCTGGTATAGAGTACTTGATGTGATGCCCCAGCTTCCTCATCTGTAAAATGGGTGTAAGGGAGATCCCTCCATTGGAGTAGGAACTCTGATATAAGGATCTATCTGCTGCCAGGCAAGGCTAGGTACAAGGAGCATGTGCTAAATGGAGGTATTGAAAAGGAACAAAGATTCCACCTACAGGTTATGGTAGCTATGATGGGAGTTAACCTTCTTTCCCTACTCTATCCCTCCTTCTTGTTTATTGGAGGGTGAACAGGAAGTGAAATGATCGTTCAGTTAAAGGTTGTCCCTGGAGAGTACTCAAGAGAAAAGCAGGTGAAGGGAAGCTAAAGAGGTAAGGACTGGACTCCAAGGTGTCTCACTAACAATATAATTGCTATTTCCACCAATAAGTACTTAACTTTGGTCATTCTGAGTCTTCCTACATCTGCTCAGCATCTCATCATTCCTCCTTCGCCTCTACTCATAACTAGCAGTCAAGCAAAATATATTTGTCATTTTTCTAATGACCCAATCAATTGGCTCCCTATCCTGGAAAGTAAAGGAGATCCCAGAAAATACAGAGTAGACCAATATGGACTTCTGGAATAGAACTCCTTCTTCTCTCTCTTGGCATTCAGTCTTCTCGGTGTAAGGTCCATTTAAGACCACTAGCAACAAGAAGGACTTGAGGGTTTCCTCAGGTTTCTTTGCAATCAATGCTTCAAGTCTACTATTTCAGTATCAACATCTCTGGAGGAAGAGTTGCATGGGAATAAGAGGCAGAGTTGAGTTGTAAAGTGGATAGAGAGCCATTCTCTAGGCTCTTGGGTTCCTGACACATACTGGCTATGCGTTCCTTGGCAAATCACTTAACCCTTCATTGTGTCAGACAAGTCTAAGACTGTAACTTGAAGAATGATTGCTGATTTAGAGGGAGGCTTCTCAAAGAGAGTTTCCTATCCTGAGGAAATCATTCTTCCAGACCAATACAATGGGAATGACAAAATCACCTACCTCATAGGATTGTTATGAGATATCTAGTGGTTTTGTTGGGTGTTATTTGTATTCATGGATCCCATTGTTCCACTGTGAACAAAGGAAAAAGAAGAGTGAGTGATAATGGAAGACATGTTCAGACTTATTCCAGTGAGAAGGGCAACCTGGGTCACTCAGACCATCAATAAACACTTAAGAGCCAACAAAGTGCTAGGAATTGTGCTAAGCACAAGGGATATAAAGAGAGATAAAAGACAGCTCCTCCTCCCAAGGAACTCATTGTCTAATTGGAGCCATAACATTCAAACAACTGTGTGCAAACAAGTTATATACAGGATAAATTAACAATAATCAAGAGAAGAAAGGCACTAGAATTAACAAGGATAGGGAAATAATTTGTGTAGAAGGATGTATTTAACTGACACTTGAAGAAAGTTAAAGATAAGGAGAGGGAGAAGTCTGGACATGAGGAAATTAGTGAAAATGCCTGGAGTCCTGAGATGATTGTCTAGGTAGTCACTGATAACACACTGTGTGTGTGGGAGGATTGGGGGAAGTTATGAAGGACTTTGAACACCAAACAGAGGATTTGTTATCTGACTTTGGAGATGAAAGGGAGTTCCTGGAGTTTTTTAGGGTCAGGTAAATACAAACAATACTTAAATAATTCATAAAAATCACTGATCATCATGTAAGGCATGACTTAATCATTTTCACTATAATAAGACTATTTTATAGTGTTTGAAGGTCTATAAAGTGGTTTCCTGACCATAACCCTATGAAGTAGGTAAGGCAAATATTTTAAAGATGAAGAAATTGTGGCTCAGAGAGGGAAGTGATTTCCCTCTAGCTCCAGAAGTAGTCATTGTCAGAACTAGGACTCAAGTGTTCTGATTCTAAAGCTAGTGGTCTTTCTACTACACTAATAATCTTCTCTCTCCATCTAGCCCTTAGAAATGATGTACACATAGAACAGTTAACAAATGCACATTTAATTTTTTTCTTCCATGCTTCCAGAATTTAGCCATAATGAATATTGCTAAGATAATTGAATTATGGTCCAATACAATATGCTCAATCAAATGAAGAAAATAAATTATCTCTCCAAAGTTAACAAATTTTAATAAGTGCCTAATTTGTGCTAGGCACTGGTCTAAGCACTGTGGTCTCCAAAAAAAAATACAAAGAAGAAAAATTACATATATGCACAGATAAGTCCTAAAGTATAATCCTCATAAGTCATAAACACTTGAAACTTTAAAATCCACCAAGTACACTTAGTTTGGCCTACTGCACTTTTAAAAAAATCAACTTAGGCCTAAAGTGGACATTAGTACCTTTTCCAAAGTGTTCATTTTGCATGCTAAAATGCATAATTTTTTATCATGCAACATATATGTTTTCAACATGTATTTTTCCCTAAGAGATATTTCACAGTCTTCATTTCAATTTTTCAGGTGCTCAAAAAGTTTTGTACAAAGGAAAGGCAAATTTAAGATAACATTTTAAGAGGAAAACCAGGAGAGGGCCATAGAAGCCAAAGGAAGAAAGAAAATTCAGAAAGAAACTTTGGCGTTGTGTCAATTTTTGTAATCTCATCCTTTACCACAGTGCCTATAAGTACTTAGTAAATGTTGAATTTAATTGAAACAAGTTATTACCTCCCTGTAGTTTTAATAATTAGCATTTTTTAAGTTAAAGTGATCATCATTTTAAACATCTACTTAATAAGATTTGTCTAATTAGATTTGTTGTAAGGGATCAAACTAAAAATACAGCTTCCAGTAAGTGTGTTTTGTCCCTCATTTCTTTTAGCACATACTAACATTCCATAGGAGGGCCAAGAAAGCCAAGGCTATAAATCTTTAAGTCAATGGAAAAGAAACACAAATAAGGAAAATGTGGCCTAGATGATTTTGTTCTGTTCTGTTTCCTAGATGAAAACAGGTTAAGTTTTGCTATCAACATTATCTCTTTTCCCCCTCCCTCCCCACCATACTTCAGAATAAGAAGTAACATTGTAAATTCAAATATTTATGTTGATCTTTTATTCTTTAAGACACTGTAAGTGGTCCTGGGAAAATCTGAATCTGAATACTGAAAGTGCTTAATGAACCATAAATTGCAAAAGATCAATGTCTCAGCAATGTCCCACTGCTCAATCCAATGCTTTGTACAAAGTACTTGATAAACTTTGCTCACTTGTATTTACCTTTTTATGTTTCTCTTTATTCCCATATGTGTATTTCAAATGTTTTGCTTTCCTCCAAGTAGTTTTCCTCAGGAATGTGTAGAAGTCACATTTCATTAAAGGTCCATTTTTTTCTCTTGTAGGAAAAATGTTCATTTCTGCTAGGTAAGTAAGTCTTGGTCATATGCCTATATATTTTGTCTTTGGAAGTAATATATTCTATCATCTCCATTCCTTTTAGGGACAACTGATGAATTTTATGTGATCCTGCCTATGGTTCCTGGGTGGAGCCACTGTCCCTTCCCCCAGTAGAATGTAAACTCTTTGAGTACAGGGACTGTTTTCTTCTATGACTCTAGCACCAAGCATATGCTTTTCAGTCATTCAGTCAATAGCATTTATTAAACATCTATTATATCCACCTAGTATACACTTCATAAGATCATATATTTTGAGATTACATAGTTTTTAGAATCTCCAGTATCTTCATTTTACAGATAAGGAAATTGGGTCCCCAAAAGGTTAAAGGATTGTCCATAATCACATGGATTATAAGTGGTACAACTGGGACTTGAATCAGGTCTGTTGATCCCAAACCCAGCAGTTTATGTCCCTTGAATTAAATTAAATTTAATATTTTTATGAGAGGTTTTATTACTCATTATCACTTTCTAACTCGCGTAAATAATAATCTTCTGGATTTTTTCCCTTGAGGGGTATTTAAGTTTGCATATAATCCATGTTGATAGTAGAAAGTCGAGCAATTAGCTAGAAGTCACCAGTTACCAAAATTGTAGTTCAAAAATTTTAGACCATATGTATAATATGAAATAAATTATTACATCAGGAGAACTTTGGTTTTTAATGAAGCTCTGATTTGGTTTCTTTAAAATCTTCATAATTATTGTATAAGAAAGACCATAGTTGTGTAATAAAATGCTGACTTTCCAAATAGTTTTACTCTAAAATCAGCCCTATTTTGGCTTCCTTGACCACTGTAGAGTCAAGAAATCCATAGAAAGAAAGTTAAATTTGCCTTTATGGATACTGCTCATGATTCCATTCTTTTACTTTAGAGAAAGATAAAATGTTTCTCAATGAAAGAATTATGGATACAAGAGTAAGGTTAAAGTTACCTTGTGTTCATTTAGAAATAGCTCTAAGGACAAAGGAAACATTTTTCAGGGGCAAACTCTTCCAAAAGCAATGGGATATAGATTCATTCAGTCAGTCAATGGGGCAGTAATTGATCATTGCTAGGTGGTTGGTACTTTATAGTTTGTTTGCAAGTTTCTTTCTCTTTTTAATTTTTGTTCTATGACAACCAGTTTATTCTTCCTTCTTTGAAGCACCTTTCTATGCCCCTCTGTTACACAGTTTGAGACAATAATAGTACAAGAAAAACGCCTTAAGCTCTTTGTGACTAGTTAGTTATTTAACTCTAATAACTTCAGTAAGAAGAGGCATCATGGCATAATGGATAGTTAGTTGACCTCAGAGATGAGAAGACCTGGGTTCAAATCTTGCCTTGACACATACTGGCTGTGTAACCCTGGGAGCAATCACTTAATCTCTCAACCTCATAAATTGGAAAACAGTTTCTGATATGCATTGGAGTAAGTAGCTTTTTCAGCGAGTTTCCTATACCAGTATTTTTTTAAATCAAGCCAAAACACCAAATTAAAAGGTTACTAACAAAAAAAAAATGCCATAAGCAAGACAGAAGGTTAGAATAATTTAAAATGGAGCTGGAGGGAACCTAAAAGATTATCTGATCTAAGATCTTGCATGTTTCTTCAGCCAAACAAATGTGTGAAATATTTAATGACTATGGTTAAACAGATCATGCAATTCAATAAGTATTAATAATATATCTATTATGACAACTACTTTCTTCTTTTCTTCCAATTTTTTAACATTTTTATTTAAAAATTTGAGTTCCAAATTCTACCCTTCTCTCCCTTCCTTCTCTTCTCTTCTCCCTCCTTGAGAAAGAAAGTAATTAGATACAGGTTATACATGTGAAATTAATGCAAAACACTTTCATATTAGTTATTTTGTACAAGAAGACTCAAAAGGAAAAAATGAAAGAAAGTGAAAAATAGCATGCTTCAGTCTGTATTCAATCAATATCATTTCTTTCTCTGGAGGATAGTATGCTTCATCATTAGTTCTTTGGTTTGTCTTGGATCATTATATTGCTAAGAATAACTAAGTCATTCACAGTTCTTCATTATACAATATTGCTGTTACTGTGTACAACATTCTCCTGGTTCTGTTCACTTCAGTATGCATCAGTTCATGTAAGTCTTTCCAGGTTTTTCCAAAATCATCTTGCTTGTCATTTCTTATAATACAATAATATTCCATTACAATCATATACTACAGCTTACTTAGCTGTTCTCCAATTGATTCTTAGCAACTACAAAAATTGTTGCTATAAATATTCTTGTACAAATTGGTCTTTTCACCCTCTTTTTTTATGTCTCTGGGATAGCAGTGACATTGCTGGATCAAATGGTATGCACAGTTTTACTCTTTGTATTTTTTTATTTTAAACTTAAATACAAAAATGAGAAAAGAAAAAAATCATTGCCAGGTACACAGCAGATCATAAGAGAGGATTCAATATAAAACAATAAATTTCCATTTCAAGAAAACCTATATAATAAATGTTACTCATTATTTTGAAAGCTGTCTAGCTTTTCTTTGCTTGACAATGGTTTTCTTTCATTCTCTACTGTGCACTTTTTACTTTATTTTTCCCCTCTCCTCCCCCCAATCTATAGAAGGCTACAATTAAGCTTGGATATATGTGTGTGTGTGTACATATGTATGTGTGTACGTATATACGTATGTATGCATGTGTGTATATATATGTATCAGTAAAGTATTTTTAATAATTTAGTTGGGATGACATTGAATAAATAGAGAAGTTGGGTAAAATTGTCATTTTAAAAATTATATTGGCTTTACCTACCCATGAACAATAAATATTACTTCAATTGTTTAGATCTGAGTTTATTTGTATAAAAAGTATTTTATGTTTATGTTCATATAGTTCCTGTGTCTGCTTTGGCAGGGACACACTCAGGTATTTTATACTATCTAAATATTTTAAATGGTCTAAAACAATATTGAATGTTTCTGACAAAGTGTAGTTTCTCTATTTTTCACTTTTGATTAAATCTATTTTAACTTTAACTTTGTCTGAAATCATGATTACTATCCTTACTTTTTTATATACTAAATTCTACTCCTGCCCTTTATTTTATCCTTGTGTGTATCTCTCATTTTTATGATGTTTCTTGAAAGCAACATATCATTGAATTCAAGTTTTAATCTGCTCTCCATTTCCATTTTATGGATAAATTCATCCTTGTCACATTCTAAGTTACAATTACTTGTTGTGTATTTTTCTCCTTCCTATTTCTCCTCACTGTCCTTCTCACCCTATTTACCCTATCTCTCCTCATTCTGCTTTATTTCTACCAGCTACCTTGCTCTCCTATTTCTTAACCTCCCCTCTCCTCTAAAAGTCCCTCCCTTAGTCTCTCCCCCCACCCTATCCCCTTGCCCTCTTATTTCTTTCTGCATTTAGAATACTTTTATGCATATATATATATATGCACATACACATACACACATATATGTAAAATTTCCTTCTGTAACCCATTCCTGAGAGTAAGGTTCCAGCACTACCCATCTTCTCCCCTACTAGCTTCTTCTGTATCAGTTTTTTCTTTTATGCCTCATTTGTATGAGATAATTACTCTTTTTTATCTCTCCCTATACAGTTTTATTTTTTTAGAATCACCCCATCATACTCATGTCAGCCCATGCCTTTCTGTCAAACTACTCAAATAATGATGGTAATCATAAGAGTACTGCTAATATTTTTGCATACATAAAAGTAAACAATTTGTTCTCATTGAGTCCATTATAATTGGTCTTTAATGTTACTTTATATTTCTCCTGGATGTTATAGCTCAAATTTTCCCTTAAGTTCTGAGGATTTTGTCACAAAAACCTGAAAATTCATTAAATTTTCATTATTTTTTTAAATTTAGGATTATACTTTGCTGGGTAAGTTTACCTTTGTAATAACACCAGCTTTCTTGCTCTATGGAATATAATATTCCAAGACCTATGGTCCTTCAGTGTCATAGTTGCTAGGTCTTATGTAATCCTTAGTGTAACTCCATGGTATTTAAATTAAGCTTTTCCTTGTTGCTTCCAATATTTTCTCTTTAACCTGGTAGCTTTGAAATTTGGCTATGATATTCCTGTAATTTTTCCTTCTGGTATCTCTTTCAGGTGGTGATTGGTGGATTTTTTTTCTATTTCTGCTTTGTGTTCTTGTGCTAGAACTTCAGGGCAATTTTCCTTGATAATTTCTTGTAATATTGCATTAAGATTTTTTTTATCATAAATTTCAGGTAGTCTGACTATTCTTATATTATTTCTTCTCCATCTGTTCTCCAGTTGATTTTCTGATGAGATGTTTCACTTTCTCTTCTATTTTCTCATTCTTTTGATTTTGACTTCTTGTTGTCTGAGAACATCATTAGCTTCCCCTTGCCCAATTCTAGTTTTCAAGGCATTATTTTCTTGTTTAAGTTCTTGATTCTCTATTTCAAGTTGGTTGACTTTCTTGATTTTCTTGGATTGCTCTTATTTTTTTCTAATTTCTCCTCAATCTTTCTTATTTGATTTTTAAAGTATTTTTTAAGTTCTTCCAAGAACTCTTTTTGTGCTTAAGACCATTTGACATTTCTCATTGAAAAAGTGTGACTTTTTAAGTTTCATTATCTTCTTCTGAATATGAGCCCAGATCTTGTCTATCTCCATAGGTTGTGTAGGCCTGGCCCAGGACAAGTTTGGTCAGCATCGTTGTGCTTGGCATCCCTAGATGGTGGAAAGTCCTTCAGTCTTATCCTACTCAACCATCAGACCCCCACACTGTCTGCAAAAAGACAGTCTAAGACTGAGACTGCCTCTCAACCCACATGCCACCAGGCTTTCTTGATCCTTGATTCTGCAGAGTGGGCCTGAAGGTGTTTGCACTTCTCTCAGGCTGAACTTTCACCCCGGGGTCTTCTCAAATTGTCTTAGGAGGACAACTGCTTTACCCCATGTTTTGGTTTTTTTTTTTCTGTCCTGCTCTGAGGCAATGTTATGCCTTTTTTTGTGGAGGAAATTTGGAGAGCCAAAAGCTTTCTGACCTACTCCGCCATCTTCCCAAAATCCTCTCATAAGCACAGTTTTATAGCCCTTTGGGTATAGTGCACAACTACTTTCTAAGGTGCTAAGGTAGATACAGACAACTAAGGCTTTCTTTTAAGGGAACTTAAGAATCTTGCATTCTGCTAGAAAGAGATGCCGAATGCATAAATAATGATAAGAAATGGTAGATAAGTGATTATTCCAGTTTGGATGGAATTTAGAGCTAGAAGAGAAAAAGTAATATGAGACAAGGCTGGAGATACAGGTTGGAAACAGGTTCTGTAGGTCCTTGAAAGAAATATAAGTGATGTCAGTGGGAAATTAAGAGACAATAAAGAATTTTAAATAGTAATATGATGTGACCAGATCTTTATGAGGATTAATATAACATCTGTGTATAAGATGTGGGGTGTGATTGATGGCATTGGAACGTGGAACAGTTGCCTGGCCAGAAGTGGAAATAGAACTATCGTCAACTGAAATGATGAGCATGGCCCCTTTCAGGGATGCTTGTTTTGTCTCCCCACAGTTGTGAGGAAATCTATTGCCCACAATGCTACTGCCATGTACGGAAGCAGCATCTAGACTATCTCCCATTGCTACAACAATGCAACAAACTTCTCTTGTTTCAAAGTGCTCAACTTGGAACAGGAGGTGCAAAAGTTCCTGACTTAGCACATCCTACTCTCTTTTTTTAAAATCAGCTTTTCCTTGTCAGAGAGTATCACATAGGAGGTGTCACCCCTGGCACCAAAACCAATCCTTCTTACTTCCTTCTCCAACATTTTCCACAACTCACTCAGGTAGTAGAGGTTAGCACTAACACCACAGATTCTGTCCCAATACTCAAACCTTTCTCTTCTCCTTTCTGGAACTGATTTGAAGGTCCCCTTGTCACTGAAAGATTGACATTTTTGGAGTCATCGCTCATGATACCTTGCATACAAGATAACCAGTGCAACCTCAATCTTCTATAACCTTGGATCACCCAGCCTTCTAGTGTGTCACTGTTATAACTAAATCTAGGACACAGCCTGGAGGATTTCACAAGAATCATGTCCATACTCCATATGTATGTTATCTTCTGGGTGTACATTGTCCCCTCTCATCCTGTGATGATTCACAGATTTTAGATTCAGTCAGACCCTTGAGGACTCAAAGCTTAGGTATTTATGGCAAGTATGTTGTTGGTTTTTTTGAAATTTTTATTTATTTCATTCTGAACTTAAGAGATGAAATTAACATTTCCATAACTTAGAATAGAAAAAAGATGATTATACATGACATATATACAAAAATATACATGAAAACTTGTTATTCCTTTTAAATATTAATAAAGTTATCATTTAACTTTCTTTTCTTTTTTTCTCATTTTTTCTTTCCTTCCCCTCCTCCTCCCCTAAAGATGGCTACCATTAGGCATATATATGTATGTATATATGTGTATAGCTATCTATATAATACATGTAAAACCATTCTATACATACTGCTATTTATCAATTCTTTCTCTGGATGCAGATAACATTTTCCTTCATACGTAATTTTTTTTTTTTTTTTTTTTGGACTTTAAAGAGAGGCTTCAACTGGCTTTATTTTAACATGCTGAGGATGTCACATCTGCCCAGGCCAGAACATACAGCACTAATCCTGGCAACTCCTAAGGAAAAATCAAGTGGTCATTATTAATTAACTCATCAAAAAACTGAAGAGCTTGTGGTCCAGAGGGGCGCAGGCAGGTCCCGAGGCCCCTTCACTCCTTCTTCTTGTAGCTGTCCAGGTGGGATAAGATCCAGGCAGTGGGCAGGAGGAGGCAAATGAAGGAGGCTGTCATGGCAATGGTCTTGTCCAGCAGGCTCAGCTCCTCCCGGGCGGGCGCGCGTGCAGGGGTGCGCGGGGCACGCGCAGGAGGCCGTCGGCGGGGCGCGTCAGGACGCTCCGCAGGCGCGGGGCCAGCGTGGACATGGAGGTGTTGAGGCATAGGCCAGGACAGGACGAGGCCGAGACGGGGCGCGGAGGAGCAGCGACAAGGTCGCGCAGGAGAAACGACAGCGGCGGCCCCTTCATGTGTCTTTTGTAGTTATTTTGGGTATTTATGATAGTCAAAATGACTTATTCACTCAAAGTTGTTTTTTTTTTAATATAAAATTTAAAACATTAAGAAAGGAGTGAAAAAATTTCCTGTTCTTTTGCATGAAGAAATCTAGGATGAGGCAGGAGAAATGTTTCCAAAGAGCATGATTCAGCAAAATGAATTTTAGAAAATAACTGAAAATCATAGCATTAAGATCTCAGTGTTGCACTTATCTGAATAATTTATACAACATGTAACATATATAACTATATACTAAATAAGTTATAACAACTTCCTGGTTTGGGTTATTCAAAGATTTCTTTTTAATCAATGGGGTGGAGGTGTGGAAGGATAGTAAAGGCAATCTAGCACCCCTGGCAGCCTGCAGTTGGAAGCCAATTCCTTTAGATATTTATTTGTATTTCTGTTACTTGAAGCTGCTTTTAAATTTCCTCTCTGAAAAACCTGGAAAGACCTCCATGAAATGATGCAAAGTGAAATGAGTAGAACCAGGAGAACATTGTACACAGTAAGAGCAATATTATAGGATGATTAACTGTGAATAACTTAGCTATTCTCAACAATACAATGTTCCAAGACAATTCTGATGGACTTATGATGAAAAATTCTATCCGTTTCCAGAGAAAGAACTGATAAGAGTCTGAACACAGACTGAAGCATACTTTTTAACTTTATTTGTTTTTCTTTTTATTTTGGTCTGTTTTTTTTTTACAACATGACTAATGGAAATATGCTTTGCATAATTACACATGTATAACCTATATCAAATTGCTTGCCTTCTCAATGAGCGGGAGTGGGAAAGGAGAGAGGAAATTTGGAACTCAATTTCAAAAACAAATGTTAAAATTGTTTTTACGTGTAGTTGGGGAAAAATAACATACTAAATTAAAAACTGGGGGAAAAAATGAATATATTTCCTCTCTGGGCCACACTTTGGGACTTTTTCTACAATGATACAACAATGTCCTCACCCTTGAGGTTTGCTTCATACCTGCAATTGCCCAAGCCAACTATATACTCATTCCTCTTTAGGTACCACTCTGTTTTGTTTTGGGTTTTTTTGGGAGGGGGGGTGTTGGGGATGGTTTTGTTTTTATTGGAAACAATCGGGGTTAAGTGACTTGCCCAGGGTCACACAGCTAGTAAGTGTCTGAGGTCACATATGAACTCAGGTCCTCCTGACTCCAGGACCAGTGCTGTAACCACTGTATCACCTAACTGCCCCTTTCGGCAGCACGCTTTACTGTCTGGACTTTCTTCACCATGTGGCTATGTGCATACCTCCTTCCCCCACCCCCCAGTTTCCTTTAATGTATCATCTTCTTCTACTAGAGCATATAATTGAAAGCAATGTCTATCTTTCTTTCTGCTTGCATTTTTATTCCTAGTGCTAGGCACATAGTAAGTGCTCAATAAATGTTTGTTGACTTGATTTGATGATGACAATACTGGCTGTAAAAGAATTGATAGCAATTCATCCAATCTAGCCATCATCATGGAGCAAAAGAGGATTGGATATAAGGCCTAGTTATTTTAGTTTATTTTTTAAAAGCTTTGTGCTAAATTCAACAGGCGGTCAGGCATTGAATCAGTGAGTCAATCATTTTGCCAGACCATAACATAGCTCTAACACAGAAGTTGCAACACTAGATTTTTCCTTTTGGCAGGCTTTTCCGCTATTAAGTTGATTTATTTTTCATTTCTTATGTTGCCACTGTGTGTCATAATTAGACATATGACAGCAAGCCTCGCTTAAAGGGAAGTTCTGAAGGAAATTTTTGCAAAATGGAATCAGGAACTATTATAATTTGAATGAATAATCAGTGTTTATGAAATGTAATATCACAGTAAGCACACTTACTCATTTTTGGTGATTAAACCTGTAAGGTATATTTCCGAACAACATCAGACAAGAACTATTATAGATTTTTCTTTTTTTTCCCCTCCAGACAGTTTTAGTGCAAATGAAAAAAAAAATTAAAAACACAACATGTATTCCTGGTACATGATTCATAACAAAAATATTTACATTTGTACTATTTTAACTTCTCAACATTTAACAACCACATAAAAGGCAAAGATTACATTACATACCTAAGCCATATGTTTTAGTTATAGTGGTGAACACAACTTTGTTAAATAAAATACTTGGGGAACAGCACTAGTTCTTCCTAAACTTTTAGTTCTCAAAATTCTTGGTTTACTTTAAATAAAAGTAACATATCTAACATGTCTAAAATTGGAATTTCTTATTTTGATATAATACTATCACTAAAACAATTTAAAGTTTCCTCTACAAACTTGTATATTATCAATAATCCATCATGACAGAGGCTGATAATAAGAATAATAATAAATAGCCAGCATTTATTGTACACCCCCCCACACACACTTTCCTCTTTAAGAGATAATGACCAGGGAAATGGCTTAAATGTAAGAATAAAATCATTTCCCCCAGACCAACAATATTTAGGAGGGGGCAAATAATTCTAAGTTACAATTAAGTTACACTTCTATAAGGTTTGCAAAGCAGTTTACGTATGTTAACTCTTTAGATCTTAGCAACAACCCTAAGAGATAAGTGCTGTTATTATCACCATTTTGTAGATGAAAAACTGAGGCAAAGGTTATATCATTTGACCAGGGACACACAGTGAGTAAGTATGTAAGGCCAGATTGGAACTCAGACCTCCCTCATTCAATGTCTAACACTGTATCTAGTACACCACCTAAAATAGAGAGCTAGCCTCAGGGCCAGAATGAACTGGTTCCCAGATTTGCTGCTCCCACATATTACTGGTGAGATTCTAGGCAAGTGGCAATATCTCAGCACTCCTGGAAACTCTATGATTGTAAATTGCAGAGAAAGTGCTGATTTCCATTGATAGAGGAAGTTCTGTCAAAGAAATCCCTCTCTACTATAGTACTATTATATTTATCTTCCCTTCATTTAACAGATGAAAATATTTTAAAATGGAGCATAATTGGTATATAGTGGAATATTTTATTTTTGCAAAAGAACTGGAACTTCTTCTTAATGTTTTAAATCTTATATTAAAAAAATTGAAAATTGAATTTAGCATTTCATTTTGTTTTCTCATATACCAAGCATATTCCTTTGAGAGACTGTGTGATACAGTAAATACTAGCTCTGGCATGTACCAAATTTGGGACCATGCTCAAGTCACTGATCCACTCATTGTTCCAGGAAACTCTTTAAGACTGTATGATACTGTTGGTATCGCCATTCCTGCCCCATAGCTCCCAATGCTGATGAAATTATAGGTCGATATCCAAAACAAAACACAAAACAAAATATTAAACAAAATTCAAAACCCCCAACAGTCAGACTTCCATGTAACTTCCCTGAAGTTCTTGGCTTTACTTTCCAAAACCCCGAAACTTGATCTCCACCTCTGGCTCTCCTGCCTATAGTATGTCTTATCTTACTTGGAGCAGCTAGGTGGCGCTGTCGATATAGTTCTGGGCCTGGATTCAGGGAAGACTCTTCTTGAGTTCAAATCTGGCCTCAGACACCTAGCTCTGTGATCCTGGGCAAGTCACTTAACCCTGTTTGCCTCAGTTTCCTCATCCATAAAATGAGCCATGGAAGGAAATGGCAAATCACTCCAGTATTTTTGCCAAGAAACCTACAAATGTGGTCACAGAGAGTCAGACATGACTGAACAACAACTGAACATCTGCCAGGCCCAGGCTTCCATGTAATTTCCAGTAGTGATCCTGCCATGATGCTGAAGTACTAATCCCTTTTCACCACCCTTTTTACCCATCCCACTGTATGCATGCATGTCACTGTGTGTATATGTGTAACATGCATGTGTGTACATACACATGTGGGCATGCACATACGTACACATGTATGTTGTATGTATATTGTGTGGAGTATATGCTTGTGTGCTGTGTGTATAAACATACACACACATGCATATGTATCATATAAAATAATAACCTTTTAGGATTTAAATTTAAGGATTAATTTATTTTAGGAATCTTGTTCATCTTTATGTCATTATCCATGAGTGATAAGAAATCTCTTATCACACACTATGATGTGATGGGAATAATGTCTATCAAGCTTTCCCTATAAGTTGACAAAGCCCAGATATGTTTGTTCAGATGTGGACAAAGGTTCAAGCTGTATCTACCTGAACTAAAAAAATCCTGGTAACCTTGGGCCTTCCTGATCCCATAAGAGTGTACAAGTCTTACTCATATTGGGCTGGAGCTCTTGAGACCTCCATATATCCCAAGATTACCCTGATTTCCTGTATGGAAATAAGGGAGGAACCACATCTATCTGAACCACTATATCCTTATTGAATATCTTTTACACATTAGGGCTAAGTAAGTGTCTTCTGGTTAACTGTTCGATGATACCGTGTTTCATTTTACAGCAAGATAATCCTGAAATAACAGGATGCTGGCCTGAGTCAGCCATATATTGCTATTGTATATCACACACATATATCACAATTTTCTGAAGCATGAAAAATTTATGATTTTTATGTGTATAATTAAATATAATACACTTCTTTTGACATTTCTATTGGGCTTATGGAGGCAGCATTTTAAAGTATATAGGATGCTAAGCTTGGAATCAAGAAATAGTTCCAGTGTCATCTGTGATATTTGCTAGCTGTGTGACCATAAGCAAGCCACTTGACCACTATGTAGCTTAGGAAAATAATTTCCTGCTATAAATATTTTGTTATATATAGGATGTCTGATCCATTTTCCTTGATAAAAATTCAGACTGAAGATGCCTTCTTGAAATAGCTTTTAGTTAATTTAGCTGAATCTACTTGTTTCTTCTTCACACGTTTCTCTCTCTAAATAATACTTAGCTATTAAGTCATGGACCTGTCCAGATGGAGAGCCATACCAAGACATCCTCACACTGACAAGCAATTACAAATATTTCTAGCGTTTCCTATTGGAAAAACACACACACATATGTATGCACAGATGGATATCCATTTTTGTATTTCTATACACACATATGTGTGTGTATATATGTGTATATATACACACACATACGTATTTCAAATTAGAATTATAGATTTAGAGATGAAGATGTCCTTATAGATAATCTTGTCTGAATACCTCCCCTTTTCATTTAACATATAAGGAAGTGGAGGAACAGAGAGATTAATGTTCAGTACTACACAGGTAACACATAGTAGACAATAATTATGACAATAACAACAATAATAATACATAGCATTTACACAGCACCTATTATGTGCCAGGCACTTTACAAATATTTTATTTTATCCTTGCAAAAATTCTGGGAGGACAGTGTTGTTATTATGCCCATTTTATAGTTGAGGAAACTCAGGAAAGGCAGAGGTTGAGTGGCTTGTGCAGGGTCACGCAGCTAGTAAGTGTCTGAGGCTAGATTTGAATTCAGGTCTTCCTAATTCTCAGCCTAACTGCAACTGTTGGAGATTGGAGTACAAGTCCTTTGAGTCCAAATCTAGAAATTTTTCCACTGCCCTATGCTGGATCTTAAAATGGAAATTTAATAATAATCTAATTAATTTATTTATAGCAACGGTAGACAAAGGGTCAGCCTCATAGGTAGAATAATCTAGGTTCAGCTCCAATCTCTGCCACATAAAAGCTGTATGATCCTGAGAAAATCATTTAACCTCTTGGTACTCTAGGCAATTTTCTAGTTCTATACATTACTCGAAATACTCAATTCAGCTAAATTTACATAACCTAAGCCAACTTTTCTTTAGATACTTTCCAATTCTACCCTTCCTTTTATTCTCTTTAAATCTATTACTGTTTCAAATTTGTTCATATCATTTGAAATTCTAAATATTTGCTTTTATATGTTCAATTCTAAGGCACATTTTTTGGAAATCTATGACTGTGTTGTCTTCTGGTTTTCTGATTTTAGATGTATTTGGCAATAGAAGTAAATAATTCCATCATTTTCTATTTATCCTTAACATTACCTGTAATAAAAGATAGAGTTTGTTGTTGTTTTTATTATCTCTTCCATTCCATCAAGAAATTTTGTTTCTGTATTCTGGTTACGAGCAACTAAAGTAACTAAAAAATTACGTGACTTTCAATGAATTCCAACAAAAACTAGTCTGTGTGGAAGATAATTATGCTAAATTCATCAAGAAAGGAGCTATGGTCTCAAACTGGTACCCCAAATTTCCTCTGGCTATGTTCAGAAAGTATACCAAAGATAAAATCTAGTCCTCCCTTGGGAAGAAAGACATGCTTGTGTACACCCCTCTCATCCCTCACACACTGCTAACATCGAGTGCGTAAGAAATTTCTTTATAGGGAAGGCAACAAATTAGAGTTGACAAATTTATCTCACCATGCAACTCAAATACCCACACACACACACACACACACACACACACACACACACACACATGAATAAAAAGGAAAATCCTATCCAGAGTTGGATTGCATTTGGTTTTTGGAAAGAACCTAATGCAATCCATTTCTCAATAGGATTTTTTCTTTTATTCCTAGAACACAAACCATTTCTTTAGAAGTTCATATTATTCTAGATTTAAAGTGAGAAGGAACCTTCAACAAGGCTCCTTCAACCCCTTCATTTTGCAAATGAAGAAATCAAAGTATAGAGAGATTAAGTGAATTGCCCAGGAGGTCACAGCTAATGATGAGGCTGAATTTGAACCCAAATCTTCCTGACCACAAGTTCAATGCACTATATGTGATGCCATTACTTTAGAGCATGTGGAAATAGAAAATTATTAAGGGATAGTTGGCTAGGGTTTGAGTCAAGTCCAGGATCCACCAGTGACACCATAACTCACTGAGTGTGTGTGTGTGTGCGTGTGTGTGTGTGTGTATGCAGATATTGCATTCTCTGCCTTTCCCCATCTCCCAATTATTTTTTTATATGATTCATGGAGAAAGCAACTAAGGTACCTTCAGGTATATTTTCCATCAATTTTTTGGTGACTTATTTCTTTCTCTCTTTAATGTCTCAGCTAAAGAGAAGAAAAGGACTCAATACTTTAACAGTACTTGGAGATATGACAAACTATACATGGCATATGTCATGAAGGATTTTTCCATTTTTTAAATCAATTAGGATGCAGAATATCTTTCTTTTTGAAGTATTAATAAAATATAAAATTGCTGAATAAATCATATTCACTAGCTTGTCAAATGTAGAAGCATTGAATTATACCTAACACTGGCTTAGCTAAACTCAAGGTAAATCTTGGCTGGGATTTTGTGGTTTCTCTATATGGAACATCCTTTCAATGGGTATTTCTTTTTTGCCCTAGTAAGCATAAAATAATTGACTTTCCATGTGTGTCCTTTAGCTCAGTTAAGAATTTTCTTTTCATATGGAAAACATTTTAATTGCACAACTGTTGGGATGGTAAAAGAAGCCTTAGCCCTCCAAGTATAAGCACAACCTGCAGAAACATTTGATCAACTACATTATGAAATGATCATTAAAATGTAAGAAAGTACTTTATTTCCATCTCATCTCAGCACATAACATGAATGATCACCTTTGTACTAGGTAGAAAAAAATATTCTGATGTCTCTCACTTTATGGACAATTAAATATATGTGTATATTTAAGGGCCGACATTTCCTTCAGAGGCAGAATGGCATAGCCTCTGAGTCAGGAAGAGCTGGGTTCCAGCTTTGCCTTAGGTTATGGCTGTATGACTCTGGACAAGTCACTTAAGCTCTCATTCTCCTCCAGGATACTCTCTATGTTGCAAAAGAGCTGCTGATCTGTGTTGATAGAAGGAGTTTGCACAATAGGAGTTATATATTCCAATGAAATCACAGCTCTGGAAGCTTCTCTCCTCCCCCTCCATACACACAAACTTCTTCCAAGTAATGACCTACATTACTATATTCAGTTAGACATGAAGAAGCAAAATATGGATGTTTAATCCTCCTGACAATACTTGATTCTAGAATATTTTATTGTCCTTTCCATATTGTTCTGTCAATATCATTCTTCTATGAAAGCTGTTTCAAAATATGTTGTTAGATAATTTAAATCAATGTTTGTAGAGATACAAACCAGTTCCCTTTTCTGTATCTACTACCCCCTACCATCATATATACTTTAAATCTATAATCCAGTGAGCGAGTTCGTGTAAACTGCATTTTTATTAAGTTTAAAGTCATGAGGAAGACAGTTTGATATATTGGAATATATACTGACTCTGAAGTCAAATATTTAGTAATAGCAAATAGTAAATCCTGGATTTACTATTTAATATCCATGTGACTTTGGTAAATCATTTAATCTCTTCTACCTTGGTTTCCTCATTTGTAAAAGAGGAGACTAAACTAAATGATTTCAAAGTTACCTTTCAGCAAATAAAAATAACTAGCATTAATATTGTGCTTTAAGATTTGCAAACAACTTTACAAATATTATTTCATCTAATCCTTATAACAACCTTGGGAGGTAAGTGTCATTACTATGTACATTTTACAGATGAGGAAATTGTAACAGACAGTAAAGTGACTTGCCACAGGGTCACAGAGTAAGTGTATGAGGCTAGTTTTAAACTCAAGTCTTTCCAACTCCAGGTCTAGTGCTCTGTCTACTGCTTCCATCTAGTGAGAGACACTTAGCTATAAATCCTATGAACGTGGAATAAAATAGAAACATAGAAATATTTAGCTCTGAAACAGTTTATCTATCAATTAAACCATTTCTATAGACAAGGATAATAATCAAGTTGTCATTGAGAGGTAGGATGCATGGAAGGTGTAACTCTACTCCAACATCTGAAACTCATTAGGTCATTCAAACACATACAATGCCACTGAATGTGAGCAGTGTGACAGGGCTTCTAGGGCAGAGATGTTAAACACACATCTGATGATTTGCATGTGGCCCACCACACTTCCAAGTGTGGCCTGAACCAGATTAAAATGTAGTTTCTATCTGATTTTAATATGTTGGTGTATTAATAAAAAAGAAATATATAAACATGTGAGGTTTTCCTAAATAAATATGTGGCCTGCAGGAATCCTTATTACAGTCCAGTGCCCCCTACCCAATTTCTATTTGAGTATGACATCATTGTTCTAGGGCATTTTATGAAAAGTGAAATACATTCACTTGCGTTGAGTTTCTTTTATTGCCACTGATATTTCCATAGGTAGAACATCTCAAAATAGAAAAAAATTATTCGTATCTCAGTACAGCATACTGTTTTACCTAAAATGTAATTTGCAAAATAAAAAAGGAAAGTATCAGCTATTGGTTTCTACATTTCCTTTTGTGTTATTGGTTTTTAAATTGTGTTTTTTTTTCTGGCTTCCTTATTTTTCTAAATATCAGTAATTGTATATCCTACAGCTATATTCCATTGGAATAGGTAACTTTTTGAATAGTTGACTTTTTTTGTTGTTGTTGTTGTTTAGCTGTTTCAGTCATTTTCAACTCTTCATGACCCCTTTTGGGTTTTTCTTAACAAAGATACTGGAGTGGTTTGCCATTGTCTTTTCCAGGTCATTTTACAGATGAGAAAACTGAAACAAACAGCATTAAGTGACTTGCCCAGGGTCACAGCTAGCAAGAGTGTGAGGCAGGATTTTGACACACATTTCTGTAAACAGAAATTGTTTCATATTGTAAGATATCATTTGACTCATGATGTTACTGACATGGGTATTTCTTCAAATCATGATGAAATTAACTAATCTATGTTTTCTTGTTCTGTGTAATTATGGCCCATGTGTTCCCATGAGTCCTCTATTCAAAATCTAACTTGCTAGAGACCTTTTTCTAAATCCTATAACATTTCCTGTGCAACAGTGTGTACAGATCTAATCCCTTGCTCTCAATACCAAGTCAAGCCACCACCACCATCACCATCACCACCACCACCATTACCACCATGCCTTTTCCAAACATATTTCCTGGACATTGCTTTTACACTACATCTTGTACACAAGTCATACTTGGTAATTAGCCAAAGCCTATTTACAATTGCCATACATGTCTACATTGCCCTTTGGATCATCCACATGTTTAAATCTTCAGAGATTAAAGTATTCCTTGATGTGCAACTGTACTAGGTGAGGAACATTGGTGGTACAAAGATGTGTTTTTGTTTCAAGGAACATCTGGAGATAATTGAAAATAGCAAGTAGTTTCCTAGGTACAATCTTGCTCACTCTACCTATTGCATGCACTGATAGCATAGTCACATACACACATATTCAGAGATATTTATAATTTTTATGATAAACATTATAGGTGAGGAAAGAGCTGGAACCCAAATTGAATAGGTAGAACTCCAGCCTACCCACATGAAAGGTAAAAGTAGGGCAACAACTGAATGCAAATATGTGATCACCAAGGTATTGCAGACATACTTGGCATAAATGAGACTGAGGACATTTCACAATGATCAATGAAACTGCTTTCAACTTCTGCTAATCTACTCAGAATCTTCTTTATCTCTATCTCTCAGAATCTTTATGCTCTCCTAATTCCGGAATCCATGGAACTCTAAAATCAAATCATCCTATTTATTTAAACCTTACTCCTTCAATTTCTACTCACATTCTGCCCAACTCTTCCAATGTGCCCTCTGAATTTCTTGTTCCGTAATCAATAAAGTTAATTTCATTGTAGATAATTTCTTCTGATATTTCTTCCATCTGCTGAATCTCCCTGATATTCCCCAGATGCCAATTCATTACTGGAATGCCTCTCTCATATTAGTTACACCTTCTCATATAATTTGACACATTGGACCTAGAGACAAAGTCTAAATACTCCTTATCATTTCCAGACTCTCCCTTTGCTACCATTATCCAGCAGCATTTCTTCCCTTTAGGTTCATGCTATCCAAATGCATCACTCAATCCAGATCCTGGTTATGATTTTCCTCCCAACCACACCCAGTTCATTTTTCCTCATTTCTTAACTAGTTCAATACCTTGTTCATAATCTTCTTTCCTGCCCCAATATTTTCCTTTATAGTAGGGTCCTTTAGCATATTTGCTCATGTTCCCTGAAATACTCCAACTTCATAGTTACTCAGTCTGTTAAACTCCCAATGACCTATTCCCTTATTTTATTTCAGCTACACTCAGGGATATTCACGTCTTTGATCTTGCCGTCACCATCAGTTGATCCACTTCCACAATTAAGAATTCATTTTTTAAAAATCCAATCATAACCAGCAATCATAGCACATCTCCCTTTGTCTTATTCCTTCTAAGCCTATTCTTTGGTCTCACTGTGAGCTCTAATCCTTCCACCCACTCAGTACTCAGACCATTAACCATGCTCTGGCTTACCTTTCCTTTATTCCCGATCTCAGCCCTTTAATTAACTATTTTACCTATATACTGGCAGCTAGCTGGTGAAGTAGTTAGGGTTGGAACTGGAGTTGGGAAGTCCTGAGTTCAAATTCAAACTTAGATACTTACTTATTAGCTATGTGACCCTAAACAGATAATTTAACCTCTGCCTCAGAATAGCACCTGCCTCCTAAGGTTTCTGTGAGGATAAAATAAGATAATATTTATAAAGTGCTTTATGAACCCTGAAGTGCTGTATAAATACTACTTATTGTCATTGTTTATGTTGGTACACTCTTTTATTCTCAAATTCTTCACTCCCCTTTCCTATCTCTCTCCATGCTTTTCCCAACTCCATCCTTATATTTCTCTTAACATTTACTTCTTCTGCTCCTACTCACATTCTGGGAAACAATATTGGAGGAAATAATGACCCCTGATAACTGGGTCCAATACAAATTTTTGTCACATATTCTTGGAATGGCACTCATCACAGTAAAACAATCCTTTTATGCCCCATTTGATTCTCTATCCCTTTCTTTCTCCTCAAGCTTCTGACTTCATCTCCCCTATCCATGGCCTTCACATCTGAGGACCTCACTTCATCCTGGAGGAGAAAATGATGGATACTTTCTATGAGCTATCTCTTATCTTCTTCCTTCCATCTCTCAATCCCTTGATATTATTCTCCTTTATGATCTCTTTTACACCAGTCTCTGATGAGGCGACCTTCCTTTCCAAGGCCAACTCCCTTATATGTGCCCTTTATTTTAATCCATCCCATTTCCTCCAGACGGTTACTCCTACTTTCATTTACTACTTCTCTATATAACCTTCAGTCTCTTGTTATGCACTGGCTACATGGTAGCCAGGAAATGGAAAGAATGTCTCCTTCCTACTGGTTTCAAACATGTATGAATCTCCCCCTACAAAAGCCCATATTTTACTGGACCTTATTATTCTTTTAAAGTATCGTCCTCCATCACTTCTTCCTCTCTCAGCCGAACTCCTAGAAAAACAACTGTCTACAATCACTGCCTCCACTTCTTTTTCTGTCGCCCATCCCTCATTACTTTGCAACCTAGCTTGCACCCATGCAACTTTTCTCCTTTCTTTTCTTGTCCTCTCCTGTTCTCTCCTGTCCTCTCCTGTCCTCTCCTCTGCTCTCCTCTTCCCTTCTCTTCCCTTCCCTTCTCTTCCCTTCTCTTCTCTTCTCTTCTCTTCTCTTCTCTTCTCTTCTCTTCTCT
>NW_020949613.1:23651170-23716484 GCF_900497805.2 Vombatus ursinus
CTCTTCTCTTCTCTTCTCTTCTCTTCTCTTCTCTTCTCTTCTCTTCTTTCCTCTCCTCATTTCTTCTCTCCTTTCCTCTTTACCTTGCTTCTCCTCTTTATCTCATCTCCTTTTTACTTCTTTTCTTCTATCTTAGTGCAGGGACTCATCACCTATCACCTGGACTGCTGTAATAGCCTCCTAATTTGTTTTCCTAACTCATTTCCCCTCTCTAATGTATCCTCCAGATAACTACTAATGTCATTTTCCTCATGTGCTTGTTTGACCTTGTCACTTCCCTATTAACAACAACAACAACAACAACAACAACAACAACAAAAACTCCAGTGACTTCCTATTACCTCTAGGATAAAATATATACTCTGTCATTTAAATCCTTTCAAAACCTGGCCCCAATCTCTCCAGCCTTAACACACATTATTCCCATTCATATACACTATGGAACAAACTATTTGCTCCTTCTGTTTCTCCAAGGAGAATCTGGGAACCATTGCTCCATTTATCTGCAACTTCCATTTTCTTCTAGTTTCATTAATATAAAAATGTCTGTGGGCAGGATTCAAATCCTCCAACAACATTGGTTGTAAGACAGAAATTTGATATTTGGAGTAATAAGAGTTAAGTTAATGGTCATAAACAATCTAAAATTGTGAAAATCTTAGAACCTTCTGCTTTTTTCCTCTGACTCCACTTACATGAAAAGAGAAATAGAAAGGAACCAGGATTGTGTTTTCATCTATTGTATATGTTCCATGTGACACTATAATTATTCATAATTTCACCAAGAGGAGTTAATGATGAGCAACTCTATACTTAGCTGAGCTGGTCTTGGGACCACAGATATTATCTATTACCTATCTACTCCAGTGATACACACATTCCTTTCCTACTGTTTAAAAGCATGATTCCAAGGTTTTGTGAAAATGAAATATAGCTCTTCCTCATGAAAAGATTAGAGATCACAGATTTAACAGATATTGCTAATTTACCTATGCAAATCAGGTTGCGTGAAAGGATTATGCTATGTCTTGAGAAAGATATAATTCTTCTGAATCATTATTTTTACTTAGCTTCTTGGCTGAGTCTCAACTCTAGGTATGATATGATGTTCAAAAATATATAACAGATTTAGAGATATAAAATGTGTGTTTCATAAATCATTTCAAAATGTATTCAGATTCAAAGAATCTATGATTTCATCATTCTCTACACATAATTAAGTCTGTTATTATTGAAAACAGGACCTCATAAAAAGCAATATGGAAGTGACATTTGACTTGACTTAAAGTGTGGGAAATATAGGAATATACAAAAGATTTGTGATTTCATCAGATAGGGAATGGTCTGTTGTGGGGGGTGGCTGAGATTCATAAGGATTGAGCAACATGCCCAACATCACACTAGTAAATGCCGGCAGCAGGATTTGAACTCAAATCTTTTTGAGTCCAAGCTCAGATCCCAGATAGGCCAAATTGCCTTTCTTCTAAGGCATTTATCACATGTTGTGTATTATAGTTATCTTTGTATTGTCACCTCTCTACTGGATTATGAGATCCATGAGGGCAGTGGTAGTGTTTTAACAAAATTCTTTTATCTCTCTTCAAAACCTGGCACATTGCTAAGTCTATAGATGGTAGGCCCACAGCAGACCCTTTAGGGAGTGGGACAGAGAAAATAAATTTAATAGTTTCCGTAGGTGTGTATTTGTGTTGTATAATCATTGCAGATTTAGAATATCTCTACAATATCAACATATCATTATGAAAAAATCCTCACAAAACCAAAGGTTTAAGTCAATCAGCCATATTTATGCCTCCACAGCCCCAAACAATTGACTCCTTTTTCTTGATTTTTGCTTTGATAACATGAAGTGGAAGCCTCATCAGTCCACATTGTAGGCTCTTAATGACTTTTGAATGAAGGAATGAATTAAGGCAATAAAAGATGATGGTGTACAAGGCAGACATGCTCAAAATAGCAGTTTCCAAAAAGGAGTACAGTAATTACATATCACTTCGATACAGATTAAATGGTAACTATTATCTCTGTTTTCTCTATGGGAGAAAGAAAGATAATTTTTGAGATTTAAGCCACACAAAGGACCCACTATCAAAATTATATAAATAGGCTTAATCAATTTCTATTTAATAGAATAGAATGGCAGGCAATAAAGTGCTATTTGTATGTCATTTTGTCTGATTTTTGCTTTAAAAAGAAGGGAAATATTACTTTAATCATCTTTGTGTTATCATAGAACTAGGGTAAAGGAGAGTAGCATTAATTCGTGTTCATGCACCATAAGCTGAGAATCAAAGATCGTTTCCTTACATCTATTTGGTTATATGTTTTATTAGAGCAACTGGAACAAGTTTGGAACTTTGTTCTCTCATGAAATCATTTTCCATGTGTTCTCATTGGGACTTAACAAAACCAGGTTTTAAGTCAAGAAGTTGCTAATCAGGTAATTTTACTAAGAGCCATATTCCCCAGAGAACCAAATTCAGACTGCAACTGAATTAGGAAAGAATCAGACATTCTAATAATTTTGAACACATTTGACAAGGCAGATCACATAGGATTGAAGAGTTGAAGGAGGTTTTAGGGATCATCTGGTCCAAAGCTCTCATTGTACAAATGAAGCAGCTAAGGATAATGGAAGTTAGGTGAATGACTTGTCTGTGTCACACAACTACTTAGTGAAAGAGACAGGACTAAAATCCAAGACTTAATTGCTAGTCTAGTTCTCTTTGCACTGTGCCACAAGAAATAGAAACGCCAGTGTGATACAGTGGAACAAGAGCTGAATTTGAATTCAGAGGTCCAGGGTTTGAATCCTGCCTCTGCTACTTAGTATCTGTGTGATCTTAGACAAATGACTTAATCTTTCTGGGTCCCAGTTTTGTCCTCTGTAAAATGAGTGGGTTGAACTAAGTGACCTGTAATAGTCCCTTCCATGTCTAGATTTGGGATTCTTTCAAGGGTTAATTTTTGAGGGAAAGGAAAGAAAAGGAAGGGAAGGGAAGGGAAGGGAAGGGAAAGGAAGGGAAGGGAAGGGAAGGGAAGAGTGGTTTCAGACCTTATTTTGTTCTTCACAAAAGCCCAGTGAGGTAGGTGTTATTATTAATCCCCATTTTACAATTAAGGAAACTGAGGCCAAGAGAAGTTAAGTGACTTGCCCAGGGTCACACATATTTGTGTCTGAGGCTACATTAGAACACAATTCTTTCTGACTGTAAGTCCCAGCATTCTATACACCTTCTCACAGAACTTCATAAAATGATATCTCATCCAGATCTTAGTGGACTGGTTAATGAGTTGTCTTAGGAAAACAAAGCAAACAAACAAACAAAATTCTAACATATTGGCAATGAGCCTTCCTGAACTTAGCTAGTCCAGTAATGCCTTAAAATGTCTGCTGCTAACAGAACCTGCCAGCATGGAAGAATGATTTAAAGTATAGGTTCATTTAATCATGTCTAGTTTATGTCAGCCAGACAAGGAACTGACAGGACTAAGGAAGAGAACAAAGTTAAGTAGGATCCTTAGCCTTCCATATTACTGGAAACTATTTCTCCTGGCATACCAATTAAGACAAATGCTTGGGACTGCCAGAAATAATGAAATTTTGGACTTTTGATGAGGAACTAAAAGTTATGCCCCATTTTATTTTTAAAGGTGAAAGATTTACAGTCACTGAGGTTTAAACTAAGGTCTAAAGTGATGTGTCTCGTGCATTCCAGATATGTGGGATGGTCGGAATGCAAGTGTGAAGCCAGAAAGCATTGCTGTGTCCAGGTAAAAATGGAGCCATGAAAAGAAAGAGATGAACTGAATGATTTGTTTTAAAGCATTTTATATGAAGTGCAGAGAAGCTTTAGATATCTTATAGTGTGTGGCATCCATCTCCTTTTGCTAAATCCTACCTTTTTGATTAGATAACAATAACATATGTTATCATAGTGATTATTTTTTTCCCTCTGAGTTATACTAAAAAACCTCAGAGCAAGTTTTTATCCTTCGAAAATCTCAAGAAAATCCCCTGAATGGTCACTACAGTAAAATTGACTTTATATTTTCTTTGATGCTTCATATAAAGTGCATCCTGGACTCCCTACCAGCTCTCCATGCTTCTCCTTTTTCTCTCTTTTCCCTCAGTATGCTCCTATATGGAATAGTTTGACTATCCTATATCCCTATAATCCAACCTCTTCCTTTGGGAAAAGTAAGGCAGCTGCAATAACTATTATTTCATTCTTCTCATTTGTCCCGCATATTTCCAACATTTGCTTTTCACTTTCTTTGCATTTAGGTAAATGGATTTAATTTATTTTCCAGTTTCCTGGAAAATGATCATGAACTCACTCCTTGCTTTTCCCTGTTTAACAAATGATTGCCTCCTGTGATATTTGAGCCAGTGACTTATCATAGCTACCATATATTTGGGCCCTGGGAGTTCATAAGGACCAAAGTGCCTTATTGCCATTTCTCAAGCCAACACAGCAGTATCCCCCCTACTGCCCTTATTTTTCTTTTCATATTAATCCAAAAGATTTTATGAACAACTCTTTTATGCCAAATCCAATAAATGTGAAATTAATTAGGAAATGTTAATAGGATGGCCTTGATTTTTAGACAAAATTTTGACATTAGAATTCTTACTTAAGTAAATGTTTGTAGATGATCTAAAATTAAAAAAAAAAATGTTACAACCCTCTGCCTTTCCCCAAGTCTATTATAGTGAAAGCAGAAGCAAAAAGGACCAGAGAAGACAGGGGATTATCATGTATTTTATATATTCAATGGGATACTGAAACCCATATGCAGACACAGGGTTATCTGCATACAGGCTTGCCTATGCTTACATTGGCCAATAAGACTTTAAGGGAATTATTTGATTTTGAACTTTAAAAAAAAATGACATTAATTTCAAAGTGAAAAAAGTGAGTGTATAACATTAAGTTAAAGAAAGTATTATTAGATTAAAAAAATTTAAAGTTGTTTTATATTAACACCCTCATTTTCTGATTCACCCTTCATAAGCTTAATATTTCTATTTTTTATTAATTTAATATTTTATTTTTCCAAATTTCATGTAAAATTATTTTTAACATTTGTTTTTTTTTTAAATTTTGAGTTCAAAATCCTCTCCTTCCTTTTCTCTCCTCCCTTCTCATTGAGAAGGCAAGCAATTGGATATAGGTTATACATGTGCAGTCATGCAAAATATATTTCCATCTTAGTGATGTTGTGAAAGAAAACTCAGACCAGAAAAAAAATTAAGTGAAAAATACTATGCTTTAATCTGCATTCAGTCTCCATTGGTTCTTTCTCTGGAGATGGACAGCATTTTTCATTACGAGTTTTCTGTAATTGGCTTGGATTATTGCGTTGCTGAGAATAGCTAAGTCATTCCCAGTTGATCATTTTACAGTACTGTTATGGGTACAATATTCTCCTGGTTTTGCTCAATTCATTTTGCATTTGTTCATGCAAGTCTTCCCAATTTTTTCTGAAAGCATCCTGCTCATCATTTCTTACAACACAATAGTATTCCATTACGATCATATATCAAAACTTGTTCAGCCATTCCCCCATTGATAAGCATCCCCTCACTTTGTAACTCTCTGCCACCAGAACACAAGCTGCTATAAATATTTTTTGGACATATAGGTTTTTTTCTTTCTTTTTTTTTTTGACTCTTTAGCATAGAGACCTAAAAGTGGTCTTGTGTGGTCAAAGGGTTTTATATGGTTTTATAGCCCTGTGGGCATAGTTCAAAATTGCTCTCCAGAATGGTAGAATCAGTTTGCAACTCCACCAATAGTGCATTAGTATCTCAGTTTTCCTACTTCCACTTTAGCATTTGTCATTTTCCTTTTCTGTCATATTAGCCAATCTGACTAGTGTGGGGTAGTACTTCACAGTTGTTTTAATTTGTATTTCTCCAATCAATAGTGATTTACAGTATTTCTTATATAACTACAGATAGCTTTGATTACCTCATCTGAAAACTAACTGTTCGTATCCTTTGACCATTTATCAATTGGAGAATAACTTATATTCTTACATATTTGACTCAGTTCTGTATATATTTGAAAAATGAGGCCTTTATCAGAGAAATCTGCTGTAATTTTTTCCACAGTTATGATTACTAACTGTGTATTTCCCTCCCTCCTATTCCTCCTCCCCCATTTATCCTACCCTCTCTTTCCTTTCACCCTGTCCATCCTCCAAAAGTTTTTTGCTTCTAACTACTGCTTCCCCCAATCTGCCCTCCTTTTTATCATCTTCTCCCTTCTATTAATCCCTCTCCCTCCTACTTTCCTGCAGGGTAGGATAGATTTCTATACCCAACTGAATGAGCATATTATTCCCTCTTTGAGCCAATTCTGGTAAGAGAAAGGTTCAGCACTCTCCCCCCATTTCTTAATTCCCCTCCACTGTAAACTCTCTTTCACACCTCTTTTATATGAGATAATTTACCCCATTCTACCTCTCCCTTTTCTCCCAATTCATTCACCTTTCTCACCTCTTAAGTTTGTTTTTTAAGAAATCATCTCATCATATTCAGCTCACATCTGTGCCCTCTGTTTATGTATATTCCTTCTAACTGCCCTAATGGTGATCAAGTTCTTAGTAGTTACAGGTATCATTTTCCATGTAGAATGAAAACAGTTTTACCTTATTGAATCCCTTATGATTTCTCTTTCCAGTTTAACTTTTTTGATTTCTTGAATCTGCTATTTGAAAGTCAAATTTCTATTCAGCTCTGGTCTTTTCATCAGAAATGCTTGAAAGTCCTTTTTTTTATTATTAAATACCCATTTATCCCCCTGAAGGAGTATATTCAATCTTGCTGGATTGGTTCTTCTTGGTTGAAATCCTAGCTCCTTGGCCCTCTGGAATATTGTATTCCAAGCCCTCTGATCCTTTAATGTAGAAGTTGCTAAATCTTGTGTTATTATGACTGTGTTTCCATGATATTTGAATGGTTTCTTTTAGCTGCTTACAATATTTCCTCCTTGACCTGGAAGCTCTGGAGTTTGCCTATCATGTTCCTGGGAGTTCTCATTTCAGGATCTTTTTTTAGGAGGTGATAGGTGGATTCTGTCCATTTCTATTTTACCCTCTGGTTCTAGGATATCAGAGCAGTTTTCCTTGTAATTTCTTGAAATATGATGTCTAGACTCCTTTTTTGGTTATGACTTTCAAGTAGGCCAATAATTTTTAAATTATCTCTCCTGGATCTATTTTCTAAGTCAGTTGTTTTTTTTCCAATGAGAAATTTCACATTTTCTTCTATTTTTTAATTCTTTTGAGTTTGTTTTATTGCTTCTTGATGCTTCTTCATTAGCTTCCACTTGCCCAATTCTAATTTTTAAGGAATTATTTTCTTCAGTGAATTTTTGTACCTCCTTTTTCATTTGGCCTGTTATACTTTTTAAGAAGTTTTCACTTCAGTGGATTTTTTACATCTTTTTCCATTTGGCCAATTCTGCTTTTTAAGGCCTTCTTCTCTTTATTGGATTTTTGTGTCTCTTTTACCATTTGGCCCATTCTGTTTTATTTTTGTTTTGTTTTTGTGAGGCAATTAGGATTACGTGACTTGCCCAGAATCACATGGCTAGTAAGTTTTATGTGTCTGAGGCCAGATCTGAACTCAGGTCCTCTTGACTCCAGGGCATGTTCTCAATCCACCACACCACCTAGCTGACCCTGTATTCTGTTTTTTAAGGTATCATTTTCTTCAGCATTTTTTATGCCTCATTTACCAAGCTGTTGACTCCATTTTCAAGATTTTCTTGTATCACTCTAATTTCTTTTCCCTCTACTTTTCTTATTTGGTTTTTAACTCCTTTTTGAGATCTTCTAGGAATTCTTTTTTGGATCTCAGACCAATTCACATTTTTCTTTGAAGCTTTAGATGCAATAATTTTAACTTTGTTGTCTCCTGAATTTGTATTTTGATCTTCCCTGTCACCATAGTAACTTTCTATGCTCAAATTCTTTTTTTATTGTTTGCTCATTTTCCAGTTTATTTCTTGGCTCTGTTCCTGAAGTGGAGGTGGCACTGTCCCAAGCTTTAGATACTTTGTGCAGCTGTTTTCAGAGCTATTTCTGGGGATTTGTTAGTTCTTCCAAGGTGGAATGATCAAAGGAGAGGTGTGGTCACTGCTCTCCTGGTCTGTGCTCTGGTCTATGAGTGACTGCAAGTACTTTTTTTTCAGCCCTGGAAGTGTGACCAAAGTCGCCTCTCCCCTATGGCCACAAGCTCTGGTGTTCTAGTGCTCCTCCTGGCCCTGGAATTGCAACTCAGGACTGCCACCCAGATCCACATGTAGACAATGCAGCAGAGTCCTGCTCCCAGTGCCAGCAAAAGGACCCCTGTAATTTCCTTCTGATAAGTTGTCCAACCTTCTTGCCATCTATGGGCTGAGAACTCCAGAAATTGCTGCTGCCAACTGATTTGCCCCCAAGCCTGCTACTGGCCTCTCCACTCTCATCCCAGTGAAACAGAATTTTCCTGCTGACTTCTTAAGTTGTCTTGGGATGAAAAATTGTTTCACCCTATCATTTTGTGGGTTTTGTCATTTCAGAATTCATTTTGAGGTGCTATTTTAAAGTTTTTTTGTAAGGAAATTTGGGAGAGCTCAGGAAAGTCCTTGCCTTTTCTCTGCCATTTTGGCTCCTCCTCCAATACTTTTATTTTTAAGATTTCTTAATAGCACTATTTTGGACTCAGTAGTGATTTTTAAAAATACATTTTATTTAATGTTAAGCCTTGAATTAGGTTTTTCTATTCATTAGGACTTATTTGCTTTGCCTGTTTGCTCTATGGACAAATTGAGTCTCCTCATGTTCCCCTTCAATGGTTAAAGAAATGTTTAATCATGCTAAAAATATTAATCTTACTTCCTATAGTATTTCCCATTACATATTTAGTCTGTAACAGAAGGTAGAGAAGCTATCATGTGTATATTAAGTAGTGGTATCTCCCTCATTTACTATCTTATAATTCAATTTAATTCAAAAGCATTCATTAATTGTCTATAATGTATAATGCACTGTGCTAGACAAGAAATAAAAAAGAAAAAAAATAAATAATATTTCCTGTCCACAAGGAGTTTATTATCTAAGTACACAATAACTAGAGAAATCAACTCATATTATCTTAAAGACACCACTAAAGCACAGAATTATTATCAGTTTTTACATTGTTTATACGAAATAGTTATTATATTCATAGTCTCTGCTCTCAAGTTTAATGGGGAGATGAAATGGACTAAAAGGCATAATACAATTATATATTATAATAACAGTGTATGAATATGATAATGTGCACCATCAATAGGGAAATACCATGTAAGTGCTTTTTAAAGCAGTGAATAGATACAGCTACTGTGGTATAGTGGATAGAATGTTAGATGTGGATTTAGGAATATCTGGATTAAAAATCTTCCTCTCAGACTTACTGGCTGTATGACTGTGGTCAATCCCTTAACCTCCCTGAGTAGAAATAACAACAACACCAACACCAACACCAACAACAACAACAATGATAATAGCATTTATACAGTGCCTACTTGTGCCAAGGAACTGTGCTAAGCACTTTACAAATTTTATCTCATTTGATCCTCACAACACTGTGATATAATAATATCACTGTAGGTGATATTATTATCTTCACTGAGGAATTTTTTTTTACCTGAGGAAACTGAAGCAGAGTTTAAATGAGATTACATTTTCAAGTCTTCATCTGTAAAATGAGAATAATAACAAAATACAGGGTTCTAACATGGCTAAAATGAGATAATGTACAAAAATAATGTTTTGTGAACATTATAACACTACGCATTGTCAGTGGTTATTATTTCCAATAGTATTCATGGACTTTATCTGATCCATCTCTAGTCTTTTTTTTTCTAGTCACTTTCTAGTTGCTTTTCTAGTTAACTTCCATTTGCCAACATTACTTGCTTTGCTCTACCTGAAGGTCTTTTCTCTTTCTCCCAGTACAATCCTCTCTCACCCCTTAATTTTATTCTCCAGATATCACCCCTTCATCTTCAACTCACCCTGTGCCTTCTATCTATCTATCTATCTATCTATCTCTCTATCTATCCATACGTACATACATACATACATACATATGTACAAATATTTTTTCCCTCCAACTACTCTAATACTGACAAAGGTCTCATGAGTTACAAATATCATCTTTCCATGCAGGAATATAAACAGTTCAACCTTAATAACTCCCTTATGATTTCTCTTTCCTGTTTACCTCTTCATGTTTCTCTTGAGTCTTGTATTTGAGAGTCAAATTTTCTATTCAGCTCTGGCCTTTTCATCAAGAATGCTTGGAAGTCCTCTATTTCACTGAATGACCATTTTTTCCCCTGAAGGATTATACTCAGTTTTGCTGGGTAGGTGATTTTTGGTTTCAATCCCATTGCCTTTGCCCTCCTGAATATTATATTCCATGCCCTCTAGTCCCTTAATGTGGAAACTGCTAAATCTTGTGTTATCCTGATTGTGTTTCCACAGTACTTGAATTGTTTCTTTCTGACTGCTTGCTATATTTTCTTCTTGACCTGGGAACACTGGAATTTGGCTACAATATTCCTAGGAGTTTTCCTTTGGGGATCTCTTTCAGGAAGAGATTGGTGGATTCTTTCCATTTCTATTTTGCCCTGTGATTCTAAAATATCAGGGCAGTTTTCCTTGATCATTTCTTGAAAAATAATGTCTAGGTTCTTTTTTTGGATCATGGCTTTCAGATAGTCCAATAATTTTTAAATTCTGTCTCCTAGATCTATTTTCCAGGTCAGTTGTTTTTCCAATGAGATATTTCACATTGTTTTCTAATTTTTCATTCTTTTGGATTTGTTTTACAGTGTCTTGATTTCTCATAAAGTCACTAGTTTCCAATTGCTCTATTCTAATTTTTAAGGAAGTATTTTCTTCAGTAAGCTTTTTGACTTCCTTTTCCATTTGACCAATTTTGCTTTTTAGGGCATTCTTCTCCTCATTGGCTTTTTGGACCTCTTTTGCCATTTGGGTTAGGCTATTTTTTAAGGTGTTATTTTCTTCAGTATTTTTGGGGGGTCTCCTTTCGCAAGCTGTTGACTTGTTTTTCATGATTTTCTTGCATCACTCTCATTTCTCTTCCCAGTTTTTCCTCTACTTCTCTTACTTGTTTCTCAAAATCCTTTTTGAACTCTTCCAAGGCCTGGAACTGATTCATATTTTTCTTGGAGGCTTTGGATGTAGGAGCTTTGACTTTGTTGTCTTCTTCTGGTTGTATGTTTTGATCTTCTTTGTTACCAAAAAAAAGATTCTATCGTCTGACACTTCTTGCGAGGTTTCATCATGATCCCAGACAATTACTTGAGTTATAAACTCTTTATTAAGGTAAAGGTCTGCTTACAATGTGGAGAAGATACTGTCCCAAGGTTCGGGGGTTTGTACAGCTGTTTTCAGAGATACTTCTAGGGACCTGTACTTTTCCAGTTCTTCCAAGGTGGTATGATAAGGGGCAAGGTGTTTACTCCTTTCCTGGCCTGTGCTGTGGTCTATGAGTGACCACAAGCACTCTTTTCTGTCTTGGAACTGTGAGGAGGATTTCCTCTCTACTGCCACTACAAGCTCCACCAGGCATAGAGCTCCTCCTCACCCCAGGACTGCCCCTCAGAACTGTGACCCAGATCTAAGCACAGGCAAAGCAAGAGAATCCTGCCTCAGCACTGGCAAAGAGATCCCTGCAACCCCTCTCTGATCAGTCACCTGCTTCCCCCTCAGTTTATGGGCCAGAAGCTCAGGAGGCAGCCACCACCCCAGGGCCATGCTTGGGAACTGGGGCTGAGACCTACCTTCTCTCTCACCACAAAAACAGACTTTTCCCACTGACCTTCTAAGTTGTTTTTGGCGTTCGTAGGTTGAGAGGTCTGGAAACCACCACAGTTGCCTGTGATTCAGTCCTCTGAGGCCTGCTTCAGGTTCACTGTGGCCTACATGCCCATGCCAAACTGTGCTTCTCTCCCAGCCTGGTGTGATATACCTTTCTGATCAACCATCCAGGTTGTCTTGGACTGGAAATTTGTTTCACTCTCTATTTTTGTGGGTTCTGCTGCTTTACAGGTATCTGGAGGGGTTTGGGGGAGAGCTCAAGCAAGTCACTGCTTTCACTCCACCATCTTGACCCAATTGTATTTTTTAAGGACTTGTTTTCTGCAGTTAATTTTTGTCCTTCCTTTTCCAAGCTATTGACTCTCTCTTGCATACCTCTCATTTCTTTTGCCAATTTTTTCTTCTACCACTCCCATTTGACTTTTAAAATCCTTCTTGAGCTCTTCTAAGAAAGCTTTTTGGGCTTCAGACCAGTTCATATTCCCTTTTGAGGTTTCAGATGTGGGGTTGTTGACATTGTTACCCTCTTCAGAATTTCGCCTTGATCTTCGCTCTTCCCATAATGAGAATCTATTGTACATTTCTTTTTGCTCATGGTGTTTGCTTATTTCCTGGCCTTTAAAGAGACTGGGCTCTCTTGCTGGGGAGCAAAGGGCACTGACTCAAGCTTCTTGTGTTGGGAGCCTAGGGCCTGGTCAATGACTTTGTGTGCTGGGGCCTCCAATGTTGGCAGTTGGAGGCTTAGGATTCTGGCAGCTTATCTGGTGTTGGGCTGGAAACAGCAAGGCTGGAACTCTAGGGGTAGGATTGGGTAGTGTGACTCCTGGAGATTTCCTGCTCACCCAACACTTTCCTTCCTTTTGCTTTCTTCAGCTCTTTTCAGATGGATGTTGTAGGGTGTTTATCCACCTGAGGCCCCTTGGAGCACTGCTTCCCTTAGTTTTGCTGAGGCACTGGGAGAGCCATTTGCTGTAGAATGCCTAGGCACCTAGTGGTTTTCTGAGCTCATTTCTACCAGTTCCCTTGCCCTCAATGAGGCACTTGAGGGTCCAGGTGTTGGTGTTTGCCTACTCCACCACCTGGGCTTCAGGATCTCTTCCTGGTATGCTGAGGTGGGGCTTTCCACCAGCTTGCTGGGATGCTTCCCGTTCTGTATTGCTCCCCTTCCCCCAAGGTAAGAGGGGCCTTTCCAGTTAATTCCTCAAGCTACCTGGGCTACTGTACTGCTGCACCCCATTTTTCTTCTGGTTCAGCTGTTCCAGGGTTTTCCTAGGTTGATATTTTATGGGCTTTCAGAGGTTAATAGGGGAGGGTAAGAGAGACTCACCTCTTACTCTGACATCTTGGATTCCAGAAGCAGAAGTCCAGTGGCACTCTTGAATGCCAAAGACTGCAAATATATTATTGGGGAAGAGTATAACATTAAGCAATTGTTACCCACTAACACTTTGCCATAGATAAGTTCACCCAGGAAGGACAAACCAGGGTCCTGAAGGAATGGGGCATCAGAGAGTTTGATGAAGAGAAGGTGACATAGAAAGTGTCCAGAGTACAGGACATTTCCAAAAAAGCAACGTGAGAATCTGTGAGAATCTGGGAAACAAAATGAGAACACTGGGCAACTTGAGGTGGAGATGCAGAAAGGAGGAAATAAATAAGGGGAAAAGTACTGTGAGTGGCATAGAAATCCACCAGCAACAATCAGCCCAAATTACAATTTTGCTAAAGCTAGATCTGGCAAGTATATGGCACATTTTGGTTGAAACCTAATTTTCAATCCCTCAAAGAATGATGATGTCATGCTATTGCATTGTGCTTCAGTCTCATTACCCTGTTAAATAAAAACCTCACTCTTCTCATGAATGGGTATTTTCATCTACAGGAAAGAAATAGCAAAAGGAAACTCTGTTTTTCATTAAAGGCTTGTGCACAATTCTATTTCAGTGTAGTATGTCATCTAATTATGGAATATTGCAGTAAGAGAAGTGACCATCTAAAATTAGCATCCCACCATTGCATATTTCTTTTTCAATTGATTTCCTTTGAAAACTAGTTCAATTTATGAGGGAAATCATAAGTTTTCTAGGCACTAAAACTTAAAGTCTACTTAGAAATTTGGTGGAAAAATCAATAATCTGGAAGAGATTTCAAAAATACCTCCTCTTTCCAATTTACTCTCATAGGAACATAAATACAGTGCTAAAAGAGACCTGGAGACCAGCCAGTCTAGCTTCCCCATTTTACAGAAGGTACTGCCCAAGGTCATAAAGTAGTAAGTGAAAAAGGTGTTATTTGAACTCAGGTCCCCTGACACCAGAGGCAGTGTTTTTCTGACTCTGTCATGCTTTCAAGAAAGTCACTTTCTTTTTCCAAAGGTATCTATGCTTAAAATGTAGTTAAATATATATATACATATATATATGTATATATATATATGTTGTATTTTCCAAAACAAATTTTCCACTGTGTCCCCCCTCCTATTTATAAAAATGAATCCTTTCAAAGAAATCATTTATTGAACCTTTTACAGTTTGATCCAGATCTGTAGTCTTGTCTCTCTCACAAAGTTGTTTTGCATTTAATATTCTTTTTATTTTTTTATTTTTTTATTTTAGTTTTTAGGCAATTGGGGTTAAGTGACTTGCCCAGGGTCACATAGCTAGTAAGTGTCAAGTGTTGGTCTGAGGCCAGATTTGAACTCAGGTCCTCCTGACTTCAGGGCCAGTGCTCTATCCACTGTGCCACCTAGCTGCCCCTAATATTCTTTTTAAAATCATCTTCTCTATCTCTAAGTGACTTTTTAGTCATTGCCAACAAGGAAACCATTAGAATCAAAAGCTAGTTGGCAATTATTAAGAATTATATATACACCTTCAGTCATAGAAAGCCAGAAGGTACCATTTGCTGCTAACTTCCCAACTCCACCCATATTGAATTTTTGTTATTTTCTATGGTAAATATTCCATTTTTCCTCTTAAATTATACATATAGAGTTTGGAAAGCCTGTAAACCACTAAAGCAACAGTAAAAACTGCAATTTTGCTATCTTTTTCTCATTTAGTCCCACTGCTTGTTAGGCACTTTCAAGTTTAACGGACATGTTTTCATAAATTAGAGGTCAAAACAACTGTGTTAATTTTCCTTTAAAATTCTGTAAATGTGGATAACACACACAATCCTCCCATTTTTTCTTTTTAACCACATCCAAAGATTACAGAATAATAAATGACTCATTGTCAACAATAAACATTTCCAAACATGCAAAACAATTCCTAGAATACTTGCCTTGTGATCACCATAGACTCTAATCTTTATAATGCATGATATCTCTCTTTCGCTTATGTGTAATCATTTCTCCCTTCCTCTCTCTGTCATCTTGTCTGGTGAATAATACATACCTGGAATGGGATAAATATATTTAACAAGTTAAGAAATGTTGAGAAGATCTGGGGCAAAGTGGATAGAGTCAGGAAGAACTAAATTCAGTTTTTGTCTCTGACATATTCCATTCTATGACCAAGATAGACTTCCCACTATTTTTTCAGGCTTCTTTCACCTTGTTCCTCTTTACACATTCTATATTTCAGCCAAATGGGCCTACTTGCTACTACTCATGCACAACATTCTGACTTCAGTCTCCATGACTTTATTTGTTGCTTGATTTAACCTTTTAGTAACCAAGGTATGTTACTAAGAAAACAAGTTACAGACAGTTGAGGCAGAATAGCATAGAATATCAAACTGAAATGGAAACAAAGGCCACTAAATTGTATATAAGGATCCCTGAAAGACTTAGAAAACCACATACATTTATATATTTTATTAATACATCAACAAATTAAATCAGATAGGAACAACAACTTAATCTGGTTTTGAGCCACGCTCAAGAATGCGTGTAGTGATTCAGCTGAACGTTTGATACCTCTGGTATAGCAGATAGAATGCTGAATCTGGAATCAGCTAGATGTAGATTTGAAACCTACCTGAAACATTTACTAGTTGTAAGGCAGCTACATGGCACAGAGGATAGAGCACCAGGTCTAGAGTCAGGAAGACTTCAGTTCAAATCTGGCCTCAGACAATTGCTAACTGTGTAACACTGGGCAAGTCACTTAACCCTATTTGCCTCAGTTCATCAACTGTAGAATGAGCTGGAGAAGGAAATGGCAAACCACTCCAATATCTTTGTCAAGAAAACTCCAAATAGGGTCACAAAGAGTTGGACACAACTGAACAATAACAAAATGACCCTAGGCAAGTGACTTAATCTCTATGAGTCTCTGCTTCTTCATCTGTAAAATGAGGGGGTTGGAGTAGATGGCCTCTAAAGCCCCTTCATGATCTTAAGATCTAAACCAGTAGAGGGAATTACTATATAGAGATCTCCCTATATCAATGAAATCAAAAGTCCAAAACCTAGTCCTCACACCAAAATAATAAAATAATATATTATAAATGTTTACATACATTTAGGGTATAGGGAGAAAGAGATAGAGACCGAGAGGGAGAGAGAGAGATACATAACCACACCTATTTGCATTATTCCCAAAACTAAAAATTCACTAAATTCTGAGATTTGCATCGGAAAGTTTATAACTAGTTCTCAGTTTGGAGTCTTATTTAGTCCCATAACCAGAAACCAAAATTTTCTTTCATTCCCTTTTAGGTAAGCAATGTGGTATAGTGGTGCTGGAGATTGTAGGTTCAATTATGGTTCCGATATTTACTGGCCATGTGACTTTGGTCATCCCTTCCTATCTCTGAGTCTCAGTTTCCTCATCTGTACTGTGAGGGGGTTAGATTGGATGATTTCTGAGGTCCTTAGAACTCTAAATCCTGGTGCATTTAAAAAATGGCATCCCAGATCAGCTGTATCTCTTTTCTCCACACAGAGCAGATGTAACACAATAGAAAAATTACCTTAGTTGGAATTAAAAGTAAAAGCAAAAAACCAGAGTGATCAGGCCTTTTTCTTTTCCCTTTTTAGATCATGTCACCAGAAAGGATTGATCCAACTGAAGATTAGTCAATCTATAATGATTTGGCTAACAAAAAATTTCCCATTGTTAGATCTCTGAGAGAAGAAAGACTTTTGCCTGGAAAAGGACATTTTGTAGTCTCTAAGAAGGATCCAGAAAACATAAATGCTGTTTTATTTTGACATAAAGTCAAAATTAAAGAATCTTTTGTTTTTTCAACTTCACTGTGAATACAATTACTAACTCATATTTTTACAGGGGACAACAAATTAATCAAAAGGATGAATCACTCATAGTGGAATTTTAGGCATCAGTGAACAAATTGGGACAGGTAATTTTAAGAGTAGAGGGACTTTAATGTCAAATAGACAGCTGTCAGATATTATCCTTTCTATCAAGAATGAAAAATTATGAGTGACATAGGATACTTTAACTAAAAATAGCTACAATTTAGTATTTTTCCCATAGTGAATATTTGCATCAAAAATATTAAGACAGAAAACTAAACTCAAAGGCAAACTATGTTAACATGTTTACTTACTAGAAGGTTTTTTTTCTTTATTTTATTTTTTATTTATGAACTAAAACAAGCATTTCTATAACATAGCTGAATTTTTCAAAAATGATTGCACATGAAATTTCTAATCTATTATGTACAACTTGTTATTCCTTTTAAACATATATTAAAGTTATCATGTAAATTTATTTTTTTTCCTTTTTTTCCTTCCCTCCCCCTGAAATGGCTGCCCTTAGACACAAATATGTATATATGTAAACTCATTCTGTACCTACTCCTATTTATCAGTTCATTCTCTGAATGCAGATAGCACCTTCCTTCATAGATTCTTTATAATTAATTTAGGTATTTATAATAGTCAAAATGACTTAGTTACTCAAAATTGTTCTTAAAACAATATTGCTGTTACTATATACAATATTCTTTTAGTTCTCATTTCACTCTTCATCATTTCATGCATGTCTAGCCACAAAAACTCTTTTATAATGTGATACTAGTATACCTTGGAATGATATAGTAGTCAATAAACAAACATTAAGTGCTTACTATGTGCCAGGCATTATGCTAAACACTGGAGATGCAAAGAATGGCAAAAAAAAAAAGAGCGCTCAAGACAAAAACTGCTGGTAAAACTGGAAAAGAGTATGGCAGAAACTAGGCATGGACCAAAATCTTACACCATATACCAAAATAAAGTCAAAATGGGTACACAATTTAGATATAAAGGCTGATACTACAAGCAAACTGGGAGAGCAAGGAATAGTTTACCTGACAGACTTATGGAGAACACAAGAATTTATGACCAAACAAGAGATAGAGAACATTATGGAATGCAAGATGGATAATTTTGATTACATTAAATTGAAAAGTTTTTGCACAAACAAAGCCAGTGCAACCAAGATTAGGAGGGAAGCAGAAAACTAGGAAAGAATTTTTACAACCAGTGTTTCTGATAAGGACCTCATTTCTAAAATATATAGAGAAGTAAGTCAAATTTATATGAATACAAGTCATTCCCCAATTGATAAATGGTCAAAGGATATGAACAGGCAGTTTTCAGATGAAGAAATTAAAGCCATCTATAGTCATATAAAAAAATGCTCTAAATCCCTCTTGATTAGAGAAATACAAATCAAAACAACTTTGAGGTACCACATCATACCCATCAAGTTGGCTAACATGACAAAACAAGAAAATTATAAATGTTGGAGAAGATGTGGGAAAATTAGAATATTAACGCATTGTTGATGGAGTTGTAAACTGATCCAACCATTTTGGAAAGCAATTTGACTTCAACTAGGAAGACCTGGGTTCAAATGTCACCTCTGACACCTACTGGCTATGTGACACTGGAGAAGGCTCTTATTCTCTCAGGATCCTAGGTATATTGCCAACCTGCATTGACAAACTGAGTATCCTGACCTGGGGGTTCCTTATCCCAAGGCAAAAACAGGTCCAGTTCCTAACTTTATGCCCATTCTGCTAAACAAATAGGTGTTAGAGAATAGTTTATTTTTGGAAACATTTACAGTAAACAAATCCTCATTAAAAGTATAATATTGTGCAGTGCATTTGTATGACTGCATGTCATAAAATATGACAGAAGTTAAACTGAGAATCACCATAAGGACAATAGAGAGGGACTTGGTGGGTATGAACAGGTGGCAACACATTACTGATGAGAATTGATACTGGGTGAATGGTGTGAGGGTATCATTGGAGAAATGGATAAGAAAGAAAAAAAGATTCATTTTAAAAGAACAAGAATAATGGATAACTGATTGAGAGCCTGTATGATTTATCACAGTTACACATCAAGAACATGAAGGAAGGCCTTCTTTGGATCCAAGATAGCAGATTGATGGGAGGAGATGAACAAGAATTGTGCAAATTGGGCAGGCATGAATGGGTTGTAATACTCTTTGTTAGAGGGAGCAGCCACATTATTTAGATCACATATCCATTGTCAAGTTACAGAATCACAGGATTTCACATTTGCCAGGGATTTCAATGACCATCTAGTCTGACCCATTCCTGAAAAAAAAAATCTCAACAGCCTACCCAATACAGAATATTGTCATCCAGCAAGGAGGAAACTACTAACTCCCAAAGCAACCCATTCTAGTTGTGGCAACCTACCATATTGCTCTTACCTTTGCCTTGTAGGGGCACTCAGAACATGTCTAATCTCTCACATAAGAGTCTTTTAACTACTTGAAGAAAGAAATCATGTCCCTCTTTTGTATTTTCTTCGATAGATTGACCATATCAAGTTCTTTAAAATCAGTCCTGATATGGCATGAGTTCCCTTCACCATGTTGATTGCCTTCCTTTGAAGGCTGTGAAATGTCTTTCTTAAAATATGACACTCACAAATGTACACAATTACCCAGAGATGGTTTGACTAGATGGGGTTATCTGTTCCTTATTCTTTCACAGTTTGCTTCTCTTAATGCAGCCTAAGTTTACAAGTTTGCAAGAAGATAGAGTCCAGAACTCGCATTATGCTGTGCTGCTTTGCTTTAGCAGAAGATAAGATATTAACAAGTATGACATTTCAGTAGTGCTTTATGACTTACAAAACACTTTCCCTTGAAATTTTATCAAGAATTTCCTTGAAATAGTTTAATTTTTTGACATTGTTTCCATTTCTGACCCATTAAGTAAAAGTTAGATAACAATCACAATCACAGATTTTTTGGGGGGGGGGAAACTGGTTCAAGTTTCATAGGGATATTTAGCTTTCTTTGATATTTATATTGAGAATATAAATAATTCTTCAATTCATAGTTGGACAAAAAATTCCTAATTTTCATATTTTTATTTTTAATGTGAAGACTGTTATATAAAGCAAAATATTTGTGGCAATGGAAAAGAATATTGGATTTAGAGTCAGAAGACCTATATTCAAATCCTGGTCCTGTCATTAATTACCAGTATGACCTCAGGTAAACCATTTACCCTTATAGGGCTTAAATTTTCTTATCTGCAAAAATGAAGAGCTGAATTCAACTGAGGTTGGAACAAATGATCTCTGAGATCCCTCCCAAATCTAAATCCGTGTTCCTATAGACAGAAGCTCAGCATCTGTGATCCAGTGACCTAGATAGAAAATGGAACAATCATGTAGATCTGAAATCACTATCATAAGGATTTTTTAATTTACTAACATTTTTGAAGTTTACACCAAACCATCCTGGACTTTAAAACATACCATATTTGTGAGTGACATAAATCTAGGACCACACACTGATATGCTAATTTTAGAGGCAACAAGGTGATCAGGTGGATAGAGTGTTGGGCTTCATTAGGAAAACCTGTGGCCAAATACAGCCTCAGACACTTACTTACTCTGGGCAAGTCACTTGTTTTCTGTCTACCTTGGTTTCCTCAATTGCAAAATGGGGTTAATAATAACGTGTACCTCCCAGAGTAATCAAAACATTTTTAAATAAGTTCACAAAATTTAGATTGAGAATCTCTGATGTAGATGATTCCCTGAAGGATTTCTCAGGAAGCTGCTCTTTCTCACCCCTCTCAAAAGAGGATTGCCTGTCTTAACTCATAGCTAATTTAGGGCAAATTACTTTGCTTTACCTCTTTCATGCTTTATAGTATATTAGTATGGGAACTGGAATCAGAAAAAAAATTTGAATTCAAATCTCACTTAAGATAGAAACTAGCTGCATGATTCTGGGCAAGTCATTTAACCTCTTTTAGCTTTATTTTCTGCATCTGTAAAATGGGGGATAATAATAACACCTACTTAACAATAATAAAGATCAAATGAGATAACATATGTAAAGGGCATTGAAAACTTTAAAGTGCTATATACATTTTAGCTATGATGATACCACCTAAGGGGACAAACATGGAGTCTTCTTCATAGTCTACACTTCATTCTCATATTCTCTTTCTAAAATTTGAAATAAATATATGTACCCTTTTTTGTTGGTCCTTTAGATGCTTGTCATTCCTCCCCAGCTGGCTCTTATTAAGCATTACATTCCACTCAAATTGTTGATAAACTTCTAAAAGGTGCCAAAAATGAGAAAGAAGGGGAGTAAAGAGAAGGAATAAAATCTGATAGCCCTCTGGTATTGCTGTCTTCATAGCGATGTCCTTGTTCCCCATAAATGTAATAGAATAAATTAAGATAGAGAGAGATGGTATCACCTGCCCTAAGGTGAACAAGTGTTTTTGACTCTAAGTCCAGTGTTTTTTTTTCAAGTTCATATTGTGGTCTGTTTCATGGAGCTAGTTCTACAGTTTATATTGCCTACTTTTTTGTTAAGCACAGTTGACTCAATAATTATTCAACAGATAAATCTATGAGTTCAGGTGATAGAGACAGACATTATGCTATCATAAAATTTCAATTCCTTTACTATAAAGTTGAACAGCTTCCTCACTAAGCTGGGATTATTTCCACAAGGAATTGAAGTTGTACCCTCAGGCGCATAAAATCAATTTCTTGATGACCTAAAGTAATCAACATTTAGCTGCAATTAATATGGAAAGGGTATGCTCTAAATGATTAATTGTAAGAATGTCTAATTAAAATAACTAATATTTTACCTCTCACCTATCAAAAGTATTTTTGTGTGCATACACATACATAAACACATTTTTATACACACACACACACATATATATATATATAAAATGACTGCGTCAATGTAAATGAAGAGATCACTATAAGGAAGCTAAACTTTGAGTAAATGAAAAACCAGTGGATGTCCTGGAGGGCATATAAAACATACCTCCCTCCTTAATGACAGAGAATGGAGAACTACTAGGAATAAGTGAAATATGAATTGCCATATGAGGTTGCCATCTTGGATATTTTTACTTGTTTATCTTTGTTGAAAGAGGGGGTTCAGTCTTATAGGAAGTGAAATATTTTCTTTCACCAATGTCTTTGATATAAAGACAAAAGATAGAAATATATATGCACATAAATACATTTATACAAATATATATACACATGTAACTATATGTAAAATATACATATGTATGTACACATAAATGTTATATATGTGTATATATATGTATATACATCCATCTATATATATATATATACACATACACACATGCACACACATATATATCAGAACATGTATAATATGGCAAGGCTCAGGATGATTCATAGTACTAAACTTTTAAATTTGATGATACCAAAGAGTCATATTATTTTGTTTCATTGGAATTGTCTGAATATTTCTCAAATTAAGAGTGTTAACGTTTGGAAAATTTTTTGTTATACAGAGATTTCCATGGAAATGGAATGTGTTATAATGAAATTTTGAGATTTAGCCTAAAGAGAATTGTAAGGTGAGAGGTGATTATAGTAAATAGTGATCAGATGAGAGGGCAGGAGTTTGAAGTACGGTAGGTAGAATTTAAGTTATATCTAAGTATATCAGGTGCTCTTATCCATGCCCCCCCCTCAAGATTCAACTCCCTGGCTCCCTCACTTCACATACATAGTTGTAATTCTTGTTAAACACAAAAGAGCTTGGGAGGCCTGTTTCCAGTCATGTGTGGCTCACTTACTGAGATTTTCTGGATTGGCTGAACCAGAAGAGATGAAACCACATGCCCCATCTGGTATAAAAGGAGACAGCTTATAACTTTAGTCTCTTGAATGCAGGCCACAAGATGTGGTCTTAGCAAAGGGAGGAGTAGTATTTACTTGATGCAATTTCTTTCCTTCCATCCAAAAAATAGGGAGGCTTTATCTAAAAGAAGACAAAGCTGACCACAAAATTTGATTGGCCCCAGCTTCTTTCCCTGCTCTTCAGCCTTCTTCTCCCCTAACTCCTCCCCAACCAGCCAGTGAGGTAAGACAAAGTTTCCCCTGGGACCTGATTGGTCTGAGCTTCCCTGATTCAAATTCCTAGACATCTAAACGCATACAAAGTCCCAGCCAAAGGAGTCAAGTCCTCTCAGATTTAGTGAGTTCTAAGACTATGCTAGTCACCATAACTTTAAGGTCTGCTGATGGTATTTCCATATGGTGTTATCGTTGTTGTTGTTGGGTCATTTCGGTTGTGTCCCAACTCTTTCTGACCTCTTTTGGGATTTTCCTGGCAAAAATACTGGAGTGGTTTGCCCTTTCCTTCTCCAGCTCATTTTACAGATGAAGAACTGAGACAAACTGGGTTAAGGGCACTTGACCAGGGTCTCACAGCTAGTTAGTTTTTGAGACCAGATTTGAGCTCAAGAAGATGAGTCTTGGTGATTTCAGGCCCAGCACTCTGTCACCTTCACCACCTAGTTGCCCTTCCATGTGGAGTTATGTTTCCAGATGGAGATTCAGGAGACCAGAGAAGCTAAGTGCCACCGTATGCTTGTTACATATCCTTGCTGTGTTAGGTTTAGCAAACCTCCCCCTTGGCTAAATATTCAATGACTTTGCAAATCCTCCATTTCATTCTAACATCAAACTTCAACAGAGAGAATAATGGTGTTATAGCCACACATTTAACAGAAGGAAAATAATTGCCCTTGTGTGCCCTTTATTTATGGTAATGGAATCACCATAGTGACTCCTCTACCTGCAGAGCACTTTTTTTAGTGCTCTTTGCCTTTCTTGTATTTTTCCTCCCTTTAGCCTCTACCTTAACTTAAAACTATCAGTTTGTTCCTCTATGGAAAGCTTAGGATCCTAAATATACATCTGGAAGAGGCCTCAGAAGCCATTTAGTCCAAGTCCTTAAATTTCCTTTTGAAGAAATTAAGAGTTTAAAAGTTAAAAGTTACACAGGTAGTAGCATAGGAGGTAAAACTGGAACTCAGATGCTCTGACTCTAAAGCCAGGGCCCCAAACTCCTCTCCCTAATGGAGGGAGATTGGGCATAGATTTACATCTTCTTGTATCAAATTCCTGTCTAGTCAACACCACTTTCACTTTTGAATAAAGGAGTCAATTCTCATTAAAGAGGAAAAGAAACTGTCTTACTTTAAGGATACCGGAGCCTGCCCTGTCCTGCCTCCCAGAACCTGAGAAGTTATCCAGGGTTTTTTTTAGAATTCCTGGTGAAGGCTTTCCACTAGTTGGTAAAGGGAGAGGCCTGGGTCCTCTTAGCTTATAGTTCCAAGACAGTTGAAAGAGTCCTGAATTACCTTCCTGCTGTTTTTGGGTTTTTTTTGTCCAATCATTTTTTCAGTTGTCTCCAACTTTTTGTGACCTCATTTGAGGTTTTTTTGGCAAAGATACTGTCATAGTTTGCCATTTCCTTCTCCAGCTCATTTTTACAAATGAGGAACTGAGGTAAAACAGAGTTAAGTGACTTGCACACCGCTAATAAATGGCTGACATCAGATTTGAGCTTAAGAAGATAAGTCTTCCTAACTCTAGGCCTGGTACTCTATCCATTGTGTCACCTAGTTACAGCTGACCAAGACTAACAATTATTACAATAATTCCTTTGTATCTTTGTTAATCATTTTTTATCATTTAGAATTATTGAATTGTTTAGCATTACTCTATGAGATGTATGGGAAACATGGCTAGTGAATATATAACTGAACTTGAAGACTTGAAGACCTGTATTCAGGTGCTGCTTCTAACTTGCCAGCTGTGTGATTTAATCTCTATATGCCTTAGGCCTTTGGGTTGCCTAGGACTTTGTGGTTAAGACCTCTATTTATGGAGGGAATTCTCATACATGGAGTTCTCTGCTGTATTGTCATAGAATTACATATAAAGCACTAGAAAGCATGTCAGTCCATCTAATTCAACTAACCTCATTTTTTTTGGGAGAAGGAACCTGGGGACCAGAGAAATAAAACTGACATTCATATTTGGGTAGATATGAAGTAGTAGACCTATTTTTAACCAAAATCTCCAAACACCAAATCTGGTGCTTATTCCAAGTCACCATATTGACTTAATGGAGGATCCTACTGGCATAACTTTTCTTTATCCTTTTCAGCCCTGATTTATGACATCAGTTTGAATCATTCAACATTAGTTAAATCAGACCAAATAATCATTGAATGCTATGGCCCTTGACGCATGACTGATTCCTCAGAGAATCCTTCGTCCTGGAACCTACTGCTTCTTTGAGGCCAATGAAACATGAATTTGTTGGCATTCAGGACCCAATTCCAAAGCCAACTGTTTACAAAAATGTTTGTCCAAGGACTTGAGAGCCTGGTTCCAGATGATAGATGACATTCAAGATCTATTTGCCACGCACATATCCCTAGAGGATGAATAATGAGAACGTTTCAAAAATACATTATCATCATCATAATTAAGCACATTGTTTTAGTCTTTAAAATCAAAAGGAGGGCAGTTACATGTTCTGAAGGTAAACACTTCCATGTCCCCAATATCTATAGAAGAACGAGTATAGGTATGATGATCCAATTGTCAAAAACAAAGGAGAATACCTAATAGCCATAACTCATGCCAATTTTGACAGCACAGAAGCCCAAGACAATTTTCAGACTTACTCTCTCAGAGCTTCCATGACCTTTGGGAGCCCTCTACTAAACCAGAATTGAGGACATTTACTTTAAGTAGTTCCAGGCTTCAACAATGAGTAAAATAATAATCTCTAAAAGTTCACCAACTTCATGGATTTTTGAAAAATTCTTTTCCTGAGGCCCAAAGTTTTGGTAAAGAAAAGCCTTTTTTTTTATTAGCTGCTATGCCAGAACCCTATGGATGTACTAAAAGGTCAAACTCCATCCTGAAACTTTAAGATTTCTAGAGGGTTAGAGAACACAGCCCCACACTCAGTGGCAGGCTCTTACCTGGGAAGATTGGGAAGGACCCCTTCATCATTCATGCCTAGAAATAGATACACCCTGTGCTTCCTAGAGGGACTGGGGGAGGGATGGTATATATGTGTTTAAAGAGGTGCCATTCTTTCATTACTTAAGAACAGAAACTCTCATATTTTATCTTTCTATCATTTTTACCTCCAAGACTTCCTTGCATGGAATAGGCATCAAAAGTTTTGTTGGGTTTTTTTTGCCTTTGTTGAATGTATGGAATAATATACATTCTTTGCAAACATTGTTATAAATAGTGAAGGATAGTTACTAATAAATGAAAAGATAAAACCTGCTTTAGGCTGATTCAATAAGCTATAAATATGGAGGCCTAGACAGTGTAAAGTCTTTCAAATAAACTCTTCATGTGTTTCTGTGGGTGGTTTGAAAAACTTCTACTAGATAGGATCAGTTGAGATCAGAGTTTTTTTTTCTTTTTCAATGTCTCATGCTCCAGAACATTTTTTATTCATTCTCTCACCATTTAGAACTATAATCCCCTCAGTGCCTGTCAGCTGGATGTTAGTAAAATAAGGCAATTAATTCATACTAAGGTGTGAATGATTGGAAGTCCAATATGAACACCATAAAACCCTACCCTTACCCCATCCCAATCATCTTCGAAGGAGTTTCTTAGACTAGAAAAATTAAATGCACTTCCCCCTCATCAACACTGACTTTTGAACAAGTCTGATGCTATATCTCTAATTGATCACTTCCTATAAACACCTTTTAAACAGAATGTTCATTCATTTAAGTGGCCTTATCAAGATCATCAAATGTTTAACTTCAGCTCTCTACATATTCTTAGATGATATCATACAAACTCAGAACAGGTTAATTCATTATTGGTGTCCAATATCTATTGCACAATGTTTCAGTAATTATTATACAGTGAGGAAAATTGAGTGTGTAACCTAAATCTTACAGGTTAGTTGAAACAATACAATTGATAGTCCACATTCTGCAATAAAGATCTCACAGTTTCATAATGCAACTCATTTCATTTGGAACAGTTCTAATTATTAGGGTTTCTCTAATTTTATACTCTCTCTTTTAGAATCCTAAGTCATGAAATAAAGACTAATATGACTATTGAAAATTTGGAAATCTGTTTCATCAAATTCTAGAATAAACACCTAATTATGCAGTTTCCCACACGACCATAAGGAAATGTAGGAAATGTAGAATAGCGTGATCATTTTCTCCCAAGACTTCTCTCTTTCAATTCAGCAATCAATCAATCTCTCTCAAGTAGTACTTATTGATTGCCTACTAGCTGCCAGACATTTTGCTAAGTGTTGGGTATGCAAAGAAAGGCACAAGACAATCCTCACTCTCAAGGAACTTATGGTCCAATGGGGGAAAGAACTATGTACAAAAAAGCTATATGCATGGTAAATTGAGCTAATCAACAGAGGGAAAGCACTAAAATTAAGAGACATAGGGATAGTCTTCTTGCAACTGAGACTGTGTACCTGAAGGACACCAGGGAAGCTAAGAGGTAGATATAAGTAGGGAGAATGTTTCAACCATGGGAGGCAGCCAGTGAAAATGCTCTCCTCACTGTTCAGCAGTATTAGTTTCAGAGTAACTGCTCTTACTTTGTTAGTCCTGTCTTTTGAGAAATAAAGTAGTTTGTATAAGTCAAGCATTTACCTGCTTTTCTTGATGTGAAACTTGCACCAAATGTCCAAAGAGTTGAAAATCTCATTACTATAGCATCTTTCTCCTGTTTCAGTTTTGTGTCATTTATGAGAACTGTGCTATCGCGTTCACTCCATCTGTGTAAGAAGCCTATATTAATGGCAATAGACATGTTTCTCACTCATTTTATCTTTACCTGAATTCTTGTAGGTATTCCTGAGAAATGATGTGGAACAGGGGCAGAGGGCGAAACTTAAAGCACGATTTGTTAATGAAAGGCTCTACCTTGTTCAAAATAAAGTCTGAAATAAAGGGCAACAGAGCAACACCATATATCAAGAAGTTTGAGACACTCACAAGCATATTTTCTGTTTCATCCTATGGAAATAAAATTAGAGAATATCAAAGCTGGAAGGGACCTAAAAGATCTTCTCCAACCTTCTTACATTATAGGTGAGGAAGACAACAGAGATAAGACTCTCTGCCATGTCTTCTGAAGAAAATATACATTTCAGGTTTCATGTCTCATTTCACTGAAACCTTACCTTCTCACTCCTAATAACTGTCATAACTTACTTTCTCCACTGTGCATTAATCCTGCTTCTCCTTTAAACACCATTATGTCTTTCCCCCCTCAGTTTTAGAAGATTAAAGTAACTTCTTTTCAGGGAAACTTATTACTCACTTCCAGGCCTCTTTCATTATCCTATCACCTCCTTATACCTTTTATGACACTTTCCTATTGAGATTCCTGTGGTTTAGTTGTTCTTTGTCTTCATTTTTAAAGAGGACCAGTGGCATTACAGGACAATGGCTTTATTGGTGCATGAATTAGATCTAAGAGAAGCAGAGTTGCACAAAGTTGTCAGCCTCACTCTCTCTTCCAAAGTCATAGAAGTCTAGTGGCACAACAAAAGTCAGGACGACTAGCAATTTCCTGGGATGCAGTGGATGACCCTTGTGCCTTTGATGTCTGATCAAGCTTTAAGTGCTCCACAGAGCCTGCTTCAGCTGTCTTTGTGACCTTTGGAACACATTGTTTTCATCTCCTCATTCCACTGGAGGAAGTCTTCACAATGCTTGGGGTAGACACTCGCCTAACTCACTAATGGGTTTGAAGTCTGTCTGTTACTCTCACCCTGGTTAGCCCATCTGCTGAGATGGTTTACTGGGTGTAGCCACTACACATGCTACTGCTTCTTGGAGCCACAAGTGAGAGAGTTGGGTGACAGTTGGACACCAAAGATGGATGAGCAGCCCTAAAAAGGGTTCAGCAAGCTCTCACACCAGAAGTGCTAGGTTTTCCTGAACACCTCGGCAGTACAGTACTTAAGTGAGTGTCAGGAGACCCAGGTGCATCTCTCAGCTCTGATATTACCTTCATGTATGGCCTTGAATAAGTCACTCAACTATTTTTGAGACTCAGTTTCCTCATCTGTAAAATGAAGGGTTAAGACTAGATGATCTCTAAAATCCTTTCCAGCTCTGAAATGCCCTAATCTATGCATGATTAAATGAGCTGAAAGCCTCTACAGACAAGGATCCAGTCATGTCCATGCCTGCAAAATGGCAGGTACAACTTTCCCATAAATAATTAGGTTGCAATCAGGATCAAGTATGGTGATGTTGAAAGGAACATATTTTCCTAACTGCATCAGTTGCTGTGTAAAAGCAATAAACAATTCTTAAGAAAACCCTTATGAGCAAATACTTTGGTTGTCCAAAGCAGGGAGGAGTTGCCCACCCCAGTGTTTTAAAGCTAGCATGATGACTATCTCTTTCCAGATGTGGTGTGCTGTCTCCAAGCAAATCTATTAGCCTGGTAGTTGATTTTCTCCAACTCTCATTCTTGAACCTTTATTTTCATCATGAGTGCTTGTTACTATATCAATCAAAAAGGGAAGAACATTATTGCTTCATATCAGTACTGCTCTCTCCCACATTTCTTGCTTTAAATCCATGACTTCCAATGTCCCAAAAGTACAGAGGATCTTAGTTTTCCTTGTGCTGTGACTCTAATGTTTGTATCTTTTCAGCCAGTTTTCATACATAAGTCAGGTTGTTTGGCATGGTTTCAAAGGTTCTCTTTAAACTCAAACAGATTTTTCCATGTTAGACTTCAATTCAAGAAGCCCTTTTTACCACAAGTTTTTATTTGCTAGTGTCTCACATGACCAGCCTGCTCTCATTTTTAAAATAATGCATTTTTGGTATACAATATATTGATTCTTATAAGTCTTCCCTCCTTAAGTATCATTTCATTGTTTTGCAAAAGTGCCAACTATCTTTACTGTTGTGTAGTGTATTAAAAATTATTGCAGATATCTTCCACTAAAGTTCTATTGCCCTTGGAGCACATAGCTGAATCTAGATTCTCGAAACCTAAACCAGAAGATAGGGCAGGATCTACTAATCAAGTAAGGCCCAGATATTGACTGTATGTCTGTTGTCCAAGAATCAAAACAACTAAGCCAGAAAGGTTCATTGCCAGGTGTTTCATCACTGAGTTCTGAATTTTTTCAGCCACAGCAACTCACAAAGACTCTCTAATTAGGCATAAAGTGGTTTTGACTTGTGTTAATAAAGAGAGTTCCTTCAGTAATGAAATCATAGATTCTTAATTATTAAAGTCCATGTTATCTTTGTAACTCACTCTTCTCTCTTACTGCAATCACCAGTTCTCCACCTCACACATAAGACTCTGGAAAACTACCGTGGCTGTGAAGTTCTCTGTCAGTCAGCACCCACACAAAACCATAGTCCCTGAGGCCCTGCAGATATGTATACTTCTACAAACCAAAGGACACTTTAATGTTTGTTTTTTGTTAAACTATTACCTTAAATGGTTATAGTTCATAGATAGTAAGTCCCACAGTTAGAAAGACCTAGGTCCAATTTCTGTTTTTGACACACACTGGTTGTGTGACATTGGGCACATCATTTGAGTTTTCATTTTCCCAGTTAGCTTTCAAATGCTATAAATTTCAGAGCACCTGTTGGTCTGCATTGATAGAAAGAGTTTTCATACTAGGAGCGCCCTATAGGAATGAAATTTCAAGTGAAAAAAAATGTAGTAAATAAATGAAGAAAATATTCTTCCAAGGACATATGAGATACACCCTCCCACAGTTAATATGCCACCAGAGGGAGAGGGCATACACACATAAACACACACCTATACAGTACTGGCAAGGCACATGCATGTGATAAGGAAACACATGAACCCATGTGTTCAGGGCCCACAAATGAAGGGAAATTGGCATAGGGATATAAATGGCTAGGGCATACACATGAAGAATTGTGGCCCCTAATTTTCTGAGAAAATAGAGGCTACTCATCTCACGTATTTCCTACAGCATACCCTAGAAGACACAGCAGACAGAGTGCTGACTGGGTCTGGAGTCAAGAAGACTTGAAATCAAGTCTAGCTTCAGATACTTACTAGTTGTGTGACCCTGGGGAAGTTATCTCAGTTTCCTCATCTGTAAAATGTGGATAATAATAGCATTTATCATCCAAGGTTGTCATGATTTGTAAAGCACTTAGCACAGTTCCTGGCTCTTAATAAATGCTTCCTTCCTTCTTCCCTTTCTCCTCCCTCCCTTTTTCTCTCCCTCCCTTTCTTCTTCCTTCCTTCCTTCATCCCTCCCTGCCTACCTTCTCCATTCCATATCTAAAACTCCTCTTAAAAATCCTCTGTTATTTCTTCCTTTGCTCCAGCTTCTGATGAAGAGGGGAGCCTTTCCTTTATTAACACCAACACTTTCATTCCTTCTTTTAATACCAAACCCTCCTGTCATTTCCATGAGCTTACCCCTTTGGTCATTCCCTCTCATTCTGTCATCTTTAGTCTCTTCTTGTCCACTGACTTCTTTCCTGTTACTTCTAAACATGCCCAGGTTTCCCCCTAGAAGGATCAAAATTTAAGAATACCTCAAAGGATCAAACTGTGTCAACTAATATAGTGCATATTTTTTTTAATTCATAAAGGAAAGAAAATAAAGATAGAATGATTTTTTTTATTTCAAAGTAAAATTACAACAGTTACTTGTAATTATTTGTATTTAAAGGGTATTAGCAGAGATAAGAGAAATTATAGTAAATGATAGTAAAAAAAAAATTTAGCATCACTTGACCTGTGTGATTCCCCCAAGCTATAAATCTATCACATGCCTTTGACAGAAACACTTCCATGGGACAGCTAGGTGGTGCAGTGGATACAGCACTGGTCTTGGATTCAGGAGGACTTGAGTTCAAATCTGACCTCAGACACATAACACTTACTAGCTGTGTGACCCTGGGCAAGTCACTTAGCCCCATTGCCTAGCCAAAAAAAAAAAAAAAAGAAAAGAAAAGAAAAAAAAAGTTTCCAGAAAAAGATATTTGTCCTTGTTATGGCTATTTCTTTATCTCTCATACTCCTCTCCATTCTTTTAAAACTGGTTTCAAATCCCACAACTTGACAGAAACTATTTTCTTCTGTTTCATTTGTGTCTTTACATCCCTAGCCCTAGCACAGTGCCTTATATATATTATAAATTTAATAAATGCTTGTTGTAGGTAAGCTTGCTTCCAGTGCTCTCAGTTGTGAAATCCAATGGCTTTTTCTCAGTCCTCATTCCATTGAGCTCTCTCCAACTTTTGACACTGGTGACTGCCCTTCCCTCTAAAATATTGTCTCTCTCTTTGGCTTCTTTGGTGTTCCTCTATTTGGGTTCTCCTACATGTGTGATCACTCTTCATTCTCTTTTGTTAGATATCATCTTCCTACCACTGAATATGTGTGTCCACCAAAGATCTGCCCAGGTCCCCTTCTCTCTATATACTCTGTCCCATGGTTTTCTTATCAGCTTCAATGGAAGCTGTTTCCCCAAATTCCATATCCATCCCTAATATATCCTCTGAGCTTCATTATTATAATAACAGATCTGCTTTTCATCTCCACCTGATTGCTCTGTAGGGACCTCAAATACATGATTCTACAATCAATTTAGAGCTCATTGTATTAAAAAAAAAACTTCCTCCACTTTTGTTGATGTCATCATCATCTTTCTCTTCACCCATAGTTATGAACATAGAGTTAACCTTGATTTTTGTCAATCAGTATGTGTTTATTAAGTGCCTACTATGTACAAGGTACTATGGTAAGTGTTGGAGATACAAAGAATGGCAAATGACAGTCCTTGTTACCAAGGAACTCATAGTCCAATGGGGAGACAACATGCAAGCAACTATGTTCAATTAAGCTGTATAAAGTAAGGATAAATTGGAGATAATCAATAGAAGGAAGGCATTGTCATTAAGAAGGGTTGGAAAAGATTTCCTGTAAAAGACGGAGTTTTAGCTGAGACTTGAAGGGAACCAGGAAACCCACAAGGTATAGACAAAGACAGCTCTCTATGGGAAAGAGCCAGTGAAAATGTCTAGAACCAGGATATAGAATGTCTTGTGGACAAAACAGTAAAAAAGAAAAAAAAGTTATTGTCACTACCTTGCAGAGTATATGTGGGTAAGTAAGGTGTTAAAAGACTAGAAAAGTAGAGGAGGGATTAAAAAAGGTTTAATTAATTAATTAATTTAAAAAGGTTTGAAACATTAGAAGATTTTTATTTTCGATCATGGAGATAAAAGGGAGACAGTAAAGTTCATTGAGTAGAGAAGGAAAGATGACATGGTCACACTTTCCCTTTAGATAAGGCTAAATGGAGGCTGGACTGTAGAAGTGAGAGCATTGTGGCAAGGAGACCAGCCAGAAGACTATTATAATTGTCTAGGTATACCATGATGAAGTTCTGCACCAGGGTGATGGAAGTATCACAGTAGGGAAGGGGGCATATACAAGAGATGTTACAAAGGTAGAAATGACAAGAGTTGAAGACTGAGTAGATATGGGTGGGTTGGTGAGAAGGTAAGAGGTAACATCTAAGTTGCAAGCCTGAGTGGAAGGGAAGACAGTAGTACCTTAGACAGTGATAAGGAAGTTAGGAAGAAGAGAAAGTTTGAAGAAAGATAATGGGTTCAGTTTTTTGACATGTTGAATTTTAAATGACAAGACATCCAGTTTGAAGTGTTTTGGAGTTGGAAGACTTGAGGTCAAGAGAGAGGTTAGGACTAGACAAATACATCTGAGAATCATCTGCAGAGAGATGATAGATCAAGAAGTGAAACGGTATAGAGAGAAAAGAGGACCCAGGACAGAGTCTTGGGGGACATTCAGATTTAATAGTCATTATCTAGATGAAGATCTAGCAAAGGAAACTGAAGAGGAATGGACAGGAAGAGAATCAGGAAAAAGTGTTACAAAACCTAGAGAGAAATTAGTTTCAGTAAAATGATGGTGACAGTGTAAAAGAGTGCAGAGAAGTTGAGCATTCAAAAAAAAAGTCATTAGATTTGACAATTAAGAGATCATTAGTAACTTCAAAGAGAAAAAAAAAATTTAGTTGAAAGATGAGATCAGAAGCCAGACTGCAGAAAGTAAAGAAAGGAGTAAAAGGAAAGGAAATGGAGGGAAGCTTTCTTAAAGAGTTTAATCAGAAAAAGGAGAATAGATATAAGCAGGTTTTTTTTCAGGGAAGGATAGATTAAATGGATGTTCTTTGAGGGTGGGGAAAGACATAGGCATGTTTGTAAGAAAATAGTGGCTAAGGAGGGTTTGAAGATCAGTGAGAGAGTGGTGAGGGTAACGAAGACAATCTGTTTGAAAAGATAGGGTGAAATGGCATCAACTGCATTTAGAGGGATTTTCTTTGGCAAAGAGTAGGCAACCTCTTCATGTGAAAGAGGAGTGAAAGAGAAGAAAGAGCAAAAAGCATCACGGCCATGTGAGATGAGGGAAAGGAGGAAGAGAGAACTCTTAGCAAATGGTCTCAATTTTTCAGTAAAATATGAAGCAAAATTCATAGCTGAAAAGATGAGGGGGGTCTACAGTAGCCATAGAAAACATAAAGAGGGATGAAAAGTTTTGAAAAAGATACTGTGATGAAAATGGGATAGTTAGTCAATTCTGGAAGTGTAAAATGATTGTATTGCCACTATGAGGACCCAGTTGTGATCTATATAACATGAATTAGTAGTGGGCCCAGTCAGCACAATTTCATGGTTTTCTCAAGCTGCATTCAGCAATGTGTGAGTGGGAATTACGGCCAAGGATGGTCGAAATAATACAGTGCTGAGGTTTTGAAGAGCAAAGATGAGGGGGAAATTCAATTGAGAGAAGATAGATAGAGTTGAATTGGTTCACTAATAGGTCAGGATGGGGAAGGGACACTAGTGTAGCCAGCAGGGAATTGATGGGAGGTCACAGTGAGAACAGGTTTAAAGTTGCAAGGTAGGGGAGAAATGGAATGATAACAGATTGTAATTCGATAAAAGAATTGCAAAATTTATTAACATGAAGTTGGTATATTTGTAGGGAATGTCAATATCAAGAGTATGACCATCTTTGTATATGGCTGAGGTGGGGTTGAGAAGTTGGTCATGGAAAAAGTTGAGGAATGAGGAAGCTTCATGAACTACTTTGATGCCAAGAGGTACACTATAGTTCAAAAATTAGACACATTTTTGATACTACTTGAGTATCCTTGAGCAAATGATGCAATCTCTGTAGGTCTCTGTTTCCTTTTCTGTGGATAAGGATACTGACTAGATGACCTCAAAGGTCCATTCCAGTTCCAAATCTAGGATCCTATAATCATTGGTGGCTTTTCTGAAGCAATGGAGTAAGGTAAAAGGTGAGAGAATGAAAGTTCCATAGTGAGAGGTCAAGAGGTGGAGAGGTAAAGGGAATTTATGGGAAACTACATGAACTAAGGTTTCAATTCTGATAGTTTTGTGTTTTGTCTGTACATCTCCAGCACACAGCACTCTACTCTAGAGAGTGTTTTTTAGGGCCCTAAAAAATTATCAAACAAATGACAAATAGAATATCTGACCCACATTTTCTTTGGAAACAAATTACACACAAAATGGTTAATTAATGCTAATAACTTCAATTTTTTGTTTATCCTGAAGTATCCAAAAAAGGGAGAGAACATATTAGGGTAATGAAATCTCCCCCAATTCTTTTGCTTGGCAAGTACCATATAGATACGTGTCTTAAAAGCAGTGTACCTAACCATGACTTGTGTCTTCTTGTCTGAGGAGGTTACTCAATAAATCCAAGTCCTTTCCAACAGCTCTTGTGAAGTCCTCACTCCTACTCCTCTCACTAAAACCCAGTCTTATTTGGCTCAGCATTCGGTACTGTGCCATATATTTTAAGCATCATGAAAGATGGCTGAGGAAAATGAGGTTGTCTGCCAATAACACTAAAGTGAAATTTACAGTTTTTTCCTAAGTGATTTTGTTGACCTGACCTTGGCAGCCCATATATCTCCTTTGCCTTCAAAATAACTGACTTCAATGTTGGGCTTCACTTTACATCCTTCCCTTTCAAATCTTTTCTCCATCATCCCACTGGAAAAACAAATTAATGATTTCCTTTTGCATGAGCTGACCCATGGAAATTAACGTCTAATGGTGATTTTAAAAACACTATTTAATTGCATACATTGCCGGGGACTAGATTTATTATGTTTTCTATGAAAACTAGCATTTTTGTGTGCTCTGCTGACTCAGTAAGTGTAACTACTGAGAACTTTCCAATTTGATTCTCAGACTGATACCTGTGGAATGGGACTATATTTCCTTTATTCTGGGAAGAGGAAAAAAACTCTCACTTCATTTACACAGGAACTGGGTGCTTTGGGATTGATCAAATAATATTTTGATGAAGTAAGTTAAAAGCCACATAGATTGTGATTGATTTTTACATAAATATGTACTTTGCTAAAATTTTGATAATCATAATCATAGCAATATTCTTTACTTATGTTTTCCTTTGTTCTGAAACTCAGGGATTACAATAAATTGTCATTAGCTGAAGAAAACTAAGCTCAAACTTTTGGTCTCATTCAGTTAGTAGCCAAAAAAAAAAGCTAATACAAAGTTGGTCTGCACTGAGAGTTCAACTGGAGCAGTTCCACGGGCTCTGTCCTGGGCAGACAATATCTGGAGTATTATTTTCAGTACTAGATACCGCAGTTTAAGATGGATGTTGATAAATGGGAATCTTTAAAGGAGAGCAATCAAAATGGTGAAGAACCTTGAGTCTATTACATGAGGATCAGATAAAGGAATTGGCAACATTAAGCCTGGATAAGAAAAATCTCAAAGGGGAAATTACAGTTATCTTCAAGTCTTTGAAGAGCTGTCACATGATCTCAGAGTGCACAACTAAGCCTAGGAATAGCGGAAGCTATAACCTTAGTATCCTCATGTTCAATTCAATGTTCATTCCATTATACCCCTACTTCCTCAGATTTGGAAACAAAAGTAATTAATACCTTTGGAGAGACCATTTGTGAAATTTTAAAAGACATTCTAGGTCAGAAATATGCAACCGTATCAAGGGAAAAGAAACATTTTGTTGGTTGGTATCACTCTTATCTTACTGTAAAAAAATAGAGGAAATGACATAAATTAAACTATTTTAGCAGAAACATTCAACTTTGCCTTTTAATTTTTCTCTCATGTTATTTCTGGTTTTATGTTGCTCAATATAATAGTTACCATTTACAAGTCTAGTTTAATATTCTCATTACAAGAGTGTAATGCCTGAATTTGACTCAACTCTGAAATTGAATGCCCCTCTTCTTTGGCCTTCAGTCCCTTAACATTTCTGCCATTCTTGCTCCATCTATAATGTTGGAATAATACTACCCAGGAGTATTTTTTAAAACTAATCAGTTAATGTATTCAAGAATAGTGATTGAAAATAATTACTTTAAGATTAATTTGAATTAGTGTAATACCTTTTTAAAAAAATGGTAACATAATTTGTCCATTATAATGACAAATAGTATTAAAATTTCCATAGAATATTAATGTCTCTGAATAAGATTGTCTTAAAAATAATGACAATCACAAACTTAGGCAAAATTACATCATAGCTGAAAACAGAGGCAAAGTAAAAGGAAATGTGTCCCCCACACTGAAACTTAGAGTGCCTCAAAATAATAAGACCAACAAGGGCATTGTTTTTCTGATTCCTAAGGCACTTAAATATTGCTGTTCTTCAATTTGACCCTGCCTCATTTTGCTCCAAATGCTTTTAAGATTATTTTCTTTAGTCTTTAGCAGAATCATATTTTTTAAAAAGTTGCCACAACTCTCACAAAGGAGACAAAGTCTCTGCAAACACATGTTACAAAGGGACAAATACTTCAAAGATTACCTATCCCATTCAGTCAACCATAAGTTAACATCTAAGGCTACAAAACCTTTATCATTATGAAACACTCTGCCTTAACTCCTAGTAGGCACTAGACAGATCAAAGGATTCTGTTGGGAAATTATTTCCTTCCACTTCCAGATAGTAGGGGTAAAATTACGGGATAGCTTCAAAATTTCATTATCATGCAATCTCTTCAAGAGATTTTTATTTCCAGTGGATCTGGAAGTCTTTCCTTTTAAGAGAGCAATGAATTCTGATAAATATATTGATATACCAAAAAACAGAATTCTTCCATTAAAAATAGAAATCTTCAAATGGATATAAAATTTTGCTCCATGGTCTTGAACCATGCCACATGTTACAAAAGCGTAAGGAATTTATCCAAGATATGAAGATAGATATATTTCAATAGCCTGAGAACTCACATGATTTTAAATCTCATTTGAAACTCTACATTATAATCAAGGCTAGAATTGGAAAACAAAAATAAGCATGATATACAAGGTGATGTGTCATTCAATGATAAAAAATTAAAGAATATGAGTCAAAATTTTGTGAACCCAATACCAAACTATGTAAAATGAGATGTTTCAGTGAAAAGAAGATATGTTACATTTAAAATATTTTTAATGTAATAAAAGGACATAAGAAATGACAAGGAATGGGAGACACTTGACCAATGAGAGGGAATGGGAGTGGGGGTGATAGTTAATGTAGCAATCTAGAGAGAGAGTTAGTGGAGTATAGAGAATATGGAGAGGGAATTGACCAGGCTATGGTTTTGAGGTAATAAATGAGAGAATAAACCACAACAACTGTCCCTGTTCTTGTACAGGTCTGGCCACATCTACTAGATACCATAACCCACTATTCTTCTTAACTGATGCACATTCTAATGCATCCTGGAACTGAGCATCATGACTGTCACAGCTTCTCCTCTCTCTGATGCCTTAATTAGAAAAGGAGCTTGAGGGCATTTAGTTCCTTGGAGGATTATAGACTACAATGCCTTGAGACATAGGTCAGACTCTCTAGGGATGATTGTGCCCAATCATGACTGGTTCACCAGAAAACCACTCACACAGCAATGAAAAAAAATTTGGAATCCAAAGAATTGGGATCCCAAGACCTTTTTATAGCCCAAGTGATTCTCTTCAAGCCTGCTCCATCCTGATCCTTTTCTGCAGTTAGTTTGTGGGATCTCCCCTGATCCCCCCACTCTCAACTTCTCTTAACCAAGGCACCAGAATTACTTTTTATGGTTCTAGATACATGTAAAATATTTCTTTTGTGTTTTTAAAAATAATTTTGTATAATCAAGCAAGTTTATTTTCCTTTTCTTCCTTGGAAAGAAAGGAATAAAGTATGATTAGTCAGTTTTATTTTCCTTCTGCTTGATTAATTTTACATGCTCTATATGAAATTTTTCCTAAATTTCAATAGTCATACTATTACTGTCTTAGTATTTTCAAAAATCACATTTGGAAAATTAATAATAATTTTATTTGGAATTTTCCCATATTAAAACACTAACAATTTTAGGGAGGGAATGATTAAGTGTAACTTGAGTACACTTTACATTTTTTTCAAACAAAAATATTTTCTTCACCCTGACATTCCTTCTGCTTATGCAAATTGGATTTAAGTTAAATCCATTTCTAGGAAGTCATACTTGAAAGGCAGAAGTCATAACCAAGTGAAATAGTAACATGTAAGGTGGAAAAATAAGAGAAAGTGATTTTTTTTTATTTTATAGCACATAATAGGATCATTAGACTGAATGCAAGGGATGTAGATGGGAAAAATTAATTTGAGACATGGATAGCTGCTTAAGAAGCTGGTGTCAGAGAATGAGATTTGGATTTTGGTACTAGAACTTAAAATACAGGGATGACAGATTCTGGACATTGGTAGAGTATATCCAACAAAGGTTGGTAAGAATGGATTTGCCCCATGTCTTGCAGATCTAATCCATGCAGTTTTGAACTAAAAAGATGCAGGAGGGAAAGATTGCTATGCATGCTTCCCAAGCTATACACCATAGAAAGTAGCTCCAATGAAGGCACATTAATAGTGGTTGAGACACCCAGCATTCCCCAGGAGATAGAATACAAGAAAGTGGACGGTAGTCAAAGCCACCTCAAATGTCTATTCACAAATGCCAAAAGTTTAGAAAATAAGCAAGAGAAATTAAAGGTCATAATTGAAGGGGGCAAATTTGGTCTCAACAGTATCATTGAGATTTGATGGTATGAAACTCAGGACTGGAAGGGAGCATGAAGCCAGTACAAGCTCTATCAACTGCCCTAAAGATAGCAGAATCTCAACCCATTGCCATCAGAGCAATAATAGAGATCAAAGCCAGATAGTCCTTGATAGGTTAGTGCTTAGAGATACAATACTAGGAGGCATTTACCTCAAAGCACTCAAAGTTAACAGTAGGGGACAAGATCAGTTAAATGATTGGGTGTGTACAGGAAATGGTCTCACAGGAGGCCTGTGACATGTGGCCTCTGATATTCAATTAGGGGCTGTAAGGGCAGTGGATGGAACCAGCTCCCAACTAGGGACTTTACAATGTAAAAGAAACAGAAACAGGCCTAGGCAAGCAACCACATTAGGCTATGATGAGATGGAGGCATGAGTCCAAAATTAAGGCAGAGACATTGGGTCTTAGTTTGAGAAAACCTACCTAGAAGTACTATGGCAATGATATCAAGTCTACAGAGGAGACATGACTAAATAAGAACTGCCCAGACCACAAAAGAATAGGGGAGATTCACGAGCCTGGCCCTGGCCTGAGTCAATAGAAGAAAACTCCTAATATAATAAATAAAGCCCATGTTTTGAGAAGCCTTAGAGATAAACTGTAAATAGGAAAGCAACTCCACAAGCAAGAAGAGCTTCAGAAAGAAAAAAAAAATGTCTTAGTCACAAACATTGTGAATGTGACTTGAAAATTGAAATCAAAACTCTTAAAGAAAAAATAATGGATGAAGAATAGATAGCTTAAAACAGAAAACTTTTCAATATAGCAGACTCTAAAAATAGAGAATACATCTAACAGCACTGATTCCATGAGATAAGAAATATTAGAGCAATCAAAAAACTAAGCAAAAAATAAAGAATGGGTAAAGTATTCACAATTAAAAAAACCTATGGAAAGGAAAGCAGATTAAGGTGAGATAATTCAAGAATTATCAGATTCCCTAAAAATTATGACCTCCAACCCCCCAAATTAAAAAAAAACATATATCTTATTTAAAGCAATTTTAAAATAAAACTATTCAGATCTTTCAGAACAGGTTGGAGGAGAAGAATTCATCTCCTGGAAGAAATCTCAAATTGAAAATGTTCACAAATATAAAAATTAAAACCCAGAGCTTCCAGATCAAAGAAAAAATACTGTAAGCAGTCATACACAAAGGCTTAAATATATAAAAAAGTAGAATCATATAAGACTACATTGTTACAACCATACAAAAGAGAAAATCTAGGACTCTTGAGGTAGCTAAGTGGTGAAGTAAATAAAATGTTAGAGTCAGACTCAAGAAGACCTCGGTTTAAATGTGGACTCAGACACTAGTTGTTTGATTCTGGACAAGTCACTCTCTCTATGCCTCATTTTTGTCATATGTACAATAGTTATAATAATAATACCTACCTCATAGGATTTTATCAAATGCAGTCATACATACATATGTGCATACATTTGTATATATATGACTTTATATGAAAAGCTCTTTATAAAAAGTGCTTTATAAATCCTAGATGATTATATTTTAAAAGGGAAAAGAAATAAAGGAAGAGAAAGGAAATGAAAGAGATGGAGGGAAGGAAAAAGAAAAGAAACAAAAGAGTCTTAAAGCAAAACTGAATGTAATCCTACAAAGAAAAAATTACATTAAATAGACTACAGGTTTTTCAAGTATTCCTTAAAAAAATACTTGGTAGAATTTTTAATACATAAACATAGGATACAAGGGAAATTTAGAAATTTAAATACATTTGCATAACTAGAAGGGGCCAAATGATGATATGGTGCTTACGTTGTAATAAAGGGCAAGAAGTAAGTGTCCATTCAGAATCCCACTGTGTTCAGGGATCACAAAGGGAGTAAAGAAAAATACAAAGTGAGGTGATTTTTCCCCATTTTCTTGATTTTAAGGGGGAAAAGAAAAGCAAGAAAAAAACAGAACACACTAGGGAAGAAATGAGGAACAAGGGAAAAGAACTTACTATTTATTGTAATTGGGCTATGTAAGCAGATTGTACAAACATGAAGGAATGGACAGGGAAAGAGATATGCCATGAGATTCACTGTTATTTAATCATGTGAAGGAAGACAGATCTCACACACACACACACACACACACACACACACACACAGAGTAAAAAATGCATTAAATTCAATAGGGAAACATGGGCAGAAAGAGAAGAAAATGAGGTATTTGAGAGAGGAGGGAGATTTAGAGACAATAGTCAGAAGCACATCAAAATTTGACTTTAGAGGTTAGACCACAAAAGTGAGTTAAAGGGGGAGTCAGAAAGTATAATTTGCAGTGGTTGAAAACTGCAAAAGGTATGGCAAAGATTGAGTCAAATTATTTTGACTATAGATTAGTCATGTAAATCACGAGTCTATAATCTTTTGCATTGTGGATGGGAAAGATCAGAGCAAAATGGGGCAGAAATGTATGTAAGGGGGTATGATGGAAGTGAAATACAATTAACAGTTAACAAGTGGAACAAATTTGCCCATAAAATGGAGAAGGGTAATGGAATTAGTTAGAAAGTAAAATCCAGCAGTTTGTTGTTTACAAGGGAAAAAAACTTAAAACTGATAGATTTACATAGAGCTAAAATAAAAAGTTGAAGTAGAATCTCATGCCTCAGTTAAGTGTGAAAAAGCAGGGGAAACAATTATGAGGGTACAAAAGACAACATTATAGACACATTCACAACAGATTAGCAAGGAAACTTCAAGATGTTCAAAAGCCTAGATAATGAATGCTATAAATTGCGCATATATATATATATATGATATGCATATGTATGTAATATATATATGTATGAATGTATGTGAGTGTGGGGGGAGTACACACACCCCCCAAAGGTTATATCATTTATGTATTTTTCAAAAGAAAACTACAGTGAGAAGTAGAGAGCAAAACATTGTTTGGGGCTTCTATTTGTCCCCTTCAGTCCTAGAAAACTCAAACATAAGGGTAAGAATAAAACTTAGTAACTCAACAGAATTTTTGAAAACTCAGATGTTGTCTCTGTAGATTGCTAAAAGATAAATAAATTAAATATATTTATATATCAACTTAGCATGATACATTTACAAAAATTGACCATATTCTATGACAATTTCAAAAACAAGTACAGAAAAGCAAAGGTATTAAACATGTCCTTTAGTGATCACAGCACAATGAAATTATAATTAATAAAGAGCTTTTGAAGAAATAATTAAAACTTAAATGAAAATTAAATAATATAATCCTGATGAAAAGGTATATCAAAAATGAATTATAGAAATAATAGATAATTTCCACAAAATAAAAGACAATGAGGAGACTATATACCAAAATTCTTTTCATTGAGCCAAACCAGTTCTGGAATTTTTTTAATATGAACATTTCATTAATAGAACAAATAAGAAGATCACTGAATTGGACATGCTACTTTATTTTTTTAAATTTTTATTTATTTTTAATTTATGAAATTGAACAAGCATTTCCATAACATAGTATAATAAAAAAATGCACATGAAACTGCAAATTGATTATGTGTAACTTGTTATCCCCTTTAAATATATAATAAAATTATTATGCAAATTTCTTTTTTTCCCTCTTCCCCACACTAAAGATGGCTACTATTAGAAACAAATATGTATATGTATGTGTGTGTACACATGTGTGTGTATAAAATCATTCTATGCACACTTCTATTTATCAGTTATTTCTCTGTATGTAGATACTATTTTCCTTCATATGTCCTTTGTAGTTAATTTTGGTATTTATAATAGTCTAAATGACTCATTTACGAAAAGTTGTTCCTAAGACAATATTGCTGTTGTGCATACAATATTCCCTTGGTTCTGCTTATTTTGTTCTTCTTTATTTCATGCAAGTCTATTCATGTTTTTCTAAGAACATTGAGCTCATCATTTCTTATACCACAGTAGTATTCCATCACAATCACATACAACAACTTGTTCACCCATTTCCCAATTGACGAGCATCCCTGCAATTTCCACTTCTTTGTCACCACAAAGAAAACTGCTATAAATATTTTAGAACATATAAGTTTGTTTTCTTTTTTCCTTAATCATCTTTGGAAATAGGTCTAGTAGTGGTATTGTTGGGACAAAGGGCATAGGCAATTTAATAACACTTTGAGCATAATTCTAGATTGCTGTCTAAAATCAGTTCACAATTCCACTAACAATGAATTAGTGTCCCAATTTTTCCACATTCCCTCCATTTATCACTTTCCCCTTCAATCATTTTAGCCAATGTAATGGGAGTAAAATGATATAAAAACATGAAAAGAAACAAATGAAAAATTTAAACTTAAAAATGGAAATTATGAAAATAAAAGTTTTAAAAGCTGAGAAATCTTACTGATTGATTTAAAAATGAACCCATAAGCTGTTTAAAAAAACTAATAAAAATACAAATTGCTAGATTATTGAATTAAACATGGAGGAAAACCAAGTAGCTAAGATTTTTAAAAAGGAAAGAGAGTATACACAAAAGATGAAGAAGAAATAAAACACTATTTTGCCTAATTTTATGTCAACAAAAATGATAAATGAAATAAATATTTTTAAAAAACACAAAATATAAAGTTTAGCAGAATGAAAGATAGAGAACTTATACTAATATTAGAAAAAAGATATCAAATCATTCTTAAAGGAACTCTGTCACCACCATTCCTAACCAGATGATTTATATGTAATCATGTTAAACATTCAAAAGGCAATTAACTGTAATAAGTTATTTGCACTTTTTTTTGAAAAAATCAGAAAAATCGTAACAAATTCCCCTATGATAAATATTGTCTGGATGCCTAAATGAAGGAGAGAAGAAGCAGAGAAAAAATATAGACAAATATCTCTAATGAATATAATATTGGATACAAATAATCAAAAATATAAATGTAATATTAGCAAAGAGACTCCAAGAACATATGATAATGATATAATGACCAGGAATTCAAGGTTGGCTCAATATTTTAAAAGTTTAACCATAAAATATCATATTAATAGGAAAACACTAAAAAGTCACATTTTATATTCATAGCAGTAACAAAAGCTTTTGACAAAATATAACACATATTCATGTTAAAAGCATTAACAATCGTGAGAAAAAAATGGATTTGTCATTAATGTGGTAAGGTATATTTATCTAAAATCAAAGTTAATATTATGTCTAATGTTGAAATGCCAGAGACTTTTGCAATAAGATTATAGGTAAAGTAAAAATACATATTGCCATCACTTTTTAAACATTTTTTTCCCCTAGAAATACTAGCTATGTCAATAAAACAATAAAAAGAAATTGAGGGAATAAGCTTAGTCAAAGAAAAACAATCATCACTTTTTGCAAATGATATGATAAGCACTTCACATAATGAACCCTAGAGATTCAACTAAAATTAATTGAAATAATCAATAACTTTAGTATAGTAGCAGGATAGAAAATAAATGTACAAAATATTCATTCTTTCTATGCATTACCAATAATACCTAGCCAAAAGAGATAGCAATGTGGATTGCTATCTATGCCAAATAACTACAGAATATGTAATATATGTGAGGTTCCACTTACCAAGTAACATATATGAAGTATATAAATACAAAATACAAGACATTCTTTACTAAAATAAAGGAAGATTTAAATAATTGCTTGTGGCTATCAGCAACTAATGTGATACAATGATAATACTACCTAAATCAATCTACAGATTCAATTCCATACCAATCTGATTACCAAAATGTTACTTTTTAGAAATAAGTAAAATATTAAAACTCATCTTAAATAACAAAGGCAATTAGGCTCAAGGGAAATAATGGAGGGAGGACTGTGAAGAAAGGTTACTTAGTAGTACCAAATTTCAAGTTATAATACAAAGCAGTAATCATCAAAGCTTAAAATAGAAAAATTGGTCAGCAGAACAGATTAGGTTCATTAGACCCAGAAACAATGGAACATAATACCATAGTGTTCAATAAGATCAAGGACACCAACTGCTGAGATAAGGACTCCCTTTTTATTCAAGAAAAAAATGCTGGGGAAAAATCTGAAAGCAATCTAGGAGAAATTAGGCTTAGACCAATATATATGCCACTATATGCTACAATAAGTTCCAAATGAATATGCTTTAGATAGAAAAAGATCATATTATTAATGATTTAAAGAAGAGAATCACATGTTTACAACTATGGAGGAATTTTTGATCAAACAAGAAACAGAAGTGATCATAAAAGAGAAAATAAACAATTTTGATTAAATAAAAATGAAAAGTTTTTACACAAATGAAATCAATGTGGTTAAGATTAGAAGGGAAACAGTTAAATGGAGAAAATATCTTTGCAATAATTTCCTCTGATAAAGGTTTGAGACATAAAGAGAAGACATTGGGAATTGATATAAATGTGAATCAACATGTAAAAACAAGAGTTGTTATTTGTCAATAGATAAATAGCCAATGTGTAAGAACAGACTTTTTCCAAAAACAAAGATATGCAAGCTATTATCAACCATATGAGAAAATCTTCCAACTCAGTAGTAATAAGACAAATATCAATTGAAACAACTTTGAGGTTCAACTTTACACCAACAGATTAGTACCTACAATAAAACAGAAAAGTGACAATTGTTGGAGTGTCTGTGGTAATATTAATGCATGGATGATGGAGCTGTGAGTTGATCCAACCATTCTGAAGAGCAATTTGGAACTATGCCCACTAAGTCATTAAACTGTACACATAGAGTAACCCCGTAATAACATTGCTAAGGATATAATTCCAAAGAGATCAAAGGTAAAGTACCTATATATGCAATATTTATGCTAGCACTTTTTATTATAACAAAGAAACTGAGTGCCCGTCAATTGGGGAATGTTTGAACAAATTATAGTATATGGAAATTGAATCTTTGTAAAACTTTGGAGAACTTCAATTCAACTACCACTCACACTAATGAGTCAAGTCTCCTAGGACAAGGTTAGCTCTCCCCCGCACACACTTAGGGTTCTAGAAGAACCCCCAAGTACCAGTGGGGATATCTTTCTCAAATGATATTGGCTCAACTCCCTATTCCAGTGTGTCACCCCTCCCACCCATATTTGACTACCAGTGACTAATGTCCCAGTATGATTTAACTATTAACACTTACAAAGGAATATTTGCTGAGAAGATAGAGAAAGAGCAGATGTATAAACATTTCCCTCCCAACATGCCAGGACACTCGGAAACATCAGTTTATCTGCATGTAGCAACTGTAGCATTTTCTACAAAGCATTTATTCCATCAAGTTGACTTCCAAATGTGGTATAGTCACTGCATGAGTCTACATCTCAACTACCACTAGGTTGAGTTAAACAACTCATTCTTCAGGGTCTCTTCTACTGTGCTACCTATCATTGTCTTCTATTGAATCCAGGCATAGACTTCAGTGTCTAGATTTTTGCCTTTCACTATTCCAACCTTTTTAAACTCATGAGGTCATATCCATTTCTAATATTCCATCTAAAATTGAAGGAAAAAAATGCAAAGAGACAAAGAACAGAGGTCACATGATATGTCATGGGATACATCTTGGCTTTAGAGAGAAAATAGGTAGCTGGCAGCAGTGCCTCACTGCTAACACTGCTACTATTAGCTCTGCCAATAGAAGCAGAGCCATGTACTTAGCTCCATGCCAGCTCCCAGTAAGAGATGATCCTTTCCCTCACCCTCTAAAGGGTCATGGCAGCTTGTATTTCTTGCCTCAATTCTATCCAGTAAGGAAAAAAAAACAATTCCTTTTCTTATTTAATTCCTTTTGAATAAATTCTAAACAGCCAGTCAAAAAGGTTTATTTCTTCATGTGGTATTAGACCCACATACATGTGCCTGATTTGGGTAGCAAAGTTTGGCCACTATACTTCATCACATCTTTCTGGGAGCAGAATCTCCAGCTTCTTCCACTGTGTATATTTGAGAATGGAGATCCATTGGCCAGAACCATATTACAAATTGGAATATAATTGTGCTGTAAGAAATGATGAAAGTAATGTACTCAGGGAAAACTAGGAAGACTTATATGAACTGATGTAGAATGAAGTGAGCAGAACCAGTACTGTTTATACAATAATGACAGTGCTATAAAGAGGACAGCTAAAAGACTCAAAAACTCATCAATTCAATGCCAAATTATAACACAGATCCCTGGGGTACTTCACTGGAAACCTTTTGCCCTATTGACATTGTACCATTAACAACTGGAGCAAAAACAATAACAACACTTATAAATGTTCTATCTATTTGAAAGCACTTACTAACTGTGATTTTATTTCAAGATGATAGAAAATGATTAAATGAACTTTATACACACACATATATAATATATACATACATACACATTTTAATATGTATTAGGTCACCAAAAGTTGTCCAAATAAGTCAACTACTTTAGAAGTCATATGCTGTAGAAATACAACAAAAATTTAGATTAATAGGTGAAACATAGCCCTCATTTTATTAACAAAGGACAAAATATATCTCCCTGATGCTTGAACAGCCACAGTCTCTTCCCCTTTGAGGTTGGGGTGGGAAAAGTTGAAGAAGAAAATGAGGAAACATCACATCAATTTTCCGTTCCTTAGTGTTCCCAACATATCTTAGCAAAAATCCCTGTGAATCCCTGATTTAAATGGTTATGAAGCTTGTACATTTGATATTGTTCGATCCTCAAAAAGCTTTTATGTCTTTTAGTATGGAGGGGGAAGAATGGCTATACATTGCTGCTTGTTAATACGTGCATTAATGTAAAATTTGTACTTGTACTGTTAGTACAGAAAATTAGTGACAAACTGTTTAATATGTTATTTGGATTTTTTTAAATGAAGACAATGTCCACTGTCTCAGTTTATACTTCTCACATTCATATGCTTATGGAAACAGAACATTGTTGGGAATTCTATGGGAATTCAATGCCTTCTTTAAATTGTTTAGACTTGCCAAGAGTTTCTCCAATTTTATATTTATTCATCCCAAGGAGATTTCAATCTCCTCCTACAGAGTATGTTCTCTGTGTAAAGATAACTTCATAGCTTTTTAAGGACAAAGAATAAAACTTTTGCAGTGAGCACATATCCCTTCAAGTTCTCCAGTTATCCGATCTAAATCCCTGAGGTAATGCCAGAACCACCTGAGGTCTTCTCAGCTTTCTCACCATAACAAAATTTTACAGGCATTCTCATGGCACTATAAGGAGGTGCCTTGGAATAGTTAAATTCTTAGTTTCTTTTTGGATAGAAGAAGTCATTGTGTTCATAATGGTCAAAAGTCACCACAAATGTCCACAATTGAATGACTTTAACTATCTGTTCTTAAAACTTTCTATTTTCATCAAAAGGGTTTTTTTAATGATTTGTCAGGGTAGCGTATTAGGTAACCTAGAAATTAGGGCTGAGAAATTTCTATTCAAGCAATTTATTCCTGTTGCTGCTGATGCATCTAAGAACCATGCTTAGGGAACTAAGGGAGAGCTCTCTAAACTTTTATCATGATTATATTTCAATTTAAATGATATATATATAATATATATAAATATATATAGTATGTATTTATGTATGTGCATATAAATACATATATAGTTTGTATACATGCATGTGTGTGCATATATATGTGTGTGTGTGCATGTGTGTGTGTGTGTGTGTGTGTGTGTGTGTATATATGTATGAGCTATAGCTATAATTAGAAAAATTAATGAAAGGAATCTCGACCCTTCCAACTCCAAAACTTCTGCTCCAGGGTTCCCAAAGATCGGTAAATCTGATTGGTAAATAATTCAAATGACCCATCATATCTAGTCTGACCTCAGTTATGTCTCACTGTACTCCCCAGTCATGTTCTCACCAGCTGCTTTGCTACCCAGAATAGAGACTTCTCTAGAAGACCTTTGTCCCTTCCCCTGTTTTTTCAGTTCTGGAATCATAAGCAAAGCAATATTATGATTATTAATGGAAAAGGTATGTCAAGTCACTCCCTTAGGGCCCCATTCAATGTCCTACTTTTCAACCTAAAATACCAGTCACTCAAAAGTTTTTTTTCCTCTATTAGATTATTAGAATATAAACTCCTTGAGGGGTAAGAACTGTCTTCATTTTTTTACTTGCATTCCTAGTGCTTATCTTACTTTTGACATATAGTAAGTAAATGATCTTTTGGTCATTGTTTTGTTTTTTTGACAAATGTGGGGGGAATGTCTTCCTAAATGAAAAAAATAAGATAATTCACACAAATATGTAATATTAAAAGGCTCAGGCTTTCTATCTATTTAGCCTTAAATGGGAAAGGTGAAAAAGATAAAGAAACATAGAATTAAAAGGTAACTGAACGAATTACCAAATTGTACCTATATGTATATCCATTTAAAACTGATCAAGGAGTACATTTAGGTAATCCTCAGTTGAAAACAAATCAAGGCAGGAATTATCCATACATATAGCTGCAAATTTCCCAGTGCAGGAATCCTCCCCCAAGCTGTCAGAGGAATTTCTACTGGGAGTCCAGGAGCCCTAGCTCATACCTTCACCTCCCATTCCACCTGCTAGAGGTACAGACATCAGATCCTCCATTCCACCCCTTTCCCCACTATTAAAATAGTGCCCCATTCCATGAGAACCTTTACCCAAACTACTACAGGGACTGCCCTGACACTGTAGCTTCCAGTCAGATCTCATTTTGTTCCCCATAGAGCTTGGAGGGACTCATGTTCAGAGTTTAGAAGAATTCAGATCTCACCGAGGATCAGTTCAGCTGCATTATGGAGTCATAGTCCTTGTAGCAGACCTGGAAACCCAAGTACATGTATAATGTTTCATTTGTGAGGAAACATATTCTCTCATCCAAATGACGATTTGCAAAAGAATTTCTGGAATACATGTTCAAACATTCAAGACTAAGTGAACTTTCCTGTATAATGCCCAGGTTTTCATTAAAAAGTTTTATTATACTAAAAATAGGAAAAGTATACTAAGGGATTTTGTATTAAGAAAGCATTTGGTAAACCATAATAAAGTGCCATATAAATGTGAGTTATTATAATTACTGTGTGTGCCCTGCAGCTGTGCAGGAACTGGAGATTCACCCAGGGCCTCAAAAGTCATGGGCAAAAAGAGTAAAAAAACAGTGAGGTTAGCTAGGAACTCTTGCATATTTTAAGGTGCCAGGTGCTAGTAGTCTATAGGACCAATTCTGTGCTTCCAAGTGCTTAGCCATTGATGCATCTCCATGCATTGACATCTGAACTTGTCAATGGTAATGGCATGCAACCTCTTTCTATCACACCCATCTCATAGTTTGTAAAAGATCTGGTTTATTTTTTAAACCTTTTTCTTAAGGAAATTAGTAGTCCTGATTAAAACCCAAGAGGTGGGTAATATTTCTAAACTATTGAATTGGACAGTTATTCATATTTCTTTCTCATTATTTGAGAAATGATTATTTCTCTCCTACATTAACAGCCAATTATTGAATTAGGACTAAGGATTTTCCCCTTCCTTTTCCTCATTAAAAATCAGCCCCTGTAGGTTATTTAGTCAGTCTTTGAAGGACAGGGCTGATAAAGAAATGAAATCTTGGCCAGATGCACTCCACTGGGAAAACTCAGATCTGTTCAAAAGGTAAATACATTTTAATTTAGGTGAATTGATGGATTACAGCCAATTGCATTTTACTCAGACAGGTCTGGGTAGAAGTGGATTCCCCCTTTTCTCTGTATTACCCTAGACAGGGTGATATGGGTATAGAGAAGTCTCTTTGACCAAGACTAAGTGATCAAAGCCATGTACCCCAGACCTTCATTGGGATAAGCTCACCTCTCATGATAGTATTGTTTCATTAATTCTTAATCAATCGCAGTTGATATCTATCCACTGGAACATCCATTCTTTTAAGGGCATATAAGCATTGAGTGGGTTCCATAAAGGATCTTTGGCATTTGAGAGTGCCACTGACCCCTTTTATTATATGTTAGCATGATTAATAAAATGATTAATTACCCAGAAACTATGTTTCTCTAACTTTTTGTACATCACATTCTCCATCTCAGGTGAGATAGTGCTCCTTTAAGATATGGACACAGTTTTACTGAAAAGAAGGGGCAGAAACAAGGACAGGTCAGAGAATGCCTGAAAGAATCTCTAAGAGAAAAAAGTATTTATTGAAATGAAGATGACTAAAGTATTATGTTTCTCAGTAGCTAACTTACATGTGACTATTATGAGAACTTTAAGGTTACAGTTGGGAAATACTAAAAAAAATTAAAACTTTTTAGTAACTATGGGACAATTGTATATTGCCTATTGATGGCACATCTAACAGGAGCGGGATTTTTTTGGTGTCTATTCCTAAGAGAGAGGTTGCTCACTTTACATAAGGACAATGTTTTGAGATAAAATCCAATCAAAAACCAAAGAAACAAAATAGAAACAGAAGCAGAAAAGACAGAAGCCAAGAAAAGAGAGGAAGGAAAAAGAGAAGAGAAAGGAGAAAAGTCCATGTGAGCCCATCTGAGTAAAGGGCTGAGAACAAAGATGGCTGCTTACTGCTTAAAAAGAGATGAGCTCAACTGGGTGTACATGACCATATGGCTCATAGAGAAATAGTCAAATTGAAATTTGAAAGGATAGCTTAGACCCTCTGCTATCCCCTTGGAGAACTTCTTGAATGAAGACAGGCTTTTTTTATCAGCTGCTAGGAGTTGAGCTAATTGGAGGAAAAGATTTGCTACTCAGAGTAGTTTGGAGGAAGAAGAATCCTCTGGTGCTTAACAAAGCTGACTGTGGAAAGAGGAAGCTTGTCTATTTTGCCCTTTGCTCCACCTATGGCTTGAGAAGGGAAACTCCTTAGAGCCCAGACAAGAAAGAAGTACAGCTCTATGGATCCAAGGTTTAGAGAAACTGCTTTTGCTAAAAGAATGTAGTACTGTCTTAAAGTCCAGTCAAAGATCAGTTCAAATGGAACAGCCAAAAGAGAAGCATCTTGGTCTAGCAGGTGAATTTTGCTACAGACCATTCCAAAGGAGAACAAGCACATCCATGGCCTTCAGTCCAGAGTTGTCCCAGGCACATCTCATGTTCCACCCTACTAGATTTCTGTGAGTTTGTACCCAGTCTTTCCTATAGATAATGGGTAGGATGGAAGAATATGACCTTGGTTTATGGTTGGAATTGTTCCGTTATTACTTTTGCTTTGAATTCTGTTTAGAAAATGTTTCATTATGAAAAACTAATGGTATCATTTTTGCTGATTTAAGTGAAAACTTCATTCATTGGGCCTCAAGGGCTACAGTTGTAAGCAGTGGACATTTAGTTCAGGTTTACATTCGGTACTCTAAGAGTGAGTTTGTAGCAGTGAAAACACCACTGTATGGGAACTTCCTGACCTGCCAGTAGCTTGTAGTTTGAGGTAAGTAAGCCAGCCTAATGCGAGAAAAGATTTGGGAGGGAGGGTGCCCAAGTGTTGGGTTCATTCTTCATATTCTTTACAGATGAAGAAACTGAGGTCTATGGAAGTTAAATGACTTGCCCAAAGTCATATAAGTAGCAAGCATTAGAGGTGAGATTTCAATGTATGTCCTCTGACTCAAGAGCCAGGGATCCATGCATTATCCAATGGTATTAAATTAAATTAATTAAATTAAATTAATTAAAATAAAGGCAATGTAGTGCCTTATTGTGGAGGGCTTTAAATGCTAATTTAAGGACTTCATGCAATAAGTACTAGCCTACAACTTAAGACCACTGCTTCATAGACTAGGATTTTTCAAAGGCACTACCATCAACATCATTTCAATCTAATTCAGTCAGTCAATAAATAACCAACAAACATGTATTTAGTGCTTACTGTGTGCCAGGCATTCAGCTAAGGACTAAGGATGCAAAGGCAAAAAAAAAAAAAACAGTGTCTGCTTTCAAGGAGCTCACAGTCTAATAGGAGACATAATTTATGTACCCATAAACTATATACATGCTAAATTGGAAATAATCAATGGAAGGAAGGTCCTAGAATTAAGGAGGGTTGGTAAAGTCTTTCTGAAAAAGATGGAATTTTAGCTGGGACTTGAAGGAATGTGGAAAAGCCAGGAGGCAGAGATGAGGAGGAAGAACATTCCAGGTATGGAGGGGCCATCGGTGAAAATACCCAGAGTCAAGATATGGAGTTTCAACAGCAAGAAGAGCAGTATCACTGGGTCTCAGAGTAGTTAGGGGAATATAAAGTACTAGCAGACTAGGAGGGGATGGGGAGAGGTCATGAAGGGCAAGTATTTATTAAGATCTTAATTAAGAAGAGGTGGCAAGAATACACAAAAGAACCATACAACAAAGATCTTAACATCACCAATAACCATGATGTTGTGATTATTGATCTAGAACCAGAAATCCTGGAGAATGAAGTCAAGTGGGCCCTAGGAAGCATTGCTAACAATAAGGATAGTGGAGGTAATAGAATTCCAGCTGAGCTATTTAAAACCCTAAAAGATGATATCAAACTGTTGCACTCAATATGCCAGCAAATTTGGAAAATACAACTGTGGCCATTGGATTGGAAAAGATCAGTTTATGCCCCAATCCTAAAGAAAAGCAATACCAAAGAATATTCAAATTATCAATTTCACTCATTTCACATGCCAGAAAGATTATGCTTAAGATTCTGTAAGGTAGGCTTCAGCAATAAGTGAATGGAGAATTACCAAAAGAGCATTCTGGTTTTCAAAGAGGCAGAGGAACTAGAGACCAAATTGCCAGCATTCACTAGATTATGGAAAAAGCAAAGGAATTCCAGAAAGAAAAAAATATATACTTTTGCTTCATTGACTACAGTAAAGCTTTTGTGTAGATCCCAACAAAATGTGGCAAGCCTTCAAAGAGATGAAAGTACCAAAGTATCTTATTTGTCTCCTAAGGAACCTGTATGTGGGTCAAAAAGCAACAGAACTTAACATGGAACAGATGATTAGTTTAAGATTGGAAAAGGAATATGACAAGGCTGTATATTGTCACTTTATTTATTTAACCTACATGCAGAGTACATCATGCAAAATGCCAGTCTGGATGAATCAAAAGTCCAGAATTAAGGTTGTCAGGAGAAATATAAATAATCTCACATATGTAGACAACACCACTCTGATGACAGAAAGTGAAGAGGAATTAAGAAGCTTCTTGATGAAGGTGAAAGAGGTGAGTATAAAACCTGGCTTGAAGCTAAAAAAGAAAAAAGAAAGAGAGATCTTGGCAATTAATCCTATCACTTTATGGCAAATAGAGGTAGAAGAAATGGAAGCTTTGTCAAATTTTATATTCTTGGGTTTAAAGATCACTGGATACAGCAACAGCAGCCATGAAATTAAAAGACACTCCTTGGAAGGAAAGCTGCATATGGCAAATCTGGACAGTATACTAAAAAGCAGACATCACCTTGCCAACAAAGGTCCCTATATTGAAAGCTATGATTTTTCCAGTAGTTATGTATGGTGTGAGAGTTGGACTATAAGGAAAGCTGACTGCTAGAAAACTGACACTTTCAAATTGTGGTGCTTGTGAAGACTTTTGAGTGTCCCTTGGAAAGCAAGGGTATCAAATCAGTCAGTACTTAAAAAAATTAATTAAGGTTATTCACTGAAACATCAAATACTGGAGCTTAAATGCTTTGGCCACATAATGAGAAGATGGGACTCACTGAAAATGACTCTGATGTTGGGAAAGATTGAAGGCAAAAGGAAAGGAGGAAGGCAGAGGATGAGATAGAAATAATGAATATTAACTTGGACAGACTTCAAAAGATAGTGGATGATAGTAGGTCCTGGCATGCTATGGTCCATGGTGTCATGATGAGTCAGACATACTGAATGACTGAACAACAACAATAATTATAATTGTACAAACTACTGCACAGTGTTGTGTTCAAATAAAATAATGTGTAGGAAGAGATTTATAGCATCAAAATCACTATGTAATTGTAAGCTATTATTATATGATTTCTATAATTTAGAAGAAAAAATAAACCATTGGAATTTTTGAATTTTGAAACCTAGAAACCTTTCCTTTCTTCAGGAAAAAAATGATAATGAAAAGAGCAGCATTTGGTACTCTTTACCTTTCTTTTTTCTTTCTCTTCTGGCTCCTCAGTCTAAGCATTTCCTTGCCAAATATTAAAGCTATCTTAATCCATTAAATAAGATTCTAGGAACCCAATGCCCACAGACTATGTGCCAAAGCAAATGTTCTGCTATCCTTTATGGGTGGCAAATGTACATCTAATATGAAATTGACAGTGCTGTAACTGTAAGCAGTTGAATTAAAAGGGGGAACTAGCATACACAAAAAATGGTATACTCAATAATGTTTATTTCATTCTATATACACAGCATATGGATAGTAATGAGGACACCACAGCCTACCTACAATGAATCACTGCCTTGCAGGCATCCCTTTGAAGGCATGGCCTTTTGAAGCTCACAGGGTCACCATGAGTCATTTAAATGTCCACCATAGAATAATCGTTTCCTTAAGATAAGGAAAGAATAAATACAAAGAGATGAAAATAGACACACTCATAACCAAATAGAAGTTGGATGGAAGATAGGACAGGCATTCCCTCCTCTATTTTACTCTCAGGCATATCACTAGGTAATCCTCGTGCTTCATAGACAGCAGGGAAAAGAACTTCAAAAGTCCAGGGTTTTTTTTTAGCTGTATAATTACAATTTTGGAATTATTAACAGAAAGGAGAATAAAGATTTTGGCACCATTATGAAAAATGAGAAAGGCAATGTGACATAGTTGATAAGTGTCTGGATTTAGAGTCAAAGAAGACCTGGGTTGAGTCTTGCTTCTGACACTATTTAAGGATAATGCCTTCTCAGCACCTTCCAGCATCTTCTCAGTGCCCTAGGAATCTTCCTAAGACTAAAAGTTGTAGAGAGAGAATTAGTGAAATAGACGGAGTTTCCCAAATCAATAAGATCACCATTCTGGATTCTCTAGCCCTACAACCCCTCTAAAAAGGCAATTAAAGAAAATATCAGAGAATCTTGACCTTCTGTCTCTGATATTAGTAATAAATGACAGAAACATAAGAAGTTAATTATAAACTGTATGACTTGATTTTATTTGAGGTCCTTTGTTTATTCCTTGCTCCTGCTACTAAGATGATTCCATCACCTCTTTAAAATTCCAAGAACATCACAGTCCACATTTACAGTGAGTTACTGAATGATTTCATTCACCTAATCTGACTCTTCTCTTCATCACCTCATATTCCCAGGTTGTTAGCACACAAGAGAATAACTCTAACTAAACTGGGACAACCAAAACTTTTTTCCACTTGCCTCACTTCAATTTCTGTCCAATTGTCCAACCAATTATCTTGACATATCAATCAAGATGAACAATCTAAGACCTAGTCCTTTAATTAATAATAAAAATGTTTCTATATTTGAGGCTGAAGAGAAGGAGAAAGAAAGGAAAAGAAGAGGAGAAGGAAAAGGAGAAGTACTCAAAATTCATACTATATTAACAAAATATGGTACCCATCACCCCACAGCAGATAGAGAAAGAAACTCATCCTTCAACAAAATGAGGAAAGAATGCTGATAGCTGTTCTGATTGTATCATGCATAGGATAAATGGGGGCAACTAGATGGCACAGTGCATAGAATTTGAGATAGAAGTAAGCAAGACCTGAATTTAAGTTCTGCTTGAGATACTTACTAGTTCTGTGGCTCTAAGCAACTCATTTAACTTTTCTTAGCTTCAGTTTCCACAACTGTAAAATAACCTCATATGTAGAGTTGCTGTGAGGATCAAGAGAGAACATGTTTAAAATGCTTTACAAACCTCAAAGACCTGTTATTATTATTTAGTTGTAGTAGTAGTAGTAGTAGTAGTAGTAGTAGTAGTAGTAGTAGTAGCAGCAGCAGCAGCAGCAGTAGTAGTGGTAGTAGTAGAAATATTTCCTAGACAGACAGCACCTTACAGAGCAATATTTAAAGCTGATAATAGATAAATAGCATTGAACCTATTAAATGTAACAATTTACCCTTGAGTGGAATGTATGAAACATTTAAAATATGATCATGGAATAAGAAAATTCTCTGTGGATGATATATATGAATTCATATGACAATATGACTACAAACAAGTGTTGATAAAATAACTGATTTGTTTACAAAGTACAAAGGTACATAAAAATAATGCAAAATGCAGTCATTGCTACCAGAAATTCCAGAAAGTTTATTTTGAAGGATCCTAGACTTACCATTCCAAGCAGCCTTTACAAAGAAAACACATCACTGAAGGTTGTACAAATTTAGCACTAATTTAGCAGCTACCTAGAAAGCTACAATCAAAGAATTATGCACTAGAAACTAGGTATTTTTCATATAATAACATAAAAACATAAAGTCCCAGAAATTCTTGGGAATGCAACAAAAGATCTATTAGAATCAGAGTATCATTACTGGTAAAAGTTACTCACATTAAGCCAGATATAATATTGACCAACAAAATTTAAGAAGTTTTTAGTAGTGTAATCATGAGAAATATGAAATATAAATGATATGGAATGAAAAGGTCTCAAAATATAAAACCTGATCAGAAGGAGTAAAAACAATGTGGGGTTGGGAAGATGTACATATCATCTATATCATTTTGTCTACTATTGAATCTGGGTTGACCAGAATTTGCTTTCATTGAGTCTACAAAAGATGAAATAAGCTTGCATCCCTACACTTTCCTTTAATTCGCCCCCCCACAAAAGGGAAAGCAGAGCCAAGATGGCAGAGTAAAAGTAGTGACTTGCTTGAGCTCTCCCCCAAGCCTCTCCACATACTTGTAAAAAAATGGCTCTAAACAAATTCTAGAGCAGCAGAACTCACAAAAAGATACAGTGAAACAAATTTTCTAGCCCAAAACAACCTGGATGGTTGATGGGAAAGGTCTGCTGGGAGGATGGGAGAGGAGCACAGATCAGTATGGGCCATGTAGGCAAAGATTGGGCCTCAGTGAACCTGGAGCAGGCCTCAGCGCACTGAATCACTAGCAGTTGTAGTGGTTTCCAGACTTCTCAACCCACAAATACCAAAGACAACTTAGAGGGTCAATAGTAAAAGTCTGTTGGACCTGGGTGAGAGAGGAGCATGGTCCAGCCCCAGTCCTGGTGCAGTCCTGGGGCAGCAGTTGCTTCCAGAGCTCTTGGCTCACAGACAGTGAGGGATGAAGCAGCTGATCAGAGGGGAATGAATGAATCTTACTCTCACCAGATTAGGCTTAAGGAGGGAATAACACACACTTAGTTGGGTATGGAAATCTATCTTACCCTACAGCAAAATAGGAGAGAAGGGGATAAGGGGGGCGGGAATGATAGAAAAAAGGGCAGATTGGGGGACTGGGTAATCAGAAACAAACACTTCTGAGAAGGATCAGAGTCGAAGGAGAGAATAGAATAAATGGGGGGTGGGATAGGATGAAGAGAAACATAGTTTTTTCACAATATGGCTATTATGCAAGTTTTTTGCATGACTACACATGTATAGCCTGTACTGAGTTGCTTGTCTTCTAATTGAGGGTGGGTAGGGAGGGAGAAAGGGAGAAAATTTGGAACCCAAATTTTTAAAAACAAATGTTAAAAATTGTTTTTATATGCAACTAGGAAATAAGATACATAAGCAATGGGGTATAGAAATCTATACTGCCCTACAGGAAAATAGAACAAAAAGGGCATAAGAGGAGGAGGAGTTATAGAAGGGAAGGCAGATCAGGGGAAGGGGAATTCAGAATGCAAGCCATCTTGGAGTGGAGGGAGGGGAAAGATGGGGAGAAAATTTGGCACTCAACATCTTGTGGAAGTGAATGTTGAAAATTAAAAATAAATAAATTAATTACCCCCAAAAGAGTAAATTATCTTGTATACCTTCAGGATAGTCCACCAAGCAATATACATAAAATAATAATTGTTGCATAGTGTTTATTGTTATCTAAATGCCATCAAACACACAAATTAAAACAAAATCACACTCATAGTAAACAAATGAGATACATTGTTGCTGATAAGAACAATGATAACAATAGAAACAATGATAATTGAAGGATCTGTATGGGTACTTCATCTGCTAATGAAGATCACAAGTGCTCTGGAAATTATAAGTTGCTCTTTAGGAGTTGCTACAGACAAAAAAGAAAGCAAGCACACTGCAGCCAACCAATCTGGTGTTGAGCTTCAGTGAAATTAACTAGAACAAGAGATGTATAGTCTGTCAGTGAGAATGTATTCAAAAGCTTTCTAGCTTGGTAGGATATTACAGTAGTTAGACTACACTACCAAGAATTTAGGATCATTCTCATGCCATAATGATTCATCTAGATAGGGCATTAGTCAGGGAATCATCATCATCATCATCATCATAGTGGTTAAGTGGTGAATGTAGAATTCTGGACCTAGAGTCAGGGTGATCTGAGCCAAATCCAGCCTCAGATACTTATTAGCTATGTGACCTGCTCTCTGTCTCAGTTTCCTTATCTGTAAAGTGGGGGTATAAATAGCACACATTATTGGGAACCTAAAAATATGGTGATATTTGTAAAGTACTTTGCAAATCTGGAAGCACTATATAAATGCTAGCTATTATTATAACAATGCCCCATATTTATTTAGCACTTCACAAATACTCATGAATTATTTATTTGATCCTTCCAAAAGTCGTGTGATGTAAACAGTGTAACTACTAATATATGAAATTTACAGGTGAAGAAATTGAACATCAGACATATTAGAAAAATTACCAAAAGATACGTATTATGCAAGTGACTAGGGTCCCAATCCAGGTATTGTGATTCTAAGTAATTCCAAGTACTCTTTCCACTACTGCTTTTTTTGTTAAATGAAAAAGGAATTACTAATAAAATCATACCACACATGATATTAAATTTAGAGGAGATGTAATTGGTCATCTAATCAAACATCCTTTTTTTAAGCATAAATGGGACACTGAGGTTCAGACTAGTTAAGCGGATTCCCTGCAGTCCTGCACTAGAGCTAGAGATTTTTACTCATTTGTAGAACTTATATCATGCTGCCTAAGATAACAAGCTCCTAGAAGAAAAGGAAATAAGTATCTTGCAAGAACTAGTGTCTCCTAATCACTGTGTTTGCTTCTGGGGATATAGAGTCAAAGATTAAACAATTTCTGCCAGGAAGGAGCTCATGTTCCATTGGAAGTACACAGAAAAAAGTGTATAGAGAATGGCTTTGTTTTTTGTTTGTTTGTTTTGATTTTTGGTACAGGCCTTTGATTCTTTAATGTTTCCCAGTAGGGAAACACCCTTAACCAGTACAATTTATAAATTATAATCTCAGAGAGTTGCCTGAAGCATTGAGAGATTAATGATTTGCACAGGGTACAGACCTGAAATGTGTCAGAGTCAGACTTGCACCTGGCTATTCTTGACTCCAATACTGACAATACATGACACCACACTGCTTCTCACAGAGAAGTTTAATGCAAGGTAATTTGAGAGTACCTGAAGGTATTCATGGAAGAGCAATGACTGACCTGGCTATATGGTAAGAAGATATGGATCTTTAAGATCAGGTTCAAGAAGCAACTATATTCCTGGAAAAGGAGACAGATTGTGCTTGTGCAAAGAGGTGGGAGAAGGAATGCTTAGTCTAGGAAATTGCTAGTAGTCCAAATTGGCTATAACAGGGTGCAAGAAGAGGAAGAAAATGAATTAAAGGAGGAGAGCTATGTTAAAGGCAGATTAGGCAGGATCTTAAACACAATAATAATCATACCTCCCTCTCAGAATTAATCTGAGGATCAAATGAGATAATAATTGTAAAGTACTTAACACTGTTCCTGGCACATGGTAAGTACTAGATAAATGTTAGCTATTATTATTACTGCAATAGTACAGGCAAATTTTCATTACAAAGCTTGAGCTAGGATGGTGAAAAATAATGGTTATATAGATTATTGAAAGGTCACATACAATCTCAGATTTTACATATTTATTTTAATTACTTTTGTTTTCATTCTAAACTTAAGAAATACTTAATAAAATGGGCATTTACAAACAGTAAAACAGAAAAAGAGGGAACTGCAGATCTCCATAATTTCCAGATAAATTCAGATTTTAAAAATATGTAGAAAAATTATAAACAAGGATATGTAAGGAAGAACAAATAAAAAGGTGATATGCCATTGCAAAGAATAGTATCAGGAATATTAATATGCAGAAAGAGGCAAAGCTTCCAAAAATAATCATCAAAAACAAGAGAGTATTTTTAAAAAATCTGTGTTGAAAAGAAGAGATCTTATAAGAAGGACATGGGTTATATAAAAGCTGCTATTTGGGATGAAAGAGTTGCTTGAAGAAGTATTAACAGCTCTAGAAATATAGGTAGATAGATGATAGTTAGATAAATAGAACATTTATTAAGGTCTTATTGCATACTAGGGACTATATTAAGTTCTATAAATACAAACCAGCAAGATTGTCCTATTTTAAAGAGTTTACATTCAAATGGGCAAAGATAACATAAACAAGAGAGGAAGAGGTTATATTCCCAGCATGGAAATGGTCACAAAGTGGTCCGTAGGGCCTGGACCCCAGAAAGATAAAGCAAAATTCACCTATAAGAGCCAGGGGACTCAGGAGTAGAATCCAGGTTCTAGAGGGCAAGAATTGAGGATGATGACTGTAGAGAATTGAGAACTGCTTAACTCTTATTTTGCTTTTGTTTTCCCTACTAGGGAGAATGAATGTGTAACCAGAGAAAGATACTAAGTCATTTAATAAACTCCTAATATGTGCCAGAAACCGTGCTAAGTACTGGAGGTACAAAGAAAGACAAAAACAGTTCCTGCCCTTACAGTCTAATAGGGGAAACAATGGGAAGGCATTAAGATAAGGGAAGACTGGGAAAGACTTTTGCAGAAGGTTGAACTTTAGCTAAGACTTAAAGTAAGCCAGAGAAGCTAGGAGGTAGAGATGATGGAAAAGAAAATTGTAGGCAAGGGTTACAGTCAGTAAAAATGCTTAAAGCCAAGAGATTGAGGGTCATGTGAAAGGAACAGTAAGGATTGATTTGAAACACTGCTATCTCAGTCTTGACCTTCCATAAACTTAAATTTAAGGAAAAAGAAAGTTGATAAAGTTATGAAATAATATATAGAAATATATCTATATCTAGATATCTATCATAGAGATAGATTCATCCTTATATCTGTAAGGATAGAATAAAAGCTATTAAAATAAACTCGAAAGTCAAGATAAGGAAATTAGAGAGTACCCAGATGTCATCAATTACTTCATCTGTCCTTCACTATCTAAATCATAGGGTACCTAAGAATTTTCTATTCCTATTCTGAGAAATTATCACGAAAAGAAGAGGTGCCACAGATGGAGAAATCTGCTCCAGATTTCAAAAAGTTAAAGAAGAAAGATTCTTCACACTATATTGACTGGTGAAGTAGATGTTACTTCTTAAGGAAATTTTAAAACATTATGAAAGGGATATTTTGTGATTATTTAGTAAATGGAGTGTTGGACACTATAATCCAGCATGGATTCATTAAGAGTTCATCTTTCCAGAATACGCTCATTTTCTTTTTTGACAGGGCTCCCACTGATAGTTCAGATGACTTTCATAGATTTATCATGCCTGGTTGTGAGCAGGAGATATTGACATCTTTTATCATACACTTGTGAACATCATAAATGGAGTCTGAATCATAGTACAAATCGATAGATTTGGAATTAGATGAAAAATAAAATCTGAATCACAGTGATTAATAGCTTTAGATCTCTAGACAAAAGCATTAAGGTCTCTGGCATTAACCCTATTCTGTTCAATATTTTTATATTGATTTAAGAAGGGGAAAGGAACTAGAATTTATCAAATGCTTACTATGTGCTAGCCATTGTGCTAATCACTATGCAAATATTATCTAATTTGGTCTTCATAACAACCCTGGGAGATAATGTTATTATTATCCTTATTTTACAATTTAGGAAACTGAGACAGAAAAAGGTTAAGTGACCTGCCTAGAGTCACACAGAAGAATTTAAGGCCAGATTTGAGCTCAAGTCTTCCTGACTACAGGCCCTGTGCTCTATCCTCTATGCCACCTAGCTGTCTCCTCTATTTAGAAGAAGTTATAGGTGGGGCAGTTATGTGAAGCAGTGGATAGAGCATGGGCCCTGAAGTCAGGAGGACCTGAGTTCAAATCTGGCCTCAGACCAAACACTTGACACTTACTAGTCGTGTGACTCTAGGCAAGCCACTTAACCCCAATTGCCTTAAAAATATATATATAGAAAACATGTGTATGGGAGTAAGCTGAGAGAAAAAGCTAAATAACATATGAGAAAAAGGGGATCTGAATAGATCTTGAAAGATTGGAATGATAGGTTGAGTCTAATGACTTGAAAATTGACAAGGATAAATGGAAAATCCTGCAGAGAGGTTAAAAAATTCAGCGAATCTAGGATGGGAGAGGTCTGAAAGTTGTAATGAATCACAAACCTGAATTGAATAAACAGTGTGACACATCAGTCACAAAAATTAATGAAATTTAGGTTGTATTAATAGAAATATCATGTTCAGATTGAGGAAAATGATACTGAAGTTTGATTTGGTCATATAATATCTGAAATATTGAGTTTACTTCTTTGGATACTTTTTAGGCAGGATATTTAAAGCCTGGAGCATTTCAAGAAGGATGGTTGTTGTTGCTATTGTTTGTACTTTGTTCTTGAACAGTAGCAATGACATCAGGAAGGTGATGTCTTGACTTGCAAGTGAGTTGGATTTAAGTGAGGCAGGGCTTTGCAAACTCACCAGCCTCACTCTTTCCTCCAGAACAGTGTCCAGTGGCAAGATATAGATCAGGAAAACTAGAGGTGTCCTTC
>NW_020949613.1:23716494-23733716 GCF_900497805.2 Vombatus ursinus
GAAGGGGAAAAAAGGAAGGGAGGGGAAGAAAGAAAAGAAAGAAGGAAAAAAGAAAAGGAAGGAAGAAGAAGGAAAGAAGAAAGGGGGAGAGAGGAAGGGAAAAAAGGAGAAAGGAAAGAAAGAATGAAAGTAGAAAGGAAGGAAAGAAGCCCTACAGAAGGATTCAAAAAATCAATTAATCTTGGATGGGAGAGATCTGAGAGTTGTAGTGAATCACAAACATGAATTGAAGAAGGAAGAAAAAAGGAAGGAAAGAAGGAAGAAAAAAAGGAAGGAAGGGATGCTGTGAAATTGCAATGGCCTCTTTTGACCTCAGAGAGTAGATGAAGATATGCACCTCCCTCTTTTTTACCTAAGAAATGGAAGACTCAGAGTGTGGAATATTGTATATACTTTCAAATATGGGTGATATGTTATTTGGTTTTGCTTATTTTTTCCCTACTTTATTACAAGTGAAGAGAAGAAAGGGATATATTTGGAAATGATTGTAATGTAAAAACAAAAGGTATCAATAAAAGCTTTCTCTTGAAAAAAGAAAATGGATGATGACTAGATGTAACAGAAGTTCATGGGTAATAGGTCTAGAGCTGGAAGGACCTCCGAGGTCATCTATTCCAAAACCTTCATTTTGTAGATGAGACCCAGAAAAACAAGTGACTTTCCCAAGGACACAGAAGTTACAAAGGGCAGAACCAAGACTCAAATCTAGTTCCTCTGCTGACTCCAGATATACCTTTCTTTCTACTGTTCCTCAAGTAAAAAGTAAGTGGGGGCAGAAAAAGTTGGGGAGACTTCATGGATGAGTGCAACTCAACTTGCATCTTAAAAGAGGAGGGGAAGAAGAATGACATTCCAGGAGGGGAGAATCAATGCAAGCAAAGGTAAACCTACTTATTTTATGTCAAGAAATCATCTGAAGAATTATTTTGCTTGCTAAAGCTGTTTTAGACTTGCTCCCTAAAACAGGAAATTCATATACAAGATTTCAATAACTTTCCAAACTTTTACCTGTGTTTCTGATTCAGGCAGCTGATATTTTCTAAGGCTTTCAAACAGAGAAATAGTGAGTTAGAGAACCCATCTGGAGGTCAAAGTACTTGAATGAAAAGGAGAAATTCTGCGTTCTTGTACTGATTCAAAGGCAGAAGTCCAGTGTTTTGGGGGTTGTTTTTTTTTGCTGCAGACATTTCATTCTTTCAGTGTAAGAATAAAATGCACTGAGTAAATGAATGATTTGCTTATGGGAAATATTATCCAATGTGTCCGAATGTTCAGCTGGGTGAGGAGAACAACTCCAGTCCTCTTCCATAACAATAATTTTGAAGGAGAACAAAATAACCCATTTCCTCTAAAGTGAGTAAACAGCCAAAGATTAATGAAGATAATAAGCAGCTGAAAGACTACTCTAAAGATTTAACACATTAACCCATCCAAATCAAGACTGGAGAATCTTTTTTCTTACTCAGAATACATATAAATATTTTTTAACTTTTTCAATAAAAATATATCTTTCTTAACATGTAGTTTCTAAATCTAGAGTATTAGTGTTGGTCTTCAATTCCTCCCTAACTCCACTTGTTTCCCTACTACCAATCATTTCATCATAGTAGAGCTAGAAGAGACCTTAGAGGACATCTAGTTAAACCCCATAATTTTATAGAGAAGGAAACTGAGGACTACAGAGTTTGAGTGACTTGATCAAGATTAAACAGATAACAAAAATATTCAAACAAACTATATTCACAAGGTTTTTCCCCACCATGAACTTATTTTACTAATGTGTTTATTCTGCAAGAAAGACTTCCATCATTACATTCATCAAGTTTTTCTGTATTGTGCATTCTCTGTTGTTGAGCAAGATGCAACCACTGTCTAGGAAAGGCAAAATTTGAATCCATGGCCTCTGTCTCCCAATGAGGCACTTTTTCACCAGATTGTGGGTTTATTTTTTTTAACTCTAACTCCATATAATAGTGACCTTTCCTTCTTCCACCTACTTCATGTCTGTCACTCTCACATCACCCTGAAATAGTTTGATTGGATGTCCTGACTCCCTATATAAAAACTTCCACCATAGCAACACAGTCTTCATGCATCTCTTTACTGATAGATGCTTAGGATTCATGGAATTATTGCCTGCCCTTTAAATGAGACTTTGTGCTGGTGTTAATGTTTTATAATAAAGTCTAACATGCCACTGCTGCCTCTTATCCTTCGCAGCAAACTCTATCTTTTCTCACCAATTCTTTCTGCTGGCTTTCATATGAGTGTGGCACACACAATTCCAACAACTTGCCATGTTACCATCTGACCTTCTTTTCCAAACAAACACACAATCTCATGGTAATAGACTCCAAAACACTTAGAACTAGATTCATCATGTCAGAAATGATGTCTGGGGCAGGGCATATGTAATGCAGTAATTTTATAGTATGAATTACAGGAAGAAAATGGTATAGGAAAGGTCAAATTAAAAATGTTAGAAGAGCAGAGAATGGTGCTCCTGTCCTTTCCTTCCCATCTTCCATCATTTTCATATTCTGTTTCCAAAGTTCATTTTTTCTACCCACTGGTTTATCAACATTATCCACATCTTAGCATCCCAACCAGCTTTTCACTGACAATCACCTTAAAGGTAAATTCCTGCTATTTGACTCCCAAGACTTCTATTAGTATATCTGGCATGTTCATATCTTCATTTCCTGTACTACATACATACATACATACACACACACTTTTCCTATTTATTTCATCTATAGTAAATCAGTCTTCATTGTTCAATTTTTCATGAATTCTCTTCCATATCCATCCTTTTCCAACCACCTACCTCTTTTCATCCTAAAAAGTTCTCTTCTTCTAAGATATCATAAACATCCACATTTTCCACAAAGATACCTTATTTAAATGGCTATATACTGTGAACACCACTTCACTTTCACCTCAACATAGCAGAAACCTTCCACAGATTTAAAAAAAATAAATCATGCCTTTAAATTTTCACCAATCTTTTCAACACAAAGAGATGTAACTAAATTGGACAAAGAGAGCTTTGCCCAAGAAAGCCGACATCTAGAATACAATGACTCTTCCTTTTAAGGAAGCAAGGATTCTGTGATTGCTTCCCAATACAATTGTCAGAGGAATAGGGCGCAACCACCCAACCGTCCATAGTTGACATCTGCAGGGTATAATTACCATAGCATTCCTTTCCAAGAGTCCACCTATTCCCCAGACAACCTCTACCCGACTCTCGTAAAGTTAATATAGGACTATATTCTGAGCTTCCTGTTGCTTACTGAATTTGTCATAGAAGGAGTTTAAGCTCTTCATACCTCTGCTTGCCAATAACATAACAATGGTACATGTAATCATGAGGAGCAGGAAAAACTACCAGTATTGCCATTATTTCTTTAATTTTATTTTTCCCATAATGTAGATCTTTATTATTTATTTTTGGGCAGCTGAATTTCTCACAGATGACAAAATTGTCCTAGGGAGCACAATTGGGCAAATAAACCAAAACATAAAATAATAATTACATTGATGTGTGACATTTTTCACTAGATTTAATATTCATACTTTAAATGCTTAAAAGTATCCAATTGCATGGTCTCTTAGATTATAAATTCCAAAATGAAAAAAGAGTACAAGTAGCCCAGCAATATGTGCCTGGGAGTTGGTAATAAATATTATATGTTAAAGCTGATTTTAAGTCACTGAGCAGTGATTTAAACTTCTTTCTGATTTAGGATTAAGATCCAAATTAAAACTGCCTGAGAAACTTTTCTTGAATTTTGGCAACATGGAAATCAGGTTGGAGGGTATTTATAAAGTATTTATAAAAATATATCATGCTTTACAAGTAGTTACTCAAAATGGGTTTTTTAATATCTCTTTAGCTCCATTCATCTCTCTAGAGCCAGGTCATACCATCATAGATACCATCAATGTAGAACTGGTAGAGACCTTAAAGGCCTTCTGGTCCAACTCATGCTTTTACAACTGAGTTGCTAAGAGATAAATTAATTCACCCAAAGTCATATCATTGCTAAGTGACAGAACTGGTATTCAAACCATTCTTCTACTCCAAGGTCAATCTTCTACATTTGAAATTTTTAATTTTTAATGGATATAGAACTAATTAAGATGCCAATGGCATTTACCATATAAGCTTAGATTCTGGTATTGAAATTATATTTTCTCTTTCTTTAAGGGAGACATTAAAATATTATTGAAACAATGCTGGACCGTGAATTAAGCAACCTTCATTCTAGTTACTTACTTTGCTTTATATTTATTGTTTATTCCTTGTCAAGTTATCTGATCTCATTGAGCTGTAATTTTTTTGGTCATAACATGAGGAGGCAGCATGATATACATAAAAGAGATCTGCATTTGGAATGAGAAGACCTGGGATCAATTTCTTATAAATGTTAGTATTGGGATCCTGGTGACTTAACCAATTCCCTCCATGCCTAAGTTTCCTATCTATAAAATAGGGACGATAATATTTCACTACCTCACACACAGGATTGTTGTCAGGGATGTACTCAATCAACCTCAAAGTGTTACATAAATGTGAACTGTTACTCTTTACATTGCTTTCTGGCTCAAGCATTTTCTAATTCAAAATTTCTCTTGACTGTTCTCAATTTGCCTCTACCATGTACAATTGAGACAAGTAAGAAGAGCAGTATGATGTATCCATTTTTCTACCCATTTGGTAGATAAGAAAATGGAAAAGGAAGTGAGGTTAAGTGGATTTCCAAAGATTGTGCAGTCTCAAAGGTAAAGCTAAGGTTGGGAAGTTTTCCTCTTCACTTTGATCTGTCACCCAGCACATTAGACTTTGCTGTTCTTTTCCAATTTGGATTCAGTACCCACCTGATCCTTAAAGCCATGTGCGCTCTCTGGACTTACTCGGCTAATACATATGTTTTAGGTTTGTAGTTGGATGCTATTTCATGTTTTACTGGAACATTTTGTCTACTGTTATACAATCAAACTGGAGGAAAATCCCCATGCTGTGTGGAATAGCAATATAACCCAAAGAGATCCAAAGCTGCCATCAGTCACTTAATGATGCTGGATACTATGTTAATTATAAAAATAAAGATTTTCCTGATTTGCTTCTTTTAAACCTAAGCTGGTATCAGGCATGCATTTTTGCCTCAAGTTGTGGAATTTTCTTTGTTTTGTCTACAACATACCAATGCTTAACCAAACTGCATATAAAAAAATTTGAATAACAAGGACAGTACTTGGATAACTACATCTTATGAACCAAAAGAGGTCAATTTGTGGCCTTTTGTTTGTTTTTTTATTTTTTTATAATCATGGGGCTGGGAAAATTATCTTTTTCTGTATATAGGAATTTTAAAAAAAAACAAAAACAATTGAACATTCATCTATCTCTAATTAAATGTCAGTAACATTTATCCAATTCATGAAGTGAGGTAAGTTTAAGCGAGATGGTGTTACCTGGAAAATGTCCCATCTTTAATTTTAAAAATATGTCAAAATATTCTCTGTTCTATTTTGTATGGTCATGAAATTCCTCTAAACCACTCTTCCCTCTAATAGTGCACCAATGGAGAGAAAATTGGAAAACTTGAGTTAGCAAAGGAAGATATTTAAGTCTTTTTCCTTAGCATATTTCTATTAAGTTGCTGGTTTAACTAAATTTGGATCCTTTTTTGTTTTCAATAAAAAAAAATAACATATTTTCATGATTAATATGATTAAAATCACACTAATATTCAATAAAACATAATTCAGAGTTTCAAACAAATTTGGACAAATGTTCAATCACCAAAAGCAACAGATTTGAGATATACTTTTAATCCATTATTTCCTTATATATACCCAAGCTGTCTTACAGCATTCATTGCACCCCACCAGAGGAGATAACACCACAAATTCGATGTTGGTTAGGAATACAGATAAAAGAATTGATGGGAAATAGCACTTCTTTGTCCAGTATTATATTCTTTGCTGTTAGAAAAAAATTCCCTTTAAATTTATTATAAAGAACACTTACCTTATACTTAAAATCAAATAAACTTATTGTTTTCAAAAAATCTATGAAATTCATGACAATTTCTCTTTTTTCTTTCTCATAAAGAAGTGTGATTTATACTTACTCTCCTGTCCTTACTGACCTTAATACTTTAAAGGGTTTGTGATCTTACCAATGTGGCCATTCACTCCACAGTTCAGATCACAGATTTTCTGTAGATAAAGCAATCGAAGCAACTAGCATTATTAAGTAACTGCTAGGTGTCAAGCACTGCAATAGGAATTTGAGGACCCAAAAAAGTTCCATTTTTCAAGGAAGTTAAAATCTATTGCTTCCCAAATTCCTGTGTCCAAGAAAGAGAGGAAAAGAAAAGAAAAAGAAAGAAAGAAAGAAAGAAAGAAAGAAAGAAAGAAAGAAAGAAAGAAAGAAAGAAAGAAAGAAAGAAAGAAAGAAAGAAAGAAAGAAAGAAAGAAAGAAAGAAAGAAAGAAAGAAAGAAAGAAAGAAAGAAAGGAAGGAAGGAAGGAAGGAAGGAAGGAAGGAAGGAAGGAAGGAAGGAAGAAAGAAAAAGAAAGAGTGGAATGAGGAGAAAAAAAAGGAAGAAAAGAAAGCAATTACCATGTACTAATTGAGAAGTCTGTACTTGAAGCCTTTTTAGCTTGGAAGGACTTGACAAAGTTTGGGTTCTCTGTACATGATGTTTTGGAATCTGGAGTCATCATGTCATGGCTTTTGTGGTCACTAAGTGGAATTGAACCTTTCTGGAATTCTCTTTTCTAGTCTGAGTTCTATGGTGACGATGTGACCACACAATGTCAGATAGTAAAATGAAAAAAAAAATCCTTTCCAATCCCCAGCTTCTTACTTGATTGCCAGGCATCCAGGGATTTCATGCTTCTAGGTTCTTCTCTTCAGTATCTTCAATTAATTTACATTAAGTTGTTAATGACATGGTATTACTCCTTGTAATGGTACTTGTAGTTCAATAGAGAAGATTGCATTTAAAAGTGTGAACTTTTGGAGGCAGAGCCAAGAAGGTGGAGCAAAAGCAAGGACTTGCTTGAGCTCTCCCCCAAACCCCTCCAAATACTTGTAAAAGTAACTCTAAACAAATTCTAGAACAGCAGAACCCACAAAAAGACAGAGTGAAACAAATTTCCAGCCCAAGACAACCTGGATGGTCGATGGGAAGGGTCTGTTGGCCCATACTGGGACAGTAGCGTAGTTCAGTGTGGGCCACGCTGCCAGCAAAGACTGGGGCCCAGCAAACCTGGAACAGGCCTCAGGGGACTGAATCAAGGGGAGCCGTGGTGGTTTCCAAACTTCTCAGCCCATTAACCCCAAAGACAACTTAGAAAGTCGGTGGGAAAGGTCCGTCAGACCTCAGTGAGAGGGGAGCGTGGTCCACCCCCAGTCCTAGCACAGCCCCGGACCAATGGCTGCTTCCAGAGCTCTAGGCCCACAGATGGAGGGGGGATGCAGAGGCTGATTGGAGGGAGTTTGCAGGGATCTCTTTTCTGGTGCTGAGGCAGGATTCTCTTGCTTTTCCCATACTTGTATCTGGGTCCCAGTCCTGGGTGGCAGTCCTGGGGTGAAAAGAAGTACTGGCATAGCTGAGCTTGTGACAGCAGTGGAGAGGGAACTCTCTTCTCACTTCCAGAGCAGAAAAGAATGCTTGTGGTCACTCACAAACCAGAGCACAGGCCAAGAGAGGAGAAAACACCTTTCCTTAGATCATGACACCTTGGAAGAACTGAAAACTTATAGGTCCCTAGAAGTATCTCTGAAAACAGATGCACAAAACCCCTGAAGCTTGGGACAGTGCAACCTCCACAATGTAAGTAGAATCTACCTTAACAGAGAGTTAAAGTCAAGTGACTGACTGATAAGATGAGCAAACAGAGGAAAAAAAACTCCAACTACAGAATCTTACTTTGGTGACAAGAAGATCAAGGCATACAACCAGAAAACAACAAAGTTGGGGCTCCTACATCCAAAGTCCCTAAGAAAAATATGAATTGGTCTCAGGCCATGGAATAACTCAAAAAGGATTTTGAAAATCAAATAAGAGAAGTAGAGGAAAAATTGGGAAGAGAAATGAAAGCAATGAAAGAACACCATGAAAAACAAGTTAACAGCTTGCTAAAAGAGACCCAAAAAATACTGAAGAAAATAACACCTCAAAAAATAGACTAGACCAAATGGCAAAAGAGGTCCGAAAAGCCAATGAGGAGAAGAATGCATTAAAAAGCAAAATTTACCAAATGAAAAAAAAAAAAGTCCAAAAGCTCACTGAGGAAAATAATTCCTTAAAAAATAAAATAGAGTGAATGGAAGCTAATGACTCTATTAAAAATCTAGAAATTATAAAACAAAACCAAAAGGATGAAAAAATAGAGAACAATGTGAAATATCTCATTGGAAAAACAACTGACCTGGAAATTAGATCCAGGAGAGATAATAAAAATTTTTGAACTACCTGAAAGCTGTGATTAAAAAAAAAGAGCCTAGACATCATCTTTCAAGAAATGATCAAGGAAAACTGTCTTGATATTCTAGAACCAGAGGGTAAAATAGAAATGGAAAGAATCCACAGATCACCTCCTGAAAGACATCCCCAATGGAAAACTCCCAGGAATATTATAACTAAATTCCAAAATCACCAGGTCAAAGAGAATATACTGCAAGCAGCCAAAAAGAAACAATTCAAGTATTGTGGAAACACAATCAGGATAACACAAGATTTAGCAGCTTCTACATTAAGGGATCAGAAGGCTTGAAATATGACATTCTAGAGGTCAAAGGAGCTAGGATTAAAACCAAGAATCACCCACCTAGCAAAACTGAGTGTAATCAAAGAGGGGGAAAAAATGACATTCAATGACATAGAGGAATTTAATGCATTCTTGAGTAGCCAGAGGTAAACAGAAAAATTCACTTTCAAATACAAGACTCAAAAGAAGCATGAAAAGGCAAACAGGAAAGAGAAATCATAAGGGACTTATTAAAGTTGAACAGTTTGCATTCCTACATGGAAAGATGATATTTGTAACTCATGAGACCTTTCTCTTTATTAGGGTAGTTGGAGGGAATATATATGAACATAGGGCACAGGGAGGGTTGAATATGAAGGGATGATATCTAAAAAAAGAAATTAAGGGGTGAGAGAGGAATATACTGGGAGAAGGAGAAAGGGTGAGGTAGAAAGGGATAAATTATCTCACATAAAAGAGGCAAGAAAAAGCTTTTACAGTGGAGGGGAAGAGGGGTTAGGTGAGAAGGAATGAGTAAATTTTACTGTCATTGGATTTAGATTAAGTAGGGCATAACATACACACCCAATTGGGTATGGAAATCTATCTTACCCTACAGGAAAGTAGGGGATAAGAGAGGGAGGGGTGATAGAAGAAAGGGCAGATTGAGGGAGGGGTAATCTGAAGCAAACACTTTTGAGGAGGGACAGAGATAAAGGAGAGAATATAATAAATTGGGGTCAGAATAGGATAGAGGGAAATGTAGTTAGTCTTTCACAACATGACTATTATCAAAGTGTTTTGCATGACTGCATGTGTATAGCCTATGTTGAATTGCTTGCCTTCTCAATGAGGGTGGGTGGGGAGGGAGGAGGGTAGAGAATTTGGAACTCAAAGTTTTAGAAACTAATGTTAGAAATTGCTTTTACATGCAACTGGGAAATAAGACACACAGGCAAAGGGATATAGAACTCTATCTTACCCTACAGGAAAATAGAAGGGGAAGGGATAAGAGAAGGGGGGAGGTAATAGAAGGGAGAACAGATTGGGTGAAGGAGAAATCTGAATGCAGGCAGGCATGGGGGAGAGGGAGGGAAGGGATGGGGAGAAATCTTAAAACTCAAAATCCTAAGGAAGTGAATATTGAAAACTAAAAATAAATAAATAAATTTTTTAAAAAAGAAAGAGAAAGAGAAAAGAAAAAGAAAAGCCAAACTTTTGTACAGCATTTTCAGGTATATGTTAGGTTTAACTTCACAGTGCCATCACAAAACGTTGCTGTTTTTCTTTGTTCTGAACTTTATACTACATTTATCTGTACATATTTTAATGATTTATTGGTGTTTTTTTATTTGTATTCTTTTTTTATATCTACAACTCTACACATTAACCATCTTTTACCCCTATAGAAGTCATCCCTTATAACAAATAGGTATAATCAAGTAAAACAAATCAACACATTAGCTATATCTGAAAATACATCTCATTCTGCAATTAGTTGATCACTACCCTCTCATCTTGTGGGATGTATGCTTTATCATCAGCCTTCTTAGATCACTTCTGAAAACCTTCATACATCTTTTTGTTATATTACTCTGATCATTTGTAAATTATACAAATTTACTCTGATTCTACTCCCTTCACCCTTCATGAATTCATCTTCCCAGATTTCTTTGAAACAATTTTACCACTGCTTACAGCAAAACAATAATACATTACATTCATATGATAAAATTTGTTCAACCACTTTTCCAGTTGGTGGAAACACACTTCATTTCCACTTTTTACCAATTTTTAGTATATAAAAAAGCATTGCTATAAATATTTTTGTGCATATGGATCCCTTTTGCTCTCAGTGATACCAAAATTGTGTTATCACTGAGTTAGTCTCATTATTTAATGACTTATTGAATATAATTCCAAATTCCTTTCCAGAACTATGGGACCAACTTATAGCCCTACCAACAAATGCATTAGTAGACCTAATCTTCTTTTTCCTCTTTTGTCTTTTTCCTATTCTGTCATTTCTGTTGATTAGATGTGAGATGGAATCTCAGAGTTGTTTTAATTTTCTTTTATTTTATTATTAGTGATTTAGAGAGTTTTTCATATAGTTGTAGATAGACTGTATTTATTTATTCTCTTTTGAAAACTACCTTTTCATATTCTATGATCATTCATCTATTGGTGAATGAATCATGGATATTACATCTTCACCAAAGAAAATTTTTATGAAAATTATATTTATTTACCCTCTAATTCTAAGTGTATTGACTTTGCTTGTACAACAGCTTTTCAATTTTAGGTAATATAAATTGTGTGTTTTTTTATAGTTTTATCTGTCCCTTGCTTAGTTATGAATTCTGATCTCATACATTATTGTTAATGATGTCTTTTTCCTTCCTCCTTAAATTTGTTTATGATATGACCTTTTATATTCATGTACTCATTGCAGATTTTGTGAAATAAGGACTTGTTACCACAGTAGGTGGTATTTTCAGGCTTATCAAAGAACATGTTGCTGCTTGTGGGTCTTATATAACTGATCAGTTCCATTAATCAGCTTCTCTATCTTTTAACCCATACTAAACAGTTCAGATGATTGCAGCTTCATAATATAGATCTAGTATTGCTAACTCCCCTTAATTCCTACTTTTTTCATTATCTATTTTTACAATCTTGACCTTTTGCTTTTTCTAATGAGTTCTATTATTTGTTTTATCTAGTAATTCCTTGGCAATTTATCTTCTCATCTTAAATCTCTAAATTCAATTCAATAGCATCATTGTTTTTAATTTAGCATGGTCCAATGATGAACAGCTAATAAATCTATAGTTATTTTACTCTTTTCTGTAAAGAGTATTTTATAGTTTTATTCATATAATGAATAAGTTTGATAAATGTATTCCCTTGTACTTAACACACATTGTTATTTTGAATGGAATTTATTTTTCTAGCTCATCCTTTTAAGGTTTATTAGTAAAGCATTGAAAGAAAGATGACATTGTCTATTTTATATCCTACTACTTTACTAGTTGTTAATAGTGAGAATTATTATTAGGTGAATTTCTAATATTTTCTAAGTAAGCTTCATATCCTTTGCAATGCATGATAATTTTCTTTTTCCCTCATACTTATTCCCACAATTTTTGTATTTTATTGAAAGAATTTCTAGTGCTATATCAAGCAATGATGGTAATAAAAGATATTCTTGCTTTACCCTTGATCTTATGGTTTATAAAATTTCTGCCTTAAGTTTAATCCTACCTCTTGGTTTTAGATAGTGACTATTTAGGCATTTAAGGAAAATTGCATTTGTCTCCATTTTTTAAAAGTGTTTTTCAATATAAGCAAATGTTAGGTTTTGTCAGAAGCCCTTTCTGCATTTATTGATATGCGTTATTAAAATGGTCTGTTATGTTTATAATTTTCCTAAAATTAATTGATTCTGTATTCCTGATATTAATCCAACTTCTTCATGTTGCATAATCATTTTAATAATATTTGAAGATTGTTTCTTTGTTAATATTTTATTCAATTAGTTATCAATTTTCTTTTTCTGCTTTATCTCTGTCTGTCTTAGATATTGAGACCATATCTGCCTAAATGGAAACTTGGTTGGATCTCTTTCTCTTTTTCAAAAATCAATTTATATAATTTTGGAATTAATTGTCCTTTGAGTAGTTCATAGAATTCACTTATAAATCTGTCTGGGTTTGTGTTTTTATTTAAGAGTTCTTGTTACAATAAACTGTTACAATGTTAAAAATGGTTTGTTCAATGTCTTTGACATATTTAAATTTGGGGTTCTTTCTTTCATTTGGGATATTTTGTATTCTTAAATATTTATGTGAAGAAAATGGTTTTTTTAATCTTCTTTCATGTTCAGTCCTCCATAGTAATTGATTAATTCTGTTTATTTCACTTTGCTGACTGATTTTAATAAATTTAAGAAGGTTACTTTTTAAAATTATTTCTTGAATATAGTAACAAGGATTGTTTTTACTTTCTTTTTTGTTTAGCAAGCTCAGTGATGTTTAAATTCTCTTTCCTCATGTTTTCCAGGTCATTTGTTTTTAAGGCAACTTCCTCACTTAGTCTTCTAATAATTCAGTTTTTAGAACTTTGTTCTAATATTTTTTGTTATCTCACTGAAGTATTAAGTTCTATTTGCTCCATTTTATTTTTCAGAGTTTCTACTATTTAGGCAAGCTTTTGTCCTAAGGTTTTTGGTATCCTAACTATTTTCCTCAAGAACTTTAATTTCACTGTTTATATCTTGCTTTCTTCTAACCACTGCTAGAGTCCTTGTGATCAATCCATTGTTGTTGTTTTTCCCCCCTGAAAATCTACTTGTACTTATTGTGAAGTTATTCTCATCTACACTAACTACTACTATTCTTATTTACCTCTTGAACTTTTCTTAACCCATAGTGTTTCTTCAATGTTTTATGGGTTGTCTTTTGTTGATTCATATCATTAGCCTCAATTGCTAGATTAGGACTGTGTGTTCCACCCCCTTCCGTACTCTTGGATGTTGTAGCTAAGCACTGGATTTCTCCCTGCTATGGCCTAAATATTATTGCCACTGAAATACTACACATCATGATGGGCTGGCTATTATCGTATCCCCTTCCCTGTCTTCTTCCTCAAACCTAGCTTGTAAAAGAATGCTGGAACTTGCAGTGGGAGCAGGTCTCACACTTTCATTTAATCTCTGCTTCTACCTCTTTCTCCTGGCATCCAGTATATAGGTTGGCCTCAGCCCCATCTCTATCTCTTTCTCCTCATTCAGTCACCTATCAGTAATTGAGTTTGTGTCTTTGTGTAGCTTTAACTATTCCTAACTGATATCAGAAATTTCTCTGGCTTCATGTTTCCGGGAGGGCCCCATGTCACTAATTATTAAATTGTCTTAGTCCCTCTGTCTTATGAAATCACTGTCTGGGAACTAGTTTTGCCCTTTAGCTAGGCCCAGACCTGAAATTGTAGGGTTGTTGTTTTTTTACATGTTTCTACTTGAGATCTTGTTGGCTTCAGATGTTCTACAGAGTCTTTAGGCATTCACTCAATGACCATCTCAGCCCACCATCCCCAATCTCTCACATCCTTGGAGTTGAGCTTGACCCTTATTGAGGCTCTGAGAGGTTAAAACATGCATTGACTTCAAGTCCTCCAAAGGTAACCTGAGAAGGACTCCTGTACATTTCATGCTCTCTTTTTATATGGTCCTGGATTCAATGGAGGAGGTTACTGGTGCTTCTCTTTGGTTTTATTGAATATTCACTTCATCTGACTCTGTAGTTTGTCCTTGTTGGACTTGCTCTCAGGGTAGTTGGGGTTGCCTAGAAACTTCCATGTTGCCATATTTGCCAGAAGTCAATTAATCCCATTTTAAGATATCTCTTCATTGAGCCATGATAAACTCAAAAGAATGTGGCTTTCATAATGGAAGTTTGATCACAGTGGTCTTTCATTAAAGAAGATATTTAGGAAAAGAGAATTCTTACTGGTTCCTCTCAAGTCAGACTATGTAGATTATCCTCAACTTTTTCCCTTGTGCTTTGTAATTTTCACATTCTCACAACACTTCTCTGAAAGATCTCACAACACATCTTTAACATTTTTCCTTTTACATCAAAAAGATAAGGAAAAGACATATTCATACAAAAGTATCTATAGTTATTCTTTTTTTGTGGTGGCTGAGAATTGGAAATCAAAGGCATACCCATCAATTGGGAAATGGCTATACAAGTTGTGGTATATGATTGTGATATAATATGATTGTATTATAAGAAATGACACATAGGACAATTTCAGAGAAACCCAGAAAGACTTATATGAATTGCTGCAAAATGAAGTGAGCAGAACCAGGAGAACATTGTACACAGTAAGAGAAATATTGTTTCAATGAAGAACTATGAATGACTTAGCTATTCTCAGGAATACAATGATCTAAGATAATCCCAAAGGATTAATGATGAAGCATACTATTCACCTCCAGAGAAAGAACTGATATTGTTTGAATACATACTATATTTTACTTTCTTTCATTCTTTTTCTTTTCTTAAAGTCTTCTTGAACAAAATTACTAATATGGAAATGTTTTACATGATCGCACATGTGTAGCCTAAATCTTATTGCTTACTGTTTCAGGGACAGGGGAAGGGAGGAAGGAAGAGAGGGATAGAACTTGGAACTCAAAACTTTAAAGAAAAATACAAATGTTAAAAAATGTTTTAATATGTAATTAGAGAAAAATTACACACACACACACACACACACACCATTTTTCTTCTTGCTGTCCAAGGAATATGATTGTCTTCCATTTGTGGCTTCTTCTTGCAAGCAGAGTAGTCTGGATTTGAATTTACAAAATAAAATCAGACTCCTGTGGGGAAATTGGAATCCTTCATCATGTGACAAATATAGCTTCTTCTAAGAGACCTATAATTAGCATAAAGTGAGTGAAATTTTACCCCCAGGGAACCAACATGGCAGGGGTGAGAGTAGAAGATTTATTTCTTCCTTCTAATGGTGACTGACTTCCTGAAATTCATTTCATTCTCTAAGAGTAGAGTGTGAATGGTGAAGGGGTTACAACTGTCCTTGGATGCCACCTCAAGGTCTTTTTATCATGTCTTCCCTCTCTCAGACCCCACCTTGCTCTTCAGACCCAGTGGAAGAGAATGCTGAAACTCTCTGTGTGGTGGCAAGGAGGGAGACAAGCTACCTCTTCCTAGTATGACTACACCCATAATAGTGTGGGTGTAGGACTATCCTCTACATCATGACTACATTCTTCCTGACCCCAAATGAATTTGCCCCAGGCATGATTTTGGCTGATTACAGGGATTTCTTTACCTCCTCTCGTTCATTCCCCTATATTTTCTCTTTTTTTCACAGGTTTAACATAGACAGTTTGACCTTTAACATTTCTGTGTGCTTGAGGAAATCTAGGTGGCCTTTCCTTCAAAGGAAAGTATTGCTTTACCCTTTCCAACAGTTTGACATTTGAAGTGTTGAATTTCCTCTGCAGAAACAAACATTACAAGGGAATGGCTTATGGACATTGCCATTACTTCTTACTTTCATGTTGGCTTCTGAACCTGTAGTAATCAGAAGTGGAGGGAAGGAATGTTTATGGACCTCAGGAACCACTTAGATTTCTTGGATTATATTCTGGCTATATGACCCTGCTCCAAGAGGGTTTCATATTCTGCCAGACTCCATGACCTACCACATTTTCTGAAATTTGTACTTCATGGTCACTCCATCTGAAGCAAAATTTAGAATGTTTTTTTTTTACCTAAAAGTGCAGATTAAGTGTCCTCTTACATCCTATAGTAAGCTTTAAATGAAAAGGATGTTCATTCTCCCTTCTATTCATGAACCAATCAAAAATAAAGTTGGTTTGAAAATAAACTTAGTAACCTTCTTGGCTAGATTTTGCCTTTTCAGACAGGCAGTTTAAAAAAATTCCATAATTAGTGTACTTATACTATAAAATTTGACTTTCTTGTCTGTTCCTTAAAAGCAATAGAGTGGGATTCTGGTCAAGGTGCTAGAGCCATTATGACAACAATAACAACAGAAACAACATTTATGTTGTACCTTAAGGTTTGCAAAATACTTTACATATATCTATTTTGATGCTTACAACAATCATATGAATTAGGGACTTTTACACTATTCATTTTACAGAGGAAGAAACTGAAACTAAAATGTTATGTGCCTTGCTCAAGATCACATAGCGAGTCAATGTCTGAAGAAGAATTTGAACTCAGGTCTCCTTGACTTCCAATCTGGCACTCTTACTATACCACTTAGCAAGTAAGTTAGCTCCTCATAAACCCCTTCACCAATTATAAAATACCACTAAAAATCCTTTCCCACCCCATCACAAGAATAAAATTGCAAAAAAGTAAGGTTGAGAAATGGCCTAGAGAAGGGGAAAAACAACATTATTTACTGCATGGGGAGCCACATGGTCTGGTTTGCTTGGGATCTTGAAGTTGGATTTAACATAGATCAAGTAAGGTGGCCTCCACTCTGGCACCTCCAACTCTGCTATCTCACTACTCAACTAGGACAGCTATTGATAAGAAGATGTGCTACCACCATGGATACCCTCTTCCCTTTCATTCTCACTTTGCCCACCTTCCTGACTACTCACAGGGCATGGATAAAGTGGAAGTCAACAACTCTATTCATTCTGACAAAATGCAGGATAACTTGGCCTTGCAATCTGTCCTGTCTTACTCTCTCCAGTCCCCTGGCATTGTCATCTGACTTATTTATGCAACATAAGAACCCCTGAACTTTACCATCTGTCCCATGGATGCATTAAGGGTCTTTCCACCTGCCATACAAATACACTTTATTTCTACCTCAATTAGAGTATGAGCTCCTTGACAGTAGTAATTATCTTTCTTAAATACATATATACACA
>NW_020949613.1:23733816-23738187 GCF_900497805.2 Vombatus ursinus
TTTATCTTCCTACCAGATTTGGTTGAAGAGATAAGAGTTCTGGGGTGCTTTCCCACCACATCCCATCTCTTATCCTAATACAATTTACTTTAGACATCCCTAGCCATCACACCTCATAATCTAGCATCAGTCCTAAGTCATATCCCCTGCCCTCCCTCCATCTCCTTCTTCATCAACCAGAATAACAAAACCACCCTTAGGCCCCAAGAACTGCTTACCACTACTTCAGAGCAGCCAGGCCCCCTGTTCTCATCTGTATCTGCTTATCAAAGCCCAGGGGACCCTCTGCCTAATTTGCTTCTTAAATACAGGTTACAAGAACACTCCCCACTCATTCTCTATCCCACAAAATCACACACCAGCCAGCTATTGAAAGCTGTAGGGGCTCCCCACTCTGCAGCTTAGAGCATCACTCCCTCCCCTCTTCAAGCCAGAAATCAAAGCTAGATCCTCCCTGAAACTTAGCCCTACCTTGGAAAAGGCAGGAGCTAAGGGCTAAAGCCTAACCAAAAGTTAGCACTATTCTACAGAGAACTTCTTAAATTCCCAACTTGATCTCTCTTACAGTCTTGGAAAAATTACCTCTCGTCATCTAATGAAGAAAGAAAATACTACTTCCCAGATGTTCTTTAAGACTTGGTTATGCACTGGAGCCAAGATGGCAGTGACTTGCTTGAGCTCTCCCTCAAACCCCTCCAAATACCTATAAAAAAAATGGCTCTAAACAAATTCTAAAGCAGCAGAACCCACAAAAAGACAGAGTAAAATAAATTTCCAGCCCAAACAACCTGGATGGCTGATCGCAAATGTATATTGTGCTGGACAGGGAGAGGAGCGCAGTTCGGCGTGGGTGAACAGGCTGCAGGGAACCTGGAACAGGCCTCAGAGCACTAAATTGTGGGCAGCTGTGGCAGTTTCCAGACCTCCCAACCCACAAACACCAAAGATAACTTAAAAGGTCAGTGGGAAAAGTCTTTGACTACGTTGAGAGAGAGAAGCTAGGGCCAGGGCAGTGGCTGCCTCCTGAGCTTCCTGCCCACAGACTGAGGGGGATTAAAGTGGCTGATCAGAGGGGGATTGCAAGAATCTCTTTGCCAGTACTGAGACAGGAATCTCTTGCTTCACCCCTGCTTGGATCTGGGTCACAGTTCTGAGGGGCACTCCTGGGGTGAGGAGGAGTGCTGGCCTGGTAGAGCTTGTTGTGGCGGTGGAGAGGAAACACCTCACCCCTTATCATAGCACCTTGGAAGAACTGAAAATTTTCAGGTCCCTAGAAGTATCTCTGAAAACAGCTGTATAAACCCCCAAAGTTTGGGACAGTACATTCTCCACATTGGAAGCAGACTCTTACCTTACAAAGAATTTAAAACTCAAGTAATTGGTTGAGATCATGAGCAAGCAGCGCAAAAAGAGTCAGGCTATATTATCTTACTTTGGTGACAAAGAAGATCAAAACATACAGCCAGAAGAAGAAAACAAAGTCAAAGCTCCTATATCCAAAGCCTCCAAGAAAAATATGAATCAGTCCCAGGCCTTTGAAGAGCTCAAAAGGGATTTTGAGAAGCAAGTAAGAGAAGTAGAGGAAAAACTGAGAGTGATGCAAGAAAATCATGAAAAACAAGTCAACAGCTTGCGAAAGGAGACCCCCCCAAAAAATACTGAAGAAAATAACACCTTAAAAAATAGCCTAACCCAAATGGCAAAAGAGGTCCAAAAAGCCAATGAAGACAAGAATGCCCTAAAGAGCAAAATTGGATAAATGGAAAAGGAAGTCCAAAAGCTTACTGAAGAAAATACTTCCTTAAAAATTAAATTGGAGCAATTGGAAGCTAGTGACCTTATGAGAAATCAAGACACTGCAAACAAATCCAAAAGAATGAAAAAAATAGAAAACAATGTGAAATATCTCATTGGAAAAACAACTGACCTGGAAAATAGATCCAGGAGAGAGAATTTAAAAATTATTGGACTATCTGAAAGCCATGATCAAAAAAAGAGCCTAGATATCATCTTTCAAGAAATGATCAAGGAAAACTACCCTGATATTTTAGAACCAGAGGGCAAGATAGAAATGGAAAGAATTCACTGATTACCTCCTGAAAGAGATCTCCAAAGGAAAACTCCTAGAAATATTGTAGCCAAATTCCAGAGTTCCCAGGTCAAGGAGAAAATATTACAAGCAGCCAGAAAGAAACAATTCAAGTATTGTGGAAACACAATCAGGATAACATGATATTTAGCAGATTTTACATTAAGGGACTGGAAGGCATGGAATATAATATTCCAGAGGGCAAAGGAGATAGGATTACAACCAAGAATCACCTACCCAGCAAAACTGAGTATAATCCTTCAGGGGGAAAAAATGGTCATTCAGTGAAATAGAGGACTTTCAAGCATTCTTGATGAAAAGACCAGAGCTGAATAGAAAATTTGACTTTCCAATACAAGACTCAAGTGGAACATGAAGAGGTAAACAGGAAAGAGAAATCTTAAGAGACTTATTAAGGTTGAACTGTTTACATTCCTGCATGGAAAGATGATATTTGTAACTCATGAGACCTTTGTTAGTATTAGGGTAGTTGGAGGGAAATTTTATATATATACATATATATATACATATATAGATAGATAGATGGATAGAGAGATAGAGGGCACAGGGTGAGTTGAAGATGAAGAGGTCTTATCTGGAGAATAAAATTGAGGGGTGAGAGAGTATTATACTAGGAGAAGAAGAAAGGGAGAGGTAGAATGGGGTAAATTATCTCACAAAAAAACAGAAAAGAAAAGGCTCTTACAGTGGAGGGGAAATGGGGGAAGGTGAGAGGAGTGAGTGAATCTTAGTCTTATAGGATTTGACTTAAGGAGGAAATAACATACACACTCAATTGGGTATGGAAATCTGTATTACCCTACAGGAAAATAATGGGGGGCAGTTTACAAGACAGTAGGGGGGATGATAGAGAGGAAGACAGATTGGGAAAGGGGGTAATCAGAAGCAAATACTTCTGAGGAGGGACAGGGTCAAAAGAAAGAATAGAACAAATGACGGGGCAGGATAGGATTAAGGGAAATAGAGTTGGTTTTTCACAGCATGTCTACTGTGGAAGTGTTTTGCATAACTGCACAAGTATAGCCTATATTGAGTTGCTTGCCTTTTCAATGAGGGTGGGTGGGAGGGAGGAAGGGAGAAAATTTGGAACCCAAAGTTTTAAAAAATGTTTTCACATGTAACTGGGAAATAAGAAATACAGGAAATGGGGTACAGAAATCTATCCTGCCCAACAGGAAAATAGAAGGGCAAGGGGATAAGAGAAGTGGGGGAGAGATAGAAGGGAAGGCAGACTAGAGGAAGGGGTATTCAGAATGCATGCCATCTTGGGATGGGGGGAGGGGTGAGACGGGGTGAAAATTTGGAACTCAAAATCTTGTGGAAGTAAATGTTGAAAACTAAAAATAAATAAATTTATTAATTAAAAAAAGACTTGATTACAATGAAAAAAAATTTAAAGATCTTTCTTGGCTTCCCTAAAGGATCTGATGTCTATATTTTCTTAGAAATACCTTGATTTGTAGTCTTTCATCTCTCCTTAGAATAAGAATATGAACCATTTGAGATATCTTGTTAATTTGCATAAATTGAGCAAAAATCAATTCAGAAACTGCTGGAAATCTGAACCAAAACATGTAGGTTAGGGTAGAACTGAAGATCAGCTCAGGTCCCTTCTTTCTTTTTTCCACGCCAGATCTATGATTTCCTTAAGCTAGGGAATTCTGGAGTAAGGATAACCCCCATCAGTACAGATTGGCATGTACTCAAAAGCTTAATGTTACTGAAGCATGAAAAAGTTAAGCAACTTTCCCAGAGCTATACATGGCCCAGATGTGCCAAAGGTAGCAGTCTTCTGGACTCTGAGTCAAGCTCTCTATTCACTACCCCATTCTCTTCTACATTCTTCTTATTACTTCTCTCTCATTATTTTTACCTACATTCCTTACCTAAGACCAACACACACTATCCTGGAAAGAGGTTCCATCTTTTACTCCTTATTCTCTCTCCTCCCCTGGGTGACTTATTCTTCAGAAAATTCAGTTCATTATAACTCAATTGGTCTTATCTCAGCCCCAAATAATAAAAATTAATCAATAAGCATTTATTGAGAACCTACTATGTTCCAGGCATGGTATGGGTAGCTAGGTGGCACAATGGATACAGTACTGGGCCTGGAGGCAGAAAGACTCATCTTCCTGAGTTCAAATCTGCCTTCCAACACTTACAAGCTGTGTGATGCAGGGCAAGTCACTTAAATCTATCTGCCTCAGTTTCCTCATCTATAAACTAATCTGAAGAAGCACCAAACAAGTCCAGTATCC
>NW_020949613.1:23738197-23752016 GCF_900497805.2 Vombatus ursinus
CTCATCTATAAACTAATCTGAAGAAGCACCAAACAAGTCCAGTATCCTTGCCAAGAAAATCCAAAATGGGGTCATGAAGATGGACACAACTTAACAACAACAACAACAACAACAAATGTGCCAGGTTTTGAGCTAAGTAATGGACATACAAAAAGAGGCAAAAGACAGTCTCTGCCCTTAAGGAGCTTACAATCTAATGAGGGAGAAAACATGTAAGCAAACATATACAAGACAAACTATGTACAGGATAAATAGGAAGTGTTTAGCATTTGGATGGCACTGGAAATAAGGGGGGTTGGGGAAGCCTTCCTGTAAAAGGTGAGATTTTAGTTGGGATTAAAAGAAGCCAGGTAAGTCAGTAGGTGGAGCAGAGGGAAGAGAGCATTCCAGGCATGAAGGACAGCCTGAGAGAATTCCTGGAGCCAGATGGAGTGCCTTGTTCATAGAACAACCAACAGTCTAGTGTCACTGGATCAAAGAGGACCTATAAGGGAGTACTTCTAGCCTTCTTGTTTTATTTTTTTTTGGGGGGGGGAAGGATCCAGCTTACAAAAATAGTATTTCCTTATATAAAATTGAAATTACATAATTTCTCTCACACTCAATTTTTCCATAGCCAACCCAGAACCACTGAAGGAAAGTGTTTTTATACTTTTACTAGTAAAACCAAGACTAATGGAAACACTTTTGGAAGGGGGAGGGATTCCTATTAACTTTATTTGATAGTTAAATGAGGATTAATAAAAACCTCCTTTTAAAAATTGTTTGTTTCAAACCTCGTTACAGAAAACTTTCTAGGTTGGAATAGTTGCCTCTTATTTTGGGGGAGATTTTTTTGGCTTTAATACAGAGTGATAAATACATCTATATAATATATTATTCAAGATCCTGCAGGACCTTTAGGTTATAATTCTGAATAACAATGGTCATTGTGCTGTGGGTAGAGAAAGCATAGGAGATTAGACTGATAGCTCTAGATGAGGGGCTATTAACCTTAGGTCCATGAACCTCCAAGGGGTTCCTGGATAGATTTTCATGAACTTGGATGAAAAAAAAATTACAACTTCATTTTCACTAACCTTTGGTTTCCTTTGTAATCTTAAGTGTTTTATTTTATAAATTTAAAATCATTATCCTCAAAAGGAATCCACAGATTTCACTAGATGGTCAAAAGGGTTGTTGTCATGTTCAGTTGTTTTTGACTCTTCATGAAGCCATTTGGGGTTTTCTCGGCAAGAACGCTGGAACAGTTTGTTATTTACTTCTCTAGCTCATTTTACCGATGAGGCCACTGAGACAAACAGGGTTAAGTGACTTGTCCAAGATCATACAGCTAGTAAGTGTCTAAGGCCAGATTTGAACTCAGGAAGATGAGTCTTCCTGACTCCAGGCCCTATCTACTATGCCACCTAGCTGCCCCTTGTCAAAAGGATACATGACACAGAAAAGGTTAAGAAACTCTGGTGTATACTGATTCTACTATGTATTCAGGAAGTTGCTTAAAATAATAATAATCCTTGACCTGGTATTGTTTTATTAAGCTTTAACTCTTGTTCCTCAAAGGAAAAGGTAAACAATTCTGGATAATTTGGGTTATGGCCAATTAGATTCTAATTAATCACATTTATAGTTTATTTCTTTTCCCAAATACCTGCATCTGTAGTGCATTATGGGTAACAATGTCAATAATATCTCCAGTTGCATGTCAATAATAATGTATTTCTATAGTGAAATACTGAAATAATTAGTAACTTAAAGGCTCTTAAAACTCGGGTTTAAAATTATGTTACTCAGAACTAGCAAAACAAATAGGGCTGGTGAACCAAAAGATCTATCTATCTATCCATCTATCTATCTATCTATCTAACTACACACAACTATCTATGTAGATAGATATATAGATATTACAGCTACCACAACATAAATGATTCCCTAAGAGAAATCCAAAGGTCTGAGTAACAGAAAAATAAACAAAGATCCCAGAGAATAGATGAGGAAACATATCTTCCTCCTCACAACAGGCAGGGAGGTTGGAGACTACATAGAGAAAAAATATTATATTTATTGACACATTTTGTCAGTTTCTTGGTAGTTATACTTGATTTTATTTGTCACAAAGTCAGTTTGGAAGTAGAAGGATTTTGTATTTTTTTTCTTTTCCTCCAGAAATGACAGTGATGTAAATACAAAAAGAATATCAATAAAACCTTTTAAATAGGGCTAGTTACAATAAGTAGAGCATTTTTGCATTTATATTTTGAAAATATGGATATTCAGGATATCACATATGCTATCAAAATAAAACATATGGAGATTGAATAGTTATCTCCTATCCAAAAACATTTATAATCATTTTAAGGTAGGCAAGGGCATGAATTATTTCTTATTCTTTTTGGTGTCCCCTGAAGTGACTAGTAACTGCCACAGAGGTGGCACTAAAAAAAGAAAAAAAAAGCACTTGTTGAATCAATGATGGATGATAAATAAAGAGATTAAGGGCTTAAATGTGTTTTTTTTAAATATAGCTTTCAAAATAAGTATTAAATGAGTTTATATGGAAGGTCATCCACCAAAATCACCTCTTCCTTATGATATAGGGGTGACTCTGAGCTTTTAAACCTTATGTCAGTGGATTAAAATGTTTAATAATTTCTACCAAACCAGGAAATCTTTGTGTATGGAGACTAGCATCAGAATGATTCTTCTTAATGTCTGAGAACCAGCTTAGTGAAATAAAGAAATGTTCATCACCATGAGGCTGGCCACCATGAAGATGATTGCTTTGATCAACCATGGTGACTGTTAAAGTATGTAAAATATCAAATAGCCCTGCTTCTGAATGGCTCCCTTCACTTCTGTGGTAGTAATGGAAGACTGGAGAAGGAGGAAGAGGATACCAAGAATAACTTCATTCTTAGAACATGTACAAAAATGTATTTAATAGTTGGTATTCTTAATGTGATATTTCTAACAACCAAATTAATTTACTCTTCTAAGTATGAAACCATATCCATAACAGCATTCTTGCTTTAAATAAAACCAGAATACATGAATAATCTTCAGCTACATAGAAATATGGAACACAGGTTTTCCTTGGAGGCAAATGAAGGAATTAACAGAGTTCAATTCATCATGTGCCCAAAGTCAATCAGAAAAATTTCATAGGTATTTGATGATCTTATTTTGCAGTGTTCATCATGACAGCATAAGCAAAGGGACCACCACAAATATAATTATAGTTTTGTACCAATTTCTCTTTCAAAGTATGAAAAAGAGAATTTCTATGAAGAATTTTATACCTAAGTTAACATATATCATTAAAATCCATGATTGTAATGTAATTGTGACCTTTGGAAAGAGTAGCAAAAAAAAATAGAAAACATGATTTAGCATTAATAAATGAAAGAGAACAAAGCCTTGTAGGCTACTTTATTTTTCAAATAAAATTATATTTTTTCAAATAATAAAAATTAGTTTCTCCCCCTCACATCTTCCATCTTAAAAAAAAACAAATAATGAATATACATAATCAAGAAAAGAAATTCCTACACTGGCCATGTTCAAATAAAATGTGTATCCTCAGTCTATCACTTCTTTGTCAGAAAGCAGGTAGCATGTTTCATCACTGGTCCTCTAGAATTATAGTTAGTTACTGCATTGATGGGAGTTATTAAGTCTTTCAGAGTTATTTGTTTTGACAGTTCTATTGTAAAAGTATAAATTGATCTACTTATTCTTCTCCCTTCAGGGTGGTTAAATTTCAACAAACTCAATGAAAGAGAGTGAAGCAGCTAGTTGTGTGCAGTGGATGGAGTGCTGGTCCTGCAGATGGGAAAACATGATTTCAAGTCCAGGCTCAGACACTAACTCATGCTGTACCATCTATTTCATCTGTCTTTGCCTCAGTTTCCTCATGTATAATGAGGATAATAATAGCACCTATCTCTCAAGGTTGTTGTGAAAATCAAATGAAATAATAATTGTGAAGTGCTCAGCACAGTTCCAGATGTATGTATTGTATGTACTATATAAAAGTTATTATTAATATTAATTGGGTCAGGAGAACTGGCTACTGTACCTGCTCTGATAAAATCATAATAACTATATCTATCTATCTATCTATCTATCTATCTATCTATCTATCTATCTATCTATATAGTTAAGCAAGCAAAAAACAGTTTCACACTGGCCATGTTCAAATTATTCATGTGTGTGTGTGTGTGTATATATACATATATACACACACACATACACACATACACACACACATGTGTGTGTGTGTGTGTGTCTCATCCTATACCCTGAGATCATCAACCTGCTTTTTAGGAGATGGATAATATGGTTCATCATTGGTCTGGAAAATTGCTTAGGTTTGGTCGTTTTGTTGATCAGAGTTCCTAGATATACATGGAAAGCATTATTGATGAAAATATGGAACAAAAGAGGCAGGCATTCACAGGTGATTTTTGATAACAGAAGATATCCTAATAATTATAAGACTGCCTGAGAGTTAAAGGAATCTGTAGTTTGCTACTTCAACTACCTATTGATTACAAAAAAAAAGATTTAATAAAATAAAATTTAACTTTAAAGGTTCACCTTAAGCATAATTTCTCTCACTCAAATACTCAAATGGATCTGTGAGCTCATATGATCTCACTTATATGGGTGTTCCTTCAAATGATGAAGATCACTATCTGCCCATCCTGTGACATTTGTCCTTGTCTCTTAATTCACCATAAATGTGCATCCAGTATTCTGGAGGTCTTCCTAGTTTTCTCCTGACATTACAGATATATCAGTGCAACACTCAAATTTTCCACCTGTTATGCCTTGGCATCCCATCTTCCTGATTACATCTTTTACTCCTATTTTTCCCCCAAAGTTCCTCTTTGTACATTATTGCTCCTAGGTCATTTAAATACACACATTTACACATAAATATACACAAAGATGCCCAGTAAAGCTCTTTTGCCGTGCCCCAACAAACTGTGGATGGGCAGTGTTTTCCAGTAGAGTGTCAGACTCTGTCAAGTCAGAACATTAGAAATGTTTCTAAAGTACAAACCTGGTGATGAATTCATTTCTGAACATCAATCCCAATAGTGCCAAAGAGGTTCATCACCAAAGACTACTATTATTATTAATCACAGCAACTCATAAAATTATCTTTTAATGTATGGAGGTTTGATGATTATCTATGCATGTCATATCACACTTCACCCTTCTTTGGGTACTCCTAAAGGACAAGTCTGACCATGGCATAACCCTCTCCACCAATTCAATAAACTCTAGTGGCTTCCCTATCACTTCCAAGATAAAATATAAAATCCTATTTGGTGTTCAGAGCTCTTCACAATGTGCCCCCCCCCACATATGTTTCTAGGCTTATTATACCTGTTCCTCAAATATTCTGCCAGTGACACTGATTTCCTTGATGTTTCTCAAATAAGACACTCCATGTCCTGACTCTGAGCACTTCTACTGACTGTCCTCCATGCTTGAAATTCTCTTCTTCCTCATCTCCACTTCCTGGATTCCTTGGCTTCTTTCAAGTCACTGTTAATATTTTATCTTCTATAGGAAGTCTTTTCCAATTTTTCTTAATCTAGTGATTCCCTTTTTTTTATTATTTCCAATTTAGTCTGTATATAGTTTGTCCATGGCTGTTTACATGATATCTCAATCATTAGATGGTGAACTCCTTAAGAGCAGAGTCTTTTGACTTTTTTGTATCTCAAGTACAGAGTAAGTGCTTAGTAAATTCTTGTTGACTGACTGACAAAGGTACATCCATGAAGTACTGAAGTAATTGTAGCCATAGATGCACATATGTTAAGATTATAGGCAACAATGGGCTATAAAATCACCCAAACCCTTAGACTCCGCAATATTGCTACTAGATCTGTATCCCAAAGAGTTTGAAGAAAAGGGAAAATGACCTAGTATACAAAAAATTTATAGTAGCTCTTTTTGTAGTAGCAAAGAATTGGAGATTTAGGGGATGCCCATTAACTGGGGAATGGCTGAACAAGTTTTGGTATGTGATTGTGATGGATTACTATTGTGCTATGAGAAATTACAAGCATGATGGTTTCAGAAAATCCCTGGAAAATTTATGTGAACTAATGCAAAATGAAGTGAGTAGAACATTGTATAGTAACAGTAACATTATAAGAATGGTCAGCTGTGAAAACCTTAGCTACTCTGATTAAGGCTGTGACTGAAGACAATTCCAAAGGACCCATGATGAAAAATCCTATCCACATCCAGAGAGAGAACTGATGAACTCTGAATACAGATTAAAGTAGCCTTTTTTAAACTTTTTTTAAAATTTTTCTTGTTTTTTATCTGTTTTCTTTTGCAACATGGCTAATATTGAAATATGATTTGCATGACTTCATATGTAAAAGTGATATCAAATTATCAAAGGACAGGGGTGGGACGAAGAGAATTTGAAATAATTTTTAAATGAATGTTAATTTTTTACTTTTAATTGGGAAATACTGAGAGAAAAAATAAAAATATATTTTAAAAATTATTCTAGGCAAAACACAAAATGGTTATAGGATTCAACTAACTTGAACTATACCCATTACCAAACATATTCTTTATTTAAAATATAGTTATTACCTTTGGAATTGATTGAAAACTTCAATAAGTCAGTGGAATAAATGTTTTATTTCAATACTTTCTATGCACCAGGCACTGGTACTACCAAAAAAAAAAAGATATTACCTGCTCTTGAGGACTTTACATTCAATAGGCATTAAGCAAGGTAGATAATTATATATGAAACATATAATTCCTTCTAACTCTTCTTTTACAGAAAATATTCACATTAATGCTTTTAAGGCAGAATGATAGCATAGCAGATACAGTGCTTGGCCTGGACTCAAGAAGAACTGAGCTCAAATCTGGCCTCAGACATTTACTGTGTGCCCCTGGACAAGTTATTTAACCTTTGTGCCTCATTTTCCTCAATGGCAAAATGAGAATAATAATAATACTTACCTCCCAGGATTGTTGTGAGGATCAAATGAAATAAGATTTCTAAAGTAGTTAGTAAAGTGCCTGGCATGTATTAGGCACTTAATAAATATTTATTCCCTTTTCCCTTTTTACAGAGATTTAAAGAAATCAACCATAAGCAAAATTTGAAGGGTTCTGGAAAATTTATCCACATTAAGAAATTATGAGTTAAATGTGTATGAGGAAAGATTCAAACTTAATCCCAGTGCCTGGCAAAAAGTAGGTACTCAATAAATTCATATTGATTGATTGAATCCAAAGAAAAGACCCTCTGTTTGTAGAATTTCCAAATTTGTGGTTGTGGGAAATATTTGGTTGGAAGGAAACCTTTTGCCCCTCAAATCTCTATCACAAATACTGATACTATTGAATAATTCAATAATAGAAGTCATTATGGCTTTGTCAATGGAAATGACATTAAAGAAGATGAATCACCATTTGCTTTACTACATGTTAAGGACCATTGGTTTTTTTCTATCTGATTTACTGCTAATATTTCTTATTTGTGTGGTTTTGTTTCTTGAAAGTAAAATCTGGCTTACTTCTCTTGTATCCCCAGTGTTTTGAACATAGTATATATTTAGTAAATATTATATTTCATTAATTCACTCATTCATTTACCCTTCTCCATGTTTAAGGCCAGATCTGAATAAATGATTACTAACTCTACAGAGGAAAAAAAAGTTTTATTTAAGCCAAAACTATTTTTGATAAAATAATCACCTGAAAGCAACATCATGAGAAGGCATGAGCATTAGTATTTGCTAGTCAAGTAGGAAAGAAAGAAATTAAAAAAGGAGAAAAAATGCAGAGTAATTAAAAACCAGAAGAACTAACTATGAAAGTAATAGTCACAACTGTAAACATTTAAGAATAGATTGTGCCAATATACACTTTTTTTTAGTATTGCTTGAGTTTTAATAATAAGGAGAAAATAAGCAAAGACAGAACCCCCAAGAGTTTGATCTGCCAAGCTTTGGTCTCTGCTCCCTGCCAAAAGAAGTGGTGTTAGTTCTTTCACTTGGGTCACTAATATCAAAAGGAGTCCAAATCCTGGAAGACATGAGCTATATAGGGAATAATCCTGACTTGGAAGGGAGGTAGACAAGATGACCCAAATGCTACTTTCAGGGTCTAGCACCTCTGGATATCTGTGCCAGGAGGCAAAAGAAATGATGTAATGCATCATGGGAATTACATGTTACCCATTAAGTAAAAGAAACCAAAAAGTTGGGCCCATGTGTCTGGGGATTAGATGAGTTAGTACAATAGTGCCAGGGCATCTCCAATGCCATTGAAAGTATCCATTGCATTCTGGAGAAGGCCCAGAGGACAGTCTGATTTAAGCAAGTTGCAAGAGAACAGAAAGTTTTTTGAAAGCTAGCATGGTCTCCAGATTTTCTTGGAAGAAGATCTGCCAGTGTTTAAAGCAGCTTACCTAGGTCTGGCCTAGCCATGAATTGGTAGTTTGGGTTTTTTTTGACATGAAGTGAACTGAAGTTATATAAATTGTCCAAGCTTCTATTTAGAGGTCTATTACTGAAAAGAAAAAACATCCTGACTTAGATAAGGAGCTAGGGAAAGGTCCTCAGTTCCTAGCATAACCATAACTATTAATGAGGCTCTGAATCTGTAAATAGAGAAATTAATGCTGTAATCATTGTTCTGTCTCTACAAAAAAGGAACAATGTTGGGTCTTTCACTACGACTGTGTGTAGGATGGGGTGACAATCCAGAAGAGGCTGGGCTGGCCCTTTACAGATATGTGTTGTTCTGTACCAAAGGATAAAAAGGTAATTAAAGGTTTAAAAAAATAGCTCTGTGTTCATAATTGATATTTAAATGCTTGACTCAAATATTTGAGTGTGTGAAAATATGTGTATAGAGTGATGTGCAGATTATGTCTAGGAAATTATATTGGTAAAATAGCTATTTTCAAAGTCTACTGTTGATTCATAGGTTAGGGTTGTTTTCATGCATTTTACATGTATGAGACAACATTGTCTTTATTTCCATTTACAAACTCATGAACCCTTGTTCAAAGGTGTTTTAAATTGTTCATATGGGATAAAAATAATGGCCCATTTAAAATTTAAAAGTAGGGCTGTTGTGGAGGGTCAGATCACAGGGAGTCAGATATGACTGAAAAATGACTTAACAACAACAGCTCATAGTTATAAAATGACAAAGCTTTGTAAAGAAATTCATTCAATAGAGATTGGAGATTGGTAATTCATCATGAAGGAGAATAACGGTAAGTTGACCATGGTTGCCAAGAAAATCTTTTCCTGATTTGAAAGAGACCATCACAAGTTTTACTTATAGACTCCTGGCTTGTGAGTAAGGGATGTGGAAAACTTGCTTCTTCCAGCTCATACTAAGCCATGTGAAGTATCAAGTTTACATTCTCCAAGGAAGGATTGGATAGATCAAAAGAACACTCAGAAAGAAATTGTCATACTAAGAGTCACTTAATGTCTTCTTCCTAATAAATTGCAAGCAGGTTGTTGATATCTGGGGTAGAACCACATGTAAAGGACTTCAGAATAAACAAAGCAACAATTTTCTGAAGTACTGAAGTAGATATCTGATAGCTGTCAAGAGTTCACATTTTCCAAATGCTTCTGACACAAGAAAAGACTAAGGATAAATTGAAAATTGTTTTCCTGTTAAGTTTTGATGGGAAAATTTAGTTAGATTAAACAATCATTAAAAATAATTGAACTTTAATCAGTAAAATTCCACATCATTCCTAATTATTTGTATTTCTTTAAATTTTGTTCTAAATTGTGTATTACTTCCTTATACATGACAACTAATGATTAGCTAAACATTTATACTGGTTAGTCTAGTAAAAATTTATATATTTTAATAGAAAAGCATAAATAATAACCTACCTACCTTCACTTAAAGAGCCATATACTTGAAATCCTAGGCAACAGATCTACCCAATCAAAAAACAGATAAGAGTATTCATTTAGCCACAGTTATTTGACTTTCAGTCATAGCACCTTAGTGGTAAAGACTTTGTGAAATGATAGCCTTACAAACCTAAACCTATGATGTCATGACAAATATTACATGTATGTAAGTATAGTGAAAGGTATGTAAGTGTGTTTGAAGGGGATTGTGTGTATCTACACAGTTTGGAATATGTCTGTTGGAATGTGTGTCTCATTAGAGAGAAGAAGAGTGGAGAGAAGGGAAGGGAAGAGAAAGGGGAAGGTATGAGAAAGGAAGGGAAGGGAAGGGAAAGGAAGGGTAGGAAAAGGAAAGGAAGGGAAGGATCTCTTGACATCAGGAACTTATGTTTTAGTGAGGAAAATGAAATGTGCAAAAATACATGATACATTCAGAGAAGGTTCTAGGAAAAGGAAGAGCACTACAGCTGGGAGGATCAGGAAGGCTTCTTGCAGAAGGTGGCATTTGAGGTACATCTTGAAGGAAGTCAAGAATTCTGAAAGGTGGAGGTGAAGAGAGAGAGAATTCCAGGCATGAAAGACAGCCAATGCAAAGGCATGAAGAGGAGAAGTGGAGTGTCATCTGTGAAGAACAGCTGAATTATAGAGTGTGTCAAGGGGAATATTGTTCAAGGAGCCTAGAAAGATAAGAAGAGGCCAGTATCTGAAGAGCTTTAAATGCATATTCTCCTTTTAAAGTTAAACTCTTTATGTCTTGTGCACTTCAGTTTTTTCCTTTTTTTTTATTTGCACTCCAAATGTTAAGAAATAAGTCAAACCCTCCCATGCCAGAACAGGGCTAGAAGTTTGTGGACTATCTCAATGAAAGCCCTTTAGACAGTGATATTTTTTCCATATGGGTAGTATTTCTGTACAAATATTCAATATTTATTTTGAGGATTGGTCAGCTCATGTTACCATTCTTTTATTTCATACACACGATGCTCCTGTTCCAATGGAGTTGAATCATGCACTTTCAAGGTGGCAAGATTTTCTGTAGAATGTAATGAGACAGTGGGCCTGCATAAGAGGCTCTACTAAAGCTCACTTGTGGAGTTCCGTTGAGAATAAATTAGATTAACCATGGCCTCCAGGAACACAGTCAGGCTCAAATTTCTCTCTTTAACTTGGCAAAGAAAAAAAAGCCTCTGGATCAAATGAGTGGACTGTAGGAATTCTGAATTCCAACAGCTTTTTGTTGAATACTTTCAAACTGTCTAGAAACTCAGACAGGTTTGATAGCACCCAAGACTTGGCCTCATTTCTTATTTGGTTCAACAGGTATAAGACAATCCTTTCTTGGCAGCCTTATCACTTAAAAATGTATCTAGAAGCTATTTCTATATAAGAATCAATTTTCCCCTTTGTTCCTCTCAGTGTCCTGCCTTGTGCTAAGCCCTGGAGATATAAATAAAAGTATGATAGATAATCTCTTCTCTCAAAAAGCTCATGTTCTTATGCAGGGGAAACCACATATAAAGGAGTGGAAAAGGGACTGGCATGATCCCTAGGAATATTTAGAAAGTGCTTATTAAGGCCTGGAATCAAGCAAGATAAGACCCAAACTGGCCTATCAAAGTCCAGGGGTGGTTCTAGGGGCAAAGTCCAATTTTCCTATGGTGAAGAAGTGGAGATGATGTACTGACAAAAGATAGTATGAATGGAGATGTCCAGGATATGATTAATAGTTAAGATTGTTATATATATGAGTTAATCTTCATACAGACTCTGTCCTGGGTCCTCTAGGTTTTATCCTAACCCATTATTTCTTCTGTCACTACACTCTTCCCTTAGTGATATTATCAGTATTCATGGATTTGAATCCTAGTTGTCTATTATTAACTTTGTTATTGTTTAGTTGTTTTCAGTCCTCATGACCCCATTTGGGGTTTTCTAGGCAAAAATACTGGAGTGGTTTTCCATCTTCTTCCCCAGTTCATTTTACAGATGACAACTGGGGCAAACAGGATTCAGTGACTTGTCCAGGGTCATAGAACTAGGAAGTGCCTGAGGCCAGATTTGGACTAAGGAAGATAAGTCTTCTTGACTTCAGGCCCAGTACTCTATCCACTGTACCACCCAGCTGCCCCATATTACTAATGATGTGCTGTACTTTTCCACTCATTTATCCTGTAGGCATCTCAAATTTTATATATTAAAACATCGATTATGTTTCTCTCAAAATCTACCTTGTCCAGTGTATCACCATCCTTCCAGTCATCCAAGTCTGAATCCTAAGAACACTCCCTGCCATCTCTTGTTATCAAATTTTGTCAAATGTATGTTCACATCTCTAGCATCATTTTTTTCCTCACATATTTACCCTTTACCCTAATTCAGGCCCTTATCATCTCTCACATCCTCCACACAACTGTCAAATTCATATTGCTAAAATGAAGATCTCCCTATGTCACTATCCCTACTCAAAAAAAACTTCAGTGGCACTGTATTACTTTTAAGATAAAACAAACACAAAAACAACAACAAAAACAACCCCACAGTTTTAATTTAAGAATTGTCAACTTTCCCAGCCTTATTTCACATAATTCCTCTTCATATACTATTTATTCTGGTCAACTGGGTAGTTAACTATTCTTTATTCATGGAATTCCATTCCCCCACATCTTGTCATTTTGATTAGCCAGTCACCCATTCACGGAGGGCAATCCTTCCTTGGCTCTGCCTCCCAGAATTCAAAGTACAGCTAATATAAAAAGCCATATATGAAGTCTTTTGTGAGCCTTCCCTCCCTCCAAGTTAATATACTTTATCCCTCTTGAAGGAGCTTTAGATAATGCTTTATATTTAACTATTAGTGTACAATCTGCTTCCTAAGGTTCTCTGATTCTGTACATTAATTTAATTTGCATGCCCACCTTTGCAATGAAATGACTTTTTCTGCTTTATTTATTTTATAATTAAATCTTCCACTGAAATTTTTATTTGAATTGAAAAATTAACAAGTTTAATGATCCAAACCCACATTGTTCTTCAAAGTTCAAAGCAGTCCTATCCCAAGATTTCAGTTATATCTTATTGTTATAAACTATTGTTACTTCTCTTAAAAATATAGGCTTGTTTTCAAATCCTATGTTATAAACACACTTTAACTTTTTTTTTTAATTTTGGCATGATCCTAATGATATTACCATATTGTTTTATTTATTGGCTTAAGTAGGAAGGCTTGAGAGGTCTATTACCAGCCACATTTGCATATAAAAATCAAGAATTTGGAATAAATTATTTAAGGGGCATGATGATAGGCTCCCAGCAACTTAGCCTTTTTTTTTTTTTAACTTTTTACTGTTTAATTTGAATAACAAGATCCAAAGAGCCTTAGGGAACTGAGGAAAACCACTTTGCCTCAGACCCTCAACCCTTTGCAGTTTCTTTTGCCACTTTTCTTGAAATGATTTGAAGTGGTTCAGTAGATGCCATGAAGAATTGAAGCCCAAGAGCTGATGTCAGAAAGAAAGACACTGTGAAACTTGCAAAAATACTCAATGTTTTGTCTAAATAGGAGTGTCAGTGATTCTGTATCCAATGATTAGCAGCTTCAGGAAAGAGTAAAACCCAGCTAGAATAGACAGCAACACAGTTACATTACCAGAAGACCTGGGCAGCATCCAAAGCATGTCTTACTCCTTCCTGTATATTCATTGGCCATACAGGCTTTCTACCTATGCATTCCTCTATATTTGTACTCTGATCATTGATGTCTCTGACCAATATGACTCTCCATATATGGTATTATGCATGTTACCTATTCCCACCGATGCTATAGATAGATAGATAGATAGATAGATAGATAGATAGATAGATAGATA
>NW_020949613.1:23752026-23773947 GCF_900497805.2 Vombatus ursinus
ATAGATAGATAGATAGATAGATAGATAGATAGATAGATAGATAGATAGATAGACAGACAGATAGATAGATAGACAGATAGGTGGGAGAGTATGCAAGATTATTCATTGAAATGTTGTGTTGCTACTTTTCTTACTGTACTATCTTGTTAACTAACTTACTTTTAACTAATTTTGTTCTCTGGCCAACTAGAAAAAGCAAACTTGTCAGTGGAGGCACATATGCTAAAGTTTTAAGTGGATGTGGTGATTCAGGTATACTTTGAACATTGAATATCTTTTCTGGGGAGGGTGTCCATATATGAGATGAGGGTGCCTCAAGTGTTACAAAATTATTACAAAATTATTCAGTCTATTAAATCTTGCAAAAATTTGTTTAAAATTATAAAAGTGCATTTCCAGACAGTTAATTAATTAATTAGTTAATTAAAACTTTCCAATTAAAAAGAATTATTTATTGATTGCATGATTCTATGTCTTCAAAGTCTAGGCAAAAAGACAAAAATGAAAGAGTCCCTGCCCTCAAGGAGATTAGACTCTATCAAAGAGAAAACATGAATATGTATAATCTTATACTGAGTGTTACAGGAGTGTGTGTACATATATATAGTAATTTGGTGGGGTAGGGTAGAGTGAGGTACTAAAAACTGGGGAGGGGGAAGTTTCATGCAGAAGGTGATGCTGAAACTGAGGATCAAAGGAAAGTTGGGATACTTAACAAGTAGAAGTGAGGGGGGGAATTCCTTCAGGGAAGAAAGATGGCCTATTCAAAAGAATAGAGAAGGCAAATTGAAATAGAGAAGAGGGAAATGATTGTAGGGGTTTTTGCAGCGAAGACAGAAAGGGATAGAATGAGAAGAGGGACACATCTTGATTAGGTAAAGGCCACCTTTTCATCAGAAACTAGAGTAAAGGAAAGAATAGGGAATGATGCTGAGGGGTTTCAAAAAATTGAAAGGAGGAACAGAATGAGCTCACTGATTGGTCTCTATTGTCTAAGTAAACTATAAGTTGAGGAGATAGGTGGGAAGGGAATGGTATAAGAGGCTTAAAGATTTAAGAAAAGGTCTAGAACTACTATTTTCAGGAATGCAAAAGAGTGTCTATCAGAGAAGAGTCTAAGAATTTGCTTGCTGTGGTGGGTTGAGATTTAAAAACACGAATTGTTAATGGATCCAGTCAGCATTATTAGGGATTTCTAGCTTTCTGCTAGTTTGGCAGCATAGGTGAGTAGGAGTAGAGAAGGCAAATGTTAGGAATCAACCAGAGTCTGGCTTTAGCAAAGCTTGAGAGCCTACAGGACAAGGGACCAAAGGATGGGATAATAAAAAATAGCAGAATGTTGAACTACCTGATGAAGATTAGTCACGGAAGAAAGGGGATGCAGGGAAAGGATTAAGGCTGGTACAGTATAGGGTATTGGAGAAACTGGAAGGAGGGTGAGGATGAAAAATGGATTTAGGAGGAATTAGATATAGGGAAAAATGTGAAAATGATTGGTTTGGTAAGTTATATAAAGCAATAGCATCAGATGCAAAAAAATAAAAAATAAAAAACAACCACATGTACAAAGAGCAAGAAGTAGACCAATTTGGCTACCACACATGCTGTGTGAGGGGATGTAATCTAGAGTCACTCTTTAAAATGAGGCTTGAGTCAAATTGTAAAGGTTTCTACTGACATATACTTTTCCTCTAAATGTGTGATTTTAAATGACCTGTTACACATAATATGATTTTAGTATATCACTGGGTGAATTTTCTTCCAATAAGAAAAACCTCCATTTAAAAAAAAGTCAGTGGTAAAGAACATTATCAGTCAGTTATTTAGAGCTGGAAATGTAGTGTAATAAAGTGGAAAGAACATTGATCTTAGAGTTAGGAGATCTGGATTTGCATCAAACATTTTTGGCTGTGTGGCAGTTTTCTTATCTGTAAAATGGAGATAATGATATAGGTACTCCATGTCTTCTAGGGGTGTTGTAAGGGAAACACTTTGTGCATTTGAAAATGCTTTTTAGATATTAGTTATATTTTAACAAATATTTTTTGAGTCAGTCATTTATTTTGTTAAGCAAGCTATGTCCACACCTTAAAACTAATTTTCAAAAAGACTGTCTTTCCTGTTGAAAGACTGGTCACTCAAACAAGACAGGACTAAAGCAATGAAATTACAAACTTTTTTTCAACATTTTGTTAACATATTTTGTGTAATTTTTAACATCACAGTAACTTCTTGATATTTCCCTCTACCTCGTCCCCTAAAAGAGTAGAGCCTCCCTAACTAGAAAAACATTTTATCAAAACTATCTGAAAAAAATGGCTGTCCCTGACAATGAATACAAGATCTAAGGCTAAACTGATGGTTTCAGTGAAGATGCAGATTTGTTCACCAAATCCTAAAAGATTCAATTAAGAATAACCTAATTTGAAAATTTGGACTGGTAAAAATTCAAAATAAGCAAATGGAAGAAAGACTTGATACAGTAAAATATTTCAAGAGAATACTAAATAACAGAACTCCAGAGTTGGAAAAGACCTCAGAGGTCATAAGGATGACTCTATACCCAAGCAGGAGTACTGCCTATAATATCTGTCACAAGTGATCACTCAGCATTTGCCTGAATTTCTGCAGCAATAGGCACTTGGTTGAACAAGTACCCATTGGGTAGTCAATTCCAATTGCATCTGTACATAGTTCTAATTGTTATAAAATGCTGGTTTAAAATCTTGGCAGCTAGATTTCTTAGTGTTGCAGTGGATAAAGTACCAGACCTGGAGTCAGGAAAACTCATCTTCCTGAGTTCAAATCTGGCCTCAGACACTTCTTAACTATGTGACCCTGAGCAAGTCACTTAACCCTGTTTGCCTCAACTTCCTCATCTATAAAAATGAGCTGGAGAAAGAAATGGCAAACCATTCTAGTATCCTTCCCAAGAAAACCCCAAATAGGGTCATGAAGATTTGGACACAACTGGAGTCATGAAGTCCTGAGTTCAAATCTGATCTCAGACCATTTACTATCTTGGTGACCCTGGGTAAGTCAATTAACCTTTGTCTGCCCCAGTTTCCTGAACTATAAAATAGATATAATAATAACACTTATTTTGCAGGGTTGTTGTGAGGATCAAATGAATAATATTTGTAAAAAATGCTTAGCACAGTGCCTGGCACATAATAGGTACTATTTAAATGCTTATTACTTTTCCCTATCTACTTGTATGAAATTACAAATTTCTGAAGTATTGGTATAAGTAATACTACAGGCAGTTTTAGGATGAAGAAATTAAAGCTATTTATAATCATATGAAAAATGCCCCAAATCACTATTGATTAGAGAATTAAGTAATACTAATCTCATTAGATTTAGACCATTGTCATGTCCATTCCTTTGGAATTCTTTTTCATTCTGCTATCCATAATATTAGTGAGCAGTCCCAACTTCATGCAGCCACAAATTTGGTAAGCATGTCACTTTTGCATTCATCCAAGTCACTTATCAAAATATTCAAAAGGGCAATGCCAGTCACACATTCTTAGGTCATGCTGCCAAAGATCAAAATCCCTATAGATGGCATAGTTTGAAAGTATAAACACGTTTTTATAAAAGCACAGTGCTAGACATAAAGTACTATATATGTGCTATTTTATTCATTCAATCATTCACAGATGCTTAATTAAATTTAAAGATAAAAAATCCATACTGAGAAGTTAAAAGAAATGAGATTGCTAAGGTTAATATGGGATGTCCTCAAAGGATTAGTGCAGTTTTAAGTTTAACACTGCATTAAGGTTTTGGAGACATCCTATATAACCTTTGAGGCTGATATGAGACAGAGCATTTCTGACCACTAAGGCCCTATGGACTTTGGTTTCCTTATCTTTAAAAGAAGTTTGCCTAGACCTTGAGTTTGGTGTGATAATTTATGCCACATTGGTGCCCCGTTATGTCTACAACCTCCCAAAAGACAAACACACACATCTCTAAAAGTGACTTTCAGTTGTTGGGTGGTGTGCTAGAAAAACAATGTAAAAGAGTAGAACAATACTTGGGAAAGGGCTCTTTTATCTTTTAGTCATGTTACCAGGGGTGAAATTCTTCTTTCTGAGCCTGTTTCTCCTTCTGTAATGTAGAAATAATAATATTCAAATAGGGTTGTTGTCAATAATAGAATTTGTACCTTTTAATGTTCTATACAAATGTAGCCTATCGTTACTTGTCTGTTGTCAAAGAAAATCTTTTTTTCTTTTTTATATTCTTATTTTTATTTATGTATTTATTTATTTTTAGTTTTCAACATTTACTTCCACAAGATTTTGAGTTCCAAATTTTCACTTCATCTCACCCCTCCCCCCACCCCAAGATGGCATGCATTCTGAATACCCCTTCTCCTAGTCTGCTTTCCCTGCTATCTCACCACCCTTCCCCTTCTATTTTTCTGTAGGGCAGGATAGATTTCTGTACCACATTTCCTGTATTTCTTATTTCCCATTTGCATGTGAAAACATTTTTTTAAAACGTGTTTTTTTAAACTTTGGGTTCCAAATTTTCTCCCTTCCTCCCTCCCCACCCACCTTCATTGAAAAGGCAAGCAACTCAATATAGGCTATACTTGTGCAGTTATGCAAAACACTTCCATAGTAGACATGCTGTGAAAAACTAATTCTATTTCCCTTAATCCTATTCCACCCCCCATTTATTCTATTCTTTCTTTTGACTCTGTCCCTCCTCAGAAGTATTTGCTTCTGATTACCCCCTTTCCCAATCTACGTTCCTCTCTATCATCTCCCTACTCTCTTGTCCCCTTCCCCTCCTATTTTCCTGTAGGGTAAGACAGATTTCCATACCCAATTGAGTATGTATGTTATACCCTCCTTAAGTCAAATCCTATGAGAATAGGATTCACTCATTTCCTCTCACCTTCCCCGGTTCCCCTCCACTGTAAGAGCCTTTTCTTTTCTGTTTTTTTTTTGTGAGATAATTTACCCTATTCTACCTTTCCCTTTCTCCTTCTCCTAGTATAATCCTCTCTCACCCCTTAATTTTATTCTCCAGATATGACCCCTTCATCTTCAACTCGCCCTGTGCCCTCTATCTATCTCTCTATCTATCTATATATGTGTGTGTGTGTGTGTGTGTGTGTATACACATACACATACATACATATAACTTTTTCCCTCCAACAACCCTAATACTGACAAGGGTCTCATGAGTTACAAATATCATCTTTCCATGCAGGAATGTAAACAGTTCAACCTTAATAAGTCTCTTATGATTTCTCTTTCCTTTTTACCTCTTCATGTTCCACTTGAGTCTTGTATTGGAAAGTCAAATTTTCTATTCAGCTCTGGTCTTTTCATCAAGAATGCTTGAAAGTCCTCTATTTCACTGAATGACCATTTTTTCCCCCTGAAGGATTATACTCAGTTTTGCTGGGTAGGTGATTCTTGGTTGTAACCCTATCTCCTTTGCCCTCTGGAATGTTATATTCCATACCCTGCAGTCCCTTAATGTAGAAGCAGCTAAATCTTGTGTTATCCTGATTGTGTTTCCACAATACTTGAATTGTTTCTTTCTGGCTGCTTGTAATATTTTCTCCTTGACCTGGGAACTCTGGAATTTGGCTACAATACTCCTAGGAGTTTTCCTTTGGGGATCTCTTTCAGGAGGTAATTGGTGGATTCTTTCCATTTCTATTTTATCCTCTGGTTCTAAAATATCAGGGCAGTTTTCCTTGATCATTTCTTGAAAGATGATGTCTAGGCTCTTTTTTTGATCATGGCTTTCAGATAGTCCAATAATTTTTAAATTCTCTCTCCTGGATCTATTTTCCAGGTCAGTTGTTTTTCCAATGAGATATTTCACATTGTTTTCTAATTTTTCATTCTTTTGGATTTGTTTTACATTGTCTTGATTTCTCATAAAGTCACTAGCTTCCAATTGCTCTATCCTAATTTTTAAGGAAGTATTTTCTTCAGTAAGCTTTTGGACTTCCTTTTCCATTTGTCCAATTTTGCTCTTTAGGACATTCTTTTCTTCATCAGCTTTTTGGACCTGTGTTAGGCTATTTTTTAAGGTGTTATTTTCTTCAGTATTTTTTTTGGGTCTCCTTCAGCAAGCCGTTAATTTGCTTTTCATGATTTTCTTGCATCACTCTCATTTCTCTTGCCAGTTTTTCCTCTACTACTCTTCCTTGCTTCTCAAAATCCCTTTTGAGCTCTTCCAAGGCCTGGGACTGATTCATATTTTTCTTGGAAGTTTTGGAAGTAGGAGCTTTGACTTTGTTTTCTTCTTCTGGTTGTATGTTTTGATCTTCTTTGTCACCAAAGTAAGATAGTATAGTCTGACTTTTTTTGCACTGCTTGCTCATGATCTGAGCCAATTACTTGAGTTTTAAACTCTTTGTTAAGGTAAGAATCTGTTTCCAATGTGGAGAATGTATTGTCCCAAGCTTCAAGGGTTTGTATAGCTGTTTTCAGAGGTACTTCTAGGGGCCTGTAAATTTTCAGTTCTTCCAAGGTGCTATGAAAAGGAGTGAGGTGTTTCCTCTCCACCGCCACAATAATCTCAACCAGGCCAGCGCTCCTCCTCACCCCAGGACTACCCCTCAGATCTGTGACCCAGATCCAAGCACTGGTAAAGCAAGAGATTCCTACCTCAGCCCTGGCAAAGAGATCTTTGCAATCCCCCTCTGACCAGCCACTTGAATCCCCCTCAGTCTGTGGGCAGGAAGCTCAGGAGGCAGCCACTGCCCTCAGGATAGCTGAGATCTAGCTTCTTCTCTCACTGCAGTAACAGACTTTTCCCACTGACCTTCTAAGTTGTCTTTGGTGTTCGTGGGTTGAGAAGTCTGGAAACCACCACAGCTGCCCGCGATTCAGTCCTCCGAGGCCTGTTCCAGGGTCCCTGCGGCCTACGCACCCATGCTGAACTGTGCTCCTCTCCCAGCCTGGTGCGATATACCTTTCCGATCAACCATCCAGGCTGTCTTCAGGTGGAAATTTGTTTTAGTCTGTTTTTTTGTGGGTTCTGCTGCTTTAGAATTTGTTTAGAGCCATTTTTTGTAGGTATTTGGAGGAATTTGGGGGAGAGCTCTAGCAAGTCACTGCTTCCCTCTGCCATCTTGTCTCCACCCCCCCCCCAAAAAAAACAAAGAAAATCTTTGACTATGCATAAGGAGACAGTGGATAGAGCACTGAGCCTGGAGTCAGAAGACTCATCTTCCTGACCTCAAATCCAGCCTGTGACTCTGGGCAAGTTACTTAACCCTGTTTGTCTCAGTTCCTCACCTCTAAAATCAGCTGGAAAAAAGAAATAGAAAACCACTCCAGTATCTTTTCCAAGAAAACTCCAAATGGGGTCACAAAGAGTTGGAAGTGACTAAACAATAACAACAAAAAGATTCTCTGGTGCAGATTAGTAATAACCATCACCAGTTCATAGCATTATAATGTAGACCATCATTATTTCCAAGGAATCATGAATTTGTGCACTAACTACATAGCCAAGAAGCTATTTGCATCTAAGTAAAGAATGCAAGCTCAACAGCTTACTGCTCTTCCTGACCTGGGGGAGACAGATGCCTGTTCAAAGAAAAGTCTGGACCACGACAGGCAAATGAATACAAATGCAACCAGTAGTTCAATGCTTAGGACAATGAACTCTAAAGGTATACACACTACTGCACCAAGAGCTTCTTAAGTGGCCCTGATGATAGCACTTCTATCCCCATCCACACTTCCCTAGCACCTGCTCATCTGAGACAGCCTGATAGCTTCTGAAACAATGAAGCAGAGAAAAAATGTCAAGAAGAGTCAGAATTAATTTAGATCACATGCTGACCGCCACAACCAACTGAGTGGTAACAGAATCACAGTTACTGGAGGCTGAAAAATACAGTAATAGATAAAATGATCATTTCATAGTATCATATTAGGAATAGCCTAGGGAATAATGCTCTATGTTGATTTATTTAATTATATAGAGGTACTTTATTCCACTTACAGTCATATTCCAATGCCTCATCCTGGCATAAAAGTGACTTTAGATTTTCAAGGCTCTGCCAGTAGAACATGAGCTTTGGCGGATCCTACTAAGTCAGAAAGGCTTCTACAACTGGACTCAGTTACCAAGTTGAATAAAATCAGGTTAAAGAATAAGTAAATGATCAAACAAGATTATAAATGAAAGAAGTATTTTGTAAACCTTAAAGTGATAGATAGATAGATATACATACATACATATACACATACACATGTTAGTCTTTTGTTTTATCCTTATCATAATGATCATTATTGTTTCAGACCTTCAATTTTTTTGGGGTTGTGAGGAATTCATGATATGACTGCTTAGAGTCTTAGAGAACTGTCGGGCATATTGAGATGATATGTGACTTGTCTGTGGCCACATATTCAATATATGTCATAGCCAAGTCATCTTCCTGATGTCAAAGCAGGCCATAATACCATACTACCTCTTCTGCCATATTCACACACATATAATATTTAATAGTTATTTTTTAATATCAATACCATCATCGCAATTACTATTACTGTCCTAAGACAAGCATAGTTAGGTAGTTCAAAGAGAGCGATCAAAATAAGATGGACTATCAGGTACTGATTTTATTTATTCATTTGGCCAAAATGACTCATAAAACTATCTACTGAGGTATAGATCTGTTGAGATAGCCATTGTCAGAGGGAATTTCTGGAACAATGATATTATAGATCTTTCAATTTATTGAAGTCATCAACACTATTAGGAGACTTCAGCTCTGGAAACTCATAAGCAAATAAGATTTCTGTGAGAAATTTGTCAATATCCTAAAGCAACTACATGATATCAGGTTTGATGGTCCCTTGCCTGTCCCAATACTCAACCCTGATGGAGTGAAATAGAGCTTTAAAAACAAGCTCAATTAAATTAAATAACCTCTCTGATTGAGAAGTTTGAAAAGGGATCTAAAAGCAGATGTCAGATTTGGAGAGTGGGAGCTGGGAAAGGGGTGGTTTAACTGTGAAGCTCTTACAACTAAATAGGCTTATGTCTTAAAAAATTTTTGAAAAAAAACTAATCCATGAACCTCTGTGAAAGTCTTGCAGAAAAGTAGAAATTCTAACATGTCTTGTTATCTCCAACCCAACTAAGACTTCTTTTTTCCAGGATGAACAATAGCCAAAATTGATAGTTATTTTGATAATTGTCAATAATAGCTAATAAATGGTCTAAGGTTTGCAATCATAAGTTACTATAATTATAAGGACACAGTATACTTCTGCCCTAGTTGGTTGAGAGTGCTATTGATTCTGCTGCCTAGGGAGAGCTAAATTCTGGTAACAGCTCAGATTCTCTATCTGCCACACTCTACCCACTTCTATGTGTGGATTCAGTAAAACAGGCAGTGTGTTTCACAGAATTATTTCTTTTGCTCCTTTCCTTATTTCTGAGCAGCAAGTGGAACATAATTGCCAAAGATTTATCAGATGCTAAACCCATTGTGCCTGACAGTTAAAGAAATAATGCACAACAATGTAAAAAATAAAGGTGGGGTAAGGAAGAGTATTCCCTCTAGGTAGAGCACTAGCAGGTTAAATTCTTCCAGAATTGAGGAACCTTCCCAGGTACATATTCAGGCAGACTAAACAATGTGTACACCAGAAAATAGTAAATACTATGAATTACAAAATATTGGTAGATTCAATGAAGGTTTTAGAATTGAGAAATTATCTTTATATTAGGTAGCACATATAGTATGTAGTATAGCATGTAGCATGTAGTGTGTAATATGTAGTGTCTTAGGCATAGTTGCAAAGTATTTTTGACTTAAATTAGATTGCAAAAGAATGTATGCTATAGGGGATAGCAGACTGGTCTTAGGGTCAGGAAGACAGAAGTGTCTCTGACACATGCTAGCCACATGGCTATGGACCTAAGTTTTAGAGCCCTTATCTTTAAGACTGTAAATTACGGACAAGTTTCCAATTTGCATCTGTCTATACCTGGAGTTCCTCATAAGGATAAAATCATAGATCAGGACACCTCAAAATTATATTGGAAATTCTATAGTGTCTTAGACTGTCCTGTTCTTTTATATGTATATTAAGTAAGCTGGAATAGTGCTATGTTCACCCTACTGATACTTCTCCAATTCTAGTGATCCAACTGACTGACTAAAAAAAAAAGAAAAAGAAAAAAAAAGAATGGCAGGTCTTTGTGGGAAAGGACTACTTCATTTTTGTCTTCTATCTTCAGAACCTAGCAAATTGCCTAATACATATCTGGCACTTAATAAATGTTTGTCAATTGCCTGATTGCAAAATCCCTTAAAAGAAATATGTAAAAAAAAAAGATCAAAGTAATCCATTATCTTTTTTGGAGTTAACAGTATAGATAAGAGTTCTTCCAATATGAAGTGGAAACAAATTTAAAAACAATAAAATATTTGGGATTTTAATACCAAAACAGAGAAGAGTAGGTAGATTTCAAAATTAATTTGAGTCTCCCCTAAAATTCCCAAAGATCTCTCTAATATTAGAAGTTTATTAAAATAAAATAGTTCTCTGTTAATACAGAAAAGAACCAAACTCTGAAAAAACATTTATAAAATGCTGGAGTACTAAAATGGCATTAACTCATAAATATTAAAAAGAGATTTTTATCCAAAACAAAACTGTTTTAATTATACATGGATATGATAAGTATATTCATATAGACATAGATCCTTATAATCTTTAAACCTTAGGTGGGAATTCAGATAATTCACTAGGATATGATACAATATCAGCTTCTTATTCATCAAAAATGGTTGAAATTCTAAAACAACTGGCCAAATCTAATCATTCAGAATAAACACTTTCAACTTAGTGTGTCTGAACATATGCAGCCAATGTGAGATATTAGAATATACCTAAGGCCTTTATATGAAAAAGCTAACAAATAAGTACAGAAGATAGCTGAGTCAATAGAACACTGGTCTAAATGTCAATAGATCAGAGTTCTTTTCTCAACACACTGTACGTGAAGATAGAAGACATATTCATAAGATCATAGATTTAGAACTGGAAAGGACATTTGTTGTTGTTCAATCATTTCAGTAATGTTCTATTCTTCATGACCCTTTTTTTTTGTATTTTATTTGTTTTTTGGCAGAGATACTGGAGTAGTTTGTCATTTCCTTCTCCAGCTCATTTTTTTTAACAGATGTAGAAACTATGCCAAACAGGATTAAGTGACTTGCCCAGGGTCACACTTTTAGTAAGTATCTGAGGCCAGATTTGAACTGAGGATGAGTCTTCCTGACTTCAGTTCCAGCACTCTATCTACAATGCCACCTAGCTGCCCCATTTACATTTTGTGGTTTAGAAAATTAAGGTTCAGAGTGGGTAAGTTACTCAGAAAGCTTGTAGTAGAGGCAGAAGTTGAACCCAGGTCTTCTGATTACAAATTCATTACCCTTGTCCTCTTTTATGTCTTTACCCAAAAGAAAAATGCACAAATTATTGACATGTCTATTTAATTTAGGAAGACATATCTGTGTGTGTGTGTGTGTGTGTGTGTGTGTGTGTGTATATATATATATAGTGTGTGTATATATATATATATGCACGTGTGTATGTATATACTGGAACAATAATAAATTTTTCTATATAAGCTAAATTTATTAGTATCTAATGAGTAGCAATATGTGATAATGTTCTGAAACATATCTCTATGTCCTTAGGCAAATGACATAATCCCTTTCCTGCTCAGTTTCCTGATTAATCAAATGAGAAGAATAATAATAGTTTCACTGTCTACTTCAGAAGGTTGTCTGTTGGAAAGAACTATAAAATAAAAAGGTCAATGAATTAAAGTGCTTATTAAAGCATCTACCCTGTGCCATGTACTACGTTAAGCCTAGAAATACAAATACAAGAAAGCAAGGCAGCACCTGTCCTCAGGGAGGACATATCATGTCTTGGAAAGGCAGCACCTAAAAGGAAAAGCTTTGGAAATGACTAAGAAGAGACATGGAGGCTTGGCTCAGTAAAATAAAAGCTTACCCATCCAAACCCAGGGTGGTTCCAGGAACAGAGGCCAAGGTTCTTGTGGAAGAGAGGTGAAGATTGTAAGAACAATGAGGATGATGGCCAGAGTATAGGCAATATGGTTTGGAAATGACACTAGAAGCAGTGTGGCATTGTGTGATGATCTCAGAGTCAGGAAAATTTGGGTTCAAATCTCTTTTCTGCTATATATTATCTGTGTGATATTGGGCAAGTTGCTCTCTGGAAAATAATGATCTCTAATTTTCCTTGCAGGTTCAAATTATGATCCTATTCTTAAATCATACAACTATAGAACTTCAAATCTTGCAAGGACCTCAGAGTTGCTATAGTGCACCTACTTTGTTTTATAACTAGGGAAATTGAAGCTCAGAGAACTGAATTGATTTTCCAAAGTCACCAATTAATTGACCCTGTCTGGGCCTCAGTTTCCCATCTGTTAAATGAAGGGAGTGCACTAGATCATATGAAGATGAAGAAATTTGCACAATGTCACCAAATAATTATATCTATTAAGTAATGGGCATGTGTATGGAAAACACATCAAGGAAATAATGTAAAACAGAAATATTCAGGAACTTATGAGTCAGGACCACTTTGCCTGCCAAAACTTGATTCTCTTGAGTCATTGCAAATGTTCTAATGCTTTCAGCTACCTTCATATATACTATGAGACTTAAACTTGCTGCCTCATAACAAGCAGTATTTTGTGTTTCAAAGAAAGAAATTTCATTTCCATTTTATGACTCCCAACTATTTAAATAATTAAATTAAATCAACAACATTGAATCCAACATTATCACCTGTCTTACATTTACCTACCACACATGAATGATGCCATTTCTCATCCCTGAAACAAAAGAAAAGAAACAATGACTTATTCTAATAGTTTTATGAAACAAGCAATACTTTGGAGTGCACAGGCATACCTCATTTTATTGCACTTGCTTTGTTGAACTTTGTAGATATTGCATTTTTTTATAAATTAAAGGTTTGTGGCAATACTGTATTGAAAAAGTCTAGTGGTGCCATTTTTCCAACAGGATATGGTCACATCATGTCTCTGTGTAACATTTTGGTAATTCTTGAATATTTCAACCATTTTCATTATAATTATATCTGTTGTGTTGGTCTGTGTTCAGCAATCTTTAATGTCAGTATTATAATTCTTTGGTGGGGCTATGGACCACATTCATATAAGATGGCAAACTTAATTGATAAATGTTGTGTGTGCTCTGCTCCACCAACCAGCCATTTCAGCCTCTCCCCCTCTCCTCAGACCTCCCGATTCCCTGATTCACAACAATATTGAGATGAAGTCAATTAATAACCCTACAATGGCCTCTAAGTGTTCAAGGGACAAGTAAATCGATGGAGCAAACTTCATTGTTGTCTTATTTTAAGGAATTGCCACATTTACCCCAACCTTCAGTAACCACCACCCTGATCAGTCAGCAACTATCAATATTGAGGCAAGACCCTCCACCAGCAAAAAGATTATGACTCACTGAAAGCTTAAATGTTGGTTAGCAATTTTTAGCAATAAAGTATTTTTTTTAATTAGAGCATGGACATTTTTTAAGACATAATACTACTGCACACTTAATAGACTACATTATAGTGTAAACATAACTTTTCTATGCACTGGGAAATCAAAAAATTCTCATGACTCACTTTATTGTGATGTTTGCTTTATTTCAGTGTTCTGGAACCAAACTCGCAATATCTCCAAAGTATGCCTTACATATTGTGTGTGTTACATTAATCTTAAGTACTACATACTAGAGTAAATATGATATAGTGAATAAAAAGTTGGCTTCAGAACCTGGAAGATCTGAATTCAAGTATGACAGATACTGGCTGTATGACCTTGGCTCAGTCACTTAACTTCTTAGGGCTCTAGATAACTCATTTACAACCTCTACATTTTTCACGAGCCTCCCACAATCCTTTGGTGGGCCATATGTTGTTCAGGCTTGCTCTAAGATTATAATTTGTAGAGGAGCTATTAACCTGTATTAGTAGAGAGAGTTTCTTTGTCTGAGAGTTGCATGTATCCATGAAATCATAGGTCCAGTCTCAATCTCTATTTCTTCACATACTAATTCAATGAATAAATCAAAAAAATATTCACCATGCTCCTACTACAAATGTATAAGTCACTGTAGAATTTACAATGTCAACTTCTCTGCTTTTAAAGAGCTGAAAACAATATATTAAAAGTGTCAAAAGAATGGTTCATATAATAATTACTACAGAAATGATATAGAATTAAAGATTGTTAATGATGATTTCATGAAGGAGATGGGGCTTGATAGCCACAGACTGTGCATAGGCAGAGGCAGAAAATAAGAGGAACACTCCAGTGAGGTGAAAGATGTGGGCAATAGTGAAACTCAGTAAAGCTAGCTTAAAGATAAGTTTGGGAGACAATGACATTGGAATGGGATGCTGTTTTCTCTATGTAGGTTCTATCTGCTCAAATGGGTCTGTCTAGATGTGAATATCCAAAATTTCCTCCACCCACTGTTTTTCAAGACAGATTTTGATTCCTTCCATGAGAAGAAGCAGGAGTTTGAGACCAGGAGCTAGACCCTCTGTCCTACTCAGAGAAAGGATACCAGGTTAGAAATATATCTTCTGCCCTCCTTAAATATTTTTAGTTTTGGGGAGATTATTTTTAGGATTAAGTTGTACTCTTAATTACTATATCTTGATGAGGAAAGAGTGTTCCAAGTTATTTAAACAAGGTTTGACTCACTTCTCATCAAATAACAGCACCACAAAAACCACATGTAACAAGAGAATAGCAAATGAAACCATTTATACAAACCAACAGCAAAAAAAAATTAGATAAGGTACAGAGATGAGATTACATCAGACAATACATAATTCTGTGAAGCCACAGTTGGAATCATACAAAATTTAGCAGCTACTTCCTTAAAAGAGTTGCAGTTTTGTTATATATTCCAGAAAGCAAAGGAACCAGGATTAGAACCAAGAATAACCTACCCAGCAAAACTGAGTATAATCTTTTTTTTAAATAATTAATTTATATATTATTAGTATTCAACATTCACTTCCATAAGATTTTGAGTTTTAAATTTTCTCCTCCTTCTTCTCCACCCCCCCACAAGATGGCATGCAATCTGATATAGACTCTATTTATACATTCATATTGAGTATATTTTCCTATTAGTCATGATACAAAGATGAATTAGAACTGATGGGAGGAACCACAAGAATGAAGCAATAAAACAACAACAACAAAAAAGAAACAAAAGAAAAGGAGAGCAAATAGTATGCTTCTATCTGCATACAAGACCCCATAGTTATTTTTCTGGATGTGGATAGCATTTTCTATCATGAGTCTTTTGGAATTGTCTAAGATCCTAGCATTGCTGAAAAGAACTGAGTCAACCAAAGTCAGTCATTGAATTGTGACTATTACTGTATATAACGTTCTCCTGGTTCTACTCATTTCACTCAGCGTCAGTTCATATAAGTCTTGTCAGGTTTTTCTGAAGTCCGCCTGCTCCATTCCATTCCATTCATATATCATTAGTTCAGCCATTCTCCAATTGATGGGCATCTCCTCAATTTCCAATTCTTGGCCACAACAAAAAGAGTTGCTATAAATATTTTTGTATGTATAGGTTATTTTCCCATTTTAATAATCTCTTTGGGATATAGCCCTAGAAGTGCTATTGCTGGGTCAAAGGGTATGCACATTTTTATAGCCCTTTAGGCATAGTTCCAAATTGCTCTTTAGAATGGTTCGATCAGTTCACAACTCCATCAACAATGCATTAGTGTTCCAATTTTCCCACATCTTCTCCAGCATTTATCATATTCCTGTTTTGTCATGTTAGCCAATCTGAAAGGTGTGATGTGATACCTCAGAGTCATTTTGATTTGCATTTCTCTATTCAATAGTGATTTAGAATACTTTTTCATATGACTATAGATAGCTGTAATTTCTTCCTCTGAAAACTCCCTTGTTCATATCTTTTAACCATTTATTAATAGGGGAATGATTTGTATGTTATATTTTATAATGTCTACAGTAACTTTAAATGCAATTTCTCTTTCTATGTCTTGCTGTTGGACTTTGTTAGTATTATATAGAAATGACAATGATTTGTGTGGGTTTATTTTATATCTTGCAACTTTGCTGAATTTATTATTTCAAGTAATTTTTACTTGATTCTCTAGATTATGCCATCATATCATCTGCAAAGAGTGATGGTTTTATTTCTTCTTTGCCTGTTCTAATTCCTTCCATTTCTTTTTCTACTCTAATTGTTAAACCTAACGTTTCTAATACAATATTGAATAATAGTGGTGATAATGGAAATCCTAGTTTCACCCCTGATCTTATTGGAAATGTTTCTAGCTTATCCCCACTACATATAATGCTTGCTGATGGTTTTAGATAGATGCAACTTATCATTTTAAGGAAGACTCCATTTGTTCTTATGCTCTCTAGTGTTTTTAATAGAAACGGATGTCGTATTTTGTCAAATGCTTTTTCGGCATCTATTGAGATAATCACATGATTTCTGTTAGTTCTGTTGTTGATATGGTCAATTATGATGATAATTTTCCGAATATTGAACCAGCCCTGCATTCCTGGTAGAAATCCTACCTGGTCATATATGTTATCCTCGAGATAAATTGCTGTAATCTCTTTGTGAATATTTTATTTTATTTTTGTACATCTATATTCATTAGAGAAATTGGTCTATAATTTTCTTGCTCTGTTTTGGCTCTTCCAGGTTTAGATATCAGCACCATATTTGTATCATAAAAAGAATTTGGTAGGACTCTTTCTTCACCTATTTTCCCAAATAGTTTACACAGTATTGGAATTAGTTGTTCTTTAAATGCTCAATATAATTCACTTGTAAATTCATCTGGCCCTGGAGATTTTTCTTAGGGAGTTCATTGATGGCTTGTTCAATTTCTTTTTCTGAACTGGGGTTAAGTATTTTATTTCCTCTTCTGTTAATCTGGGCAATTTTTTTTGTAAATATTCATCTATTTCACTTAGATTTTCAGATTTATTGGCATACAGTTGGGCAAAATAGTCTTAATTATTATTTTGATTTCATCTTTATTAGTGATGAATTCACCATTTTCATTTTTGATTCTTGTAATTTGGTTTTCTTCTTTCTTTAAATCAAATTAATCAAAGGTTTATCTATGTTATTAGTTTTTTTTCATAAAACCAGCTCTTAGTTTTATTTATTATTTCAATAGTTTTCTTAATTTCAATTTTGTTAATCTCTTCTTTGGTTTTCAGAATTTTTAATTTGCTATTTAATTGAGGATTTTTAATTTGTTCTTTTTCTAGCTTTTTTTTAGTTGCGTGCCCAATTCATTGATCTCCTTTATCTCTATTATTCATGCAAGCATTTAGAGATATAAAATTTCCCCTAAGGACTACTTTCACTGTATCCCATAACTTTTGGTATGTTGTCTCATTATTGTCACTCTCTTGGATGAAGTTATTGATTGTTTCTATGATTTGTCCTTTGACCTACTCATTCTTTAGAATTAGATTATTTAGTTTCCAACTAATTTTTAGTCTGTCTTTCCACGGTCCTTTATTATATGTAATTTTTATTGCATCATGATCTAAAAAGGATACATTTAATATTTCTACCTTTCTGCATTGGATTGTGAGGTTTTTATGCCCTAGTACATGGTCAATTTTTGTGTAGGTGCCATGTACTGCTGAGAAAAAGGTGTATTCCTTTCTGTCTCCTTTCATTTCCCTCCAGAGATCAACTATATCTAACTTTTCTAAAATTCCATTCATCTCCTTAACTTCTTTCTTATTCATTTCATAGTTAGATTTATGTAGTTCAGAGAGGAGGAGGTTGAGGTCCCCTATTAGTATAGTTTTGCTGTCTATTTCTTCCTGTAGCTCCCTTAACTTCACCTTTAAGAATTTGGACACTATACCACTTGGTGCATAGATGTTTAGTAATGATATTAGCTTCATTTTCTAAGGTTTCTATTAGCAGGATGTAGTTTCCTTCCTTATCTCTTTTAATTAGATCTATTTTTGCTTTTGCTTTGTCTGAGATCAGGATTGCTACACCATAATATGTTCTGCTCCAGTCTTTTACCTTTACTCTGTGTGTATCCCTTTGCTTCAAATGTGTTTCTTGTAAACAATATATTGTAGAATTATCATTCTTAATCCACCCTGCTCTGTTTCCATTTTATGAGAGAGCCCATCCCATTCACATTCACAGTTATAATTACTATCTATGTCTTTCTTGCTATCCTATTTCCTCCCCCACCCTGTTTATGCTTTTCTCTCTCCTTTCTCTCTTTCCCTCCTCACTAGAGTTTTCCTTTCAACCACCACCTCCCTCAGCCTGCCTTCCCATCTTTTAGTCTCCTCACTTTACTTCCCCTTTACTCTTTTTTACTTCTTCCCTCCCTTCTATTCACACCTCCCTTTTCTTTCCCCTTTCCCTTCCTACTTCTTATAGGGTAAGTTAGATTTTTATACCTAAATTGATTATGTCATTCCCTCTTTGAACCAAATCTGATGAGAGTAAGGTTCAAATAATGCTCATCTCCCTCCCTTTTTTCCCTCTACTGTATTAGGTTTTTGTGCCTTTTCATGTGATGTAACTTATCCTTCTTTTCTTCCTTCTTTCCTCTTCTCCCACTACAATCCCTTTTCATCACTTAATTAGATTTTTTTATCATCATATCAAAGTCAACTTACACCCACACTCTCTAAGTGCACCCTTTTTAAATGTCATAATAACAATACCATTCTCAAGAGTAACAAGCACCATCTTGCCTTGCAGGGATGTAAACAGTTAGTTCTGATAAATAACATATTGTTGTTGCTGTTGTTTTCTTTCCTATTTACCTTTTTATGCCTCTCTTGAGTCTTGTATTTGAAGGTCAAGTTTTCTGTTGAGCTCTGGTCTTTTCATCAGGAAGGTTTGGAAGTCCCCTATTTGCTTGAATGTCCATCTCCTCCCCTGAAATATTATGCTCAATTTTGCTGGATAGTTGATCCTTGCTTGTGATCCAAGCTCCTTTGCCTTACAGAATATTGTATTCCATGTCCTCCAATCTTTAAATGTAGAAGCTGCAAGGTCCTGTGTAATCCTGACTGTGGTTCCATGATATTTAAATTGTTTCTTTCCGGTTGCTTGCAGTATTTTCTCTTTGATCTGGTAATTTTGGAATTTGGCAACAATATTCCTTGGCATTTTCAATTTGAGCTCTTTTCTAAGAGATTATCTATGGGTTCTTTTGATGACTATCTTGCCCTCTGGTTCTAGGACCTCAGGGTAGTTTTGTTTGATGATTTCCTGAAGGATGTTGTCCAGGCTTTTTTTTTCATCATGGTTTTCAATTAGACCAATAACTTTTAAGTTGTCTCTCCTGAATCTATTTTCCAAGTCAGTTGTTTTGCCAATGTCTTACATTTTAATGTTTTCCATTTCCATTTTCATTTTGAATTTCCTTCTATTTTTTCATTCTTTTGTTTCTGTTTGACTGATTCTTGATGTCTCATAGAGTCATTAGCTTCCATTTGCCCAATTCTAATTTTTAACAAATTGTTTTCTTCTATTAGATTTTGTACCTCCTTTTCCATTTTGCCTATTTTACTTTTTAAGGAGTTTTCCTCTTCAGTGGGTTTTTGTGCTTCCTTTTTCCATTTGGCCAATCTTAATTTTTAAGGAGTTATTTTCTTCTGCGTACTTTTTTCCATTTGGCCAATTGTATTTTTCAAGGACTTGTTTTCTACAGTTAATTTTTGTCCTTTCTTTTCCAAGCTATTGATTCTCTCTTGTATACCTCTCATTTATTTTCCCAATTTTTCTTCTACCTCTCTTATTTTGACTTTCAAAATCCTTCTTGAGCTCTTCCAAGAAGGCTTTTGGGCTTGAGACCAGTTTATATTCCCCTTTGAGGTTTTGGGTGTGCGTATATTGACAATGTTGTCCTCTTCTGAATTTGTGCCTTTTCCAATTTTTTAAAATTTTTATTTATATTATTTTCAATTTCTGAAAGGAAACAAGCATTTCCACAATACAGCATAATAAAAAATTGATTTCACATAAAACTTCGAATCTATTATGTACAACTTTCTATTCCTTTTAAATACATAATAAAATTATCATGTACATTCTTAAAAGAAAAGTTAAATGAATTATAAGAGGCAATGTACAATAAAACTATACTAATGGGCAGCCTCACCTACCCCTCTCAGATAAATTGAAACAAAATAAATAAGACAGAAGAGTTTATCATATTATTAATAGCAGATATTTATTTTATTCATTATTAACATTATCATATAATTATATTTATATATAATATATTTGTGAATATATTATAAATATTTTAATTATTCTTTATTAAATATTTAATAAGATTAAATAATTAATAATATGAGTATATATAACAATTGTATAATAATAAAAATCTTAAAATTATAAGATCCTTTTCTTAAATTGTACATGACACCTTCACAAAAACTGACCACATATTAGGGCACAAAAAACTCACAATGAAATATAGAAAAGCAGAAATATTAAATGCACCCTTTTCAAACCATAATGCAATAAAAATTACACTTGATAAAGAGCTGTGAAAAAAATAGATTAAAAGTTAACTGGAAAATAAATAATCTAATTGTAAAGAATAAGTGGTTCAAAGAATAAATCATAGAAAGAATCAATAATTTCATTAAAGAGAATGACAACTTTGAGACAACATTCCAAAATTTGTGTGAATTAGGGGAAATTTTAAATTCTAAATGCATATATTAATAAAAGAAAGAAAGAGTATATCAATGAAATAAACATATTTAAACTTTCTCAATTAAATACCAAGATGGAAATCCTGAAAATCAAAGCAGATATTAATAAAATTGAAATTAAATAATACTATTGGACTAATAAAGAAAACTGGGAGCTGGCTTTATGAAAAAAATAGTAAAATGAATAAATCATTAATTAATCTGATTTTTGAAAAGAAATAAGAAAAGTATTAGTATCAAAAATGAAAAGAGTGTGTGCATCCCTGAAGATGAAATTAAGCCAATTATTAGTACTTATTTTGTCCAATTATATGCCAGTGAAATTGATTACCTAAATGAAGTGCACGAAAAATTACAAAAATATAAGCTGCCCAGATTAACAGAAGATGAAATAGAATACTTAAATAAACCTATTTTAGAAAAAGAAAGTAAACAAGCCATCAATGAGCTCTCTAAGAAAAAATCCTTAGAATGTGATGGATTTACAAGTGAATTCTACCAAACATTGAAGGAACAATTAACTCTAATACTATATAAAATATTTGAAAAACCAGGTAAAGAAGGAGTCCTCCCAAATTTCTTTTATGACACAAATATGGTGCTGATACCTAAATCAGGGGGAGCAAAAGCAGAGAAAGAAAAATATAGACTAATTTCCATAATGCATATCATTGGAAATGTTAAAATAAAATACTACCAAGGAGATTATAGCAATTTATCACAAAGATCATACACTATGATCAGGTGAGATTTATACAGGGCTGGTCTAATATCAAGAAAACTATTAGCATAATTGACCATATTAATAATAAAAACAACAAAAATCATATATCAATAGATTCAGAAAAAAGTCTTTGACAAAATATAACACCCATTCCTATTAAAAACAATAGAAAGCAAAGAAATCAATAGAGCCTTTCTTAAAATGATAAACAGTATCTATCTAAAAACAAGAACAAGCATTATTTATAACAGGAATAAATTGAAGCCTTCCTACTTAGTCCAGGAATGAAACAAGGATGTCTATTATCACCATTATTAATCAATATTGTATTAGGATTGCTAGCT
>NW_020949613.1:23773957-23905976 GCF_900497805.2 Vombatus ursinus
GCAATGCAGAAACAAAACTATCACTCTTTACAGATGATATGGTGGCATACTTAGAAAAACCTAGAGAATCAACTAAAAAATTAGTTGAAACAATGTATACCTTCAACAAATTTGCAGGATGTGAAATAAACCTGGACAAACTATCGGTATTTCTATATATTACCAACAAAACCCTATAGGGAGAGATAGAAAGAGAAATTCCATTTAAAACAATATAAAATACTAAGCAGTCTACCTGCCAAGAAAAACCCAGAGATTATATGGACACAATTACAAAGCACTTTCCACACAAATAAAGACGGACATAAGCAATGAGAGATATTAATTGTTCATGAGTAAGCCAACATAATAAAAATCCAGTACAATAAAAATGGCAATTCTAACTAGGTAAATTTATTTATTCAGTGCCATACCAATCAAAATACCAAAGAATTATTTTAGAAAGGTAGAGAAAAAATTCATCTGAAAGAAAATGTCAACAGTATCAAAGGAATCAATAAAAAAAATGTAAAGGACAGTGGCCTTGCACTTCCACATTTCAAACTATATTACAAAGCAATAAAAATCAAGACAATCTGGTATTGTCTAAGAAATTTAGTGGTGTATCAGTGAAATAGATTAGAATTATTAGGTATATAATACAAGGTAGTAAATGATCATAATAATCTAATGTTTGATAAACACAAAGATCTACTTTTTGGGAGTTAAGAACTCATCATTTAACAAAAATTGCTGGGAAAACTAGAAAGTAGTTTGGCAGAAACTAGTCCGAAACCAACATCTCATGCTATCTACCAAGATAAAGTAAAAATAGATAAATTATTTAGACACCAAAAGTGATATCATAAATCATTTAGAGAGCATGGAAAAATGTATCTGTCAGATCTATGGAAAAGGGAAGAGTTTATGACCAAATAAGAGATAGAGAGTATCATGGGAAATAAAATAGATAATGTTGATTACATGATATTAAAAAGCTTTTGCATAAACAAAACTAATGCAGACAAAATTAAAAGGAAAACAGGAAACAGGAAAAAATTTACAGCAAGTTTCTCTGATAAAGGCCTTATTTCCCAGATAATTAGGGAACTGAGCCAAAAAGAAAAAAAAGCTATTCCCCAGCAAATAAATGGTCAAATGATATGAAAGGCAGTTTTCAAAAGAAATCCAGGCTATGATAAAGTCATGATAAAATGCTCTAAGTTACTACTGATTAGACAAATGTAAATTAAAACATCTCAGATACTACCTCATACCTATCAGATTGGCTAACATAAGAGAAAAGGAAAATGACAAATATTGCAGAGGATGTGGAAAAATTAGGACACTAATGTACTGTTGGTGGAGTTATGAACTAGTCCAACCATTTTTGAGAACAATTTGGAACTACACTCAAAAGTCTGTAAAACTTTGCATACCCTTTAACCCAGCAATAGCACTACTAGGGGTATCCTGTGGTATGATGGAAAGTGAAGTAGATTTGGAATCTGAGGACCTGGGTTCAAAAATTAATATAGACACTTACTACTGTGTAACCTGGAGAAAGTAGATCAACATCTCCCGGCTTCAGTTTCTTCATTTGTAATATAAAGGGCTCATACTAGATGACCAATAGGGTCAGTCTATGGCCATATGATTTTTTCTTTGTAGTTATAGGAACAATGAGGAATAAGTCCTGGATTTGCAGTCTAGTATATGGGTTCAAATATCAGCTCCCCCATTTATTTCCTCTTTCACCTTGAACAACTAAGTATCCCCTATAGGCTTTGGTACCCTTGTCTGTAAAATGAAGGGGTTACTGAAATAATTTGGAAAGACCTCTCCAGTTTGTAAAAATACCATCCTATGATAAACATGTGTATTATATGAAGACAGAGAAGCATGAAGTGAAAAGGGGAAAATAAATGAGGAAATTCATGCCCTATAGCCTCAGTTTTTTCACTCTAGTAGACATTGAATTCACTTGCAAAAAAAAAAAAGAAATGCATCAGATTGGGGACTTAGGTAGAGGGTAAGAGATTTATAACTGCTTTTCCCATTTGCTGTGTATGTCTGGAAGCCTAAATTAAAGTCAAATGGACAGGCACTATTTAAATTGCAAAAGTTCCTTTCAAGTAGACTGAGAAAGACACACAGCTTCCAGCTTTCTCTGCTGTGCCCAAAACAAAGCAAAGAATTCCTTCAAGTCATTTCTACATTAGCCTCTTATTTTCTATTCTATTATTAAAATGATTGAGATAAAATGTATCCATTGTAAAATTCCAGATATAGGAAGTTACTTTTTGGGAAAGCATCCAACCTGTGGATTTTTTCTCATTCTTTGTTGGTGCCAGCCCTCGATAGAAGCTGCGTGAATGACAGAGAACATGAGAATTACTTCTTGAAAACAATAAAGAAAAACAGACACTAAGCAGGCAGACAAGATTAGTTTCTAGGAGTCCAGCAAGTTACATCTCCAAACTGTTTGAAAGGATAACTAAATAGAGATAAGCAATGGTTTTCAGTGTGTAGCACTTTTTTTTTTAAAGTACAAAACCCTAATGAATCAAATTAACTAAACAAAACTTTGAAATATACTTTCTTACTATCATTTATTCCAGAGGGCCATTTCCCAATAAAATCCTATAATTCTTTACTCCTGAAACATTAGGGTTCCAGTTTTAAAAGAAACAGAAGGGAAAACATGCATTTTTTTACCCCCTAAGTTTTCTCTGTTTAGCAAAAAGCAAACTTAGAAATAGGACACCTACAAAAAATGATCAGAAGGACAAAGGTTCTCAGAAATTGTAGGGGAAAGGGGCAAGCCTACCTTGCTGGGCTTCAGTTAACTCCTATGTATAATATAATATACACATATGTATGTGTGCAGGTATATACATACATAGTTCATCAACTCCTCTATAACAAAGTTTTATTTGCTCAAGGAGCAAGAGGTTAGTGACACATTAGAAGGATAAGTTGAACCTAAGTTTTCTGCCTAAACAGCTGGCCATCTCTCCAGTACATTTTACTTTCTCTATATTATTGCAGATAAGAAGATTCAAATTTGGAAAGGTCAACCTGTTTCAATGTCACATAGCTATGAAGTGGAAAAGCTATGGCACATTATTTCATTCTCTAGAGCAATTATGCTAAACCTGCATAACTATTTGGAAAGCCATAAATTAACATTATCTGTATCAAATTATATTTTTCATTTCTTTTGTTAAACATTCCCCAATTACATTTTAAATGGAGTTAAGCAACTTGCCAAGGTCACACAGCTAACAGGTGTCTGAAGTCACATTTGAACTCAAGTCCTTCTGATTTCAGGCCCCACTGCAACCTAGCTGCTCCAAAGAGAGAGTTAGGTGAACCCAAGTCCTGTATTCTGCATATAGCTAGCCCCATCTGGAGAGCTGAAGCTTTAAGAGATACATTGGGGGGCAAAAGGAGACTCTAATCCTTGCCTTGAATACCCTACGATGCTACACTTAATGGAGACTGGCCCTGCTTTGAGGAAACCGATAACTGAAAATGTTAACTTTAAAAAAGAACCAAACCATTCCCTGGAATGCTATATTCAATTTTAAGTACCATATTTTCATAATAATTAGGATAATCTGTATCATGCCTAGAGGAAAGTGGCCAAAATAACAATAGGATTCAAAATTGTGTCATATAAGAAATCAATGAAAAAAGTAGGAATGTTTGGCCTGGAGAAGTAAGACATGATCATAATCTCCAAATAGCTAAAGGGTCATTGTATGGAAGCGAAATTTTCTGTTAATTTTGTTGCTTGCTCTGCTGTCATTGGTCAAACCCACAAAACTAGTTGATATTGGCTCAATTAGTTGTCTGCATTGAGGATAGCAATGGCCATAAATAATTAATAGCAAACCGACCAAATACCATCTCCCAGCTCCCACTTCATCACACGTTCAAGTCTGCTAGACAACACTAGTAATGGCCTTGAGAAGAAAGCATCTAAGGTGATCTATAAAAGGGAGAGAAGAACAAAAGAAGGTATAACTAAAATTGAGTCTACATATCCTCAAATACATGGATTTAAAATTCAGTCATTCAAGCACATGTATTTTGAATACATGTATTTCTGGCATCTTATAGGTAAGTGTTCTGATAACTTATAATTTCTGATAATTTCACCTTTTATGTTGATATTTCAGAATAATAAGTTGATCACACTGAAAAGCAAAGAGTATTAAGAAAAAATTATTTACAATAGGTACAATATTTATTACATTGTTTGCACACTGTAAGGAAGAGGTCTCAGATTCTCAGTCACATGTTCCAGTGCAAGCACTTATTTTTCTATTTAGTAAATTTATTATTTATTTTTGACATTCATTTTTAAACAAATTGAATTTCAAATTCTCTCCTTTATTCTTCCCCTCCCCCACCTATTGAGAAGGCAAGCAATATATTAAGTATATATCTGAAATCATGCAAAACATATTTCTAAATTATCTATGTTGCCCCAAAAAAGCAAGAAAAATAAAATTATAAAATTATGCTTCAATTTGCACTCAAAGTTCAATTTTCTCTCTTGAGGTGGATGGCATTTTTTCATGATGAACCCTTTGGAATTGTCTTGGAATATTGTCTTGATCAGAGTAGCTAAGTGTTTCACAGTTGATCACCCTTACAATTTTGTTGTTAATGTTCTCCTGGTTCTGTTCACTTTACTTTGCATGAGTTCAGAAAAGTCTTCCTAGGTTTTTCTGAAACCATCCTGGTCATTCTTTCTTACATTATTATGATATACCACAATTTGCTCAACCATTCCCTAACTGATGGTCAATACTTCAATTTCCAATTCTTTGTCCCACAAAAAGAGCTGTTATAAATATTTTTGTATATATGGGTTCTTTTCTTTCTTCTTTTATCTTTTTGGGATACAGACCTAGTAGTGGTATTGCTGGAGCCATTATGCACAGCTTTATAGACCTTTGGCAATAGCTCCAAATTGTTCTCCAGAATGACTGGATTAGTTCACAGGTCCACCAGTAGTGCACTAGTGTCACAATTTTTCCATATCCCCTTCAATATTTGTCATCTTCCTTTTCTCTCATGTTAACTAATCTGATAAATGTGAGGTAGTACCTCAAAGTTGTTTTCATTTTCATTTCTCTAATCAATAATGATTTTAATCATGTTTTTTTTCATGTGATTATAGATAGCTTTAGGGCAGTTAGGTGGTGCAATGGATAGATTGCAGGACGTGGAGTCAGGAAGATTCGTATTACTAAGTTCAAATCTGTCCTCAATCACTTACTAGCTATGTGATCTTGGGCAAGTCATTTAACCCATTTGCCTCAGTTTCCTCATCTGTAAAGTGAGCTGGAGAAGAAAATAGTAAACCACCTCAGTATCTTTGCCAAGGAAACCCCAAATGGGGTCACAGAAAGTCAGACAAGACTAAAAAAAACAACTGAATGACAAAATAGATAGTTTTGATTTTTCCTTCTGAAAACTGCCTGTAAAGGAAGAAAATCTTAAGCCAAAGAAGATACAATCCTTAAGACTGATGCTATTTGGGAGCAAATGTTATCTCCTTCCCAAGTCAGCACTTCTGTCCACATCTTGTATTATTTAAACCCCAAGAATTTTGCTGTTTTTGTTAGTATTGTTAGGTTTTCTTTTTTCCTTTAAATAAGCTTATAAGCTGCCAGATAGAAACATAAGAATAGTCAATTGAAAATTCATCAAGAATCTGCTGTGTCATCACAGTCTAATCCTATGAAAGCCTACATCTAGTTCTCATTTTGTCCTGATTACTTTAGTATTACAAAATAGAGCTATTAAACAGAGGAGATCCGTATTAGCAGTTTGCTGCATTGCTATGAGATTCTGTAGATGTGATCATTTACATATTATACTTCATATTTTCTCCTTTTTTGGATCAGCTTTGTTAAAGTGTACTTATTACATATGTATGTTGGTATAACTAAAAACAGAAGTGGAAATGCTTAGAGGCTGAACCCTTTTTAAAATTTATTTTAATTTTTAAATTTAATCCCCAGTGCTATGCACGGGAAGCCCAGGGGAAAATACAGTAAAGGGAAAGCAAAGGCATCTGCAGAAACCTGGCAAAACTTTATTAAAATTATAGAAATATTACAATGAGTATTGGCTAATTAAAACCATGTTTCTAAGCACCTTAATAATATATTAACATGTTCAAAAATAAGTACTATAAGAGTTTTTGTTTTCATCAGAATGCAGATTTCATTCATGATTATACAATAGAGGATAGGATTTGTTAGATCTGTGATTTCATTGGAATAGAGAACACCCATAGGAGGAAGTACCTTCTACTAATGCAAGTTGGCATCTCTTCACATTATGTGTCTTAAAAAAATAGCTTAGAATGCTGAGCTGTTGTGACTTATCCAGGGACACAGGTTTTCATGACTTCCAGGCTAACTCTCTGACTATGACATGTTGCCTCTACTGCCATTAACCTTTAATTAAGTTTTGATAGGGCAGCTAAGTGACCCAGTAGACAGAGTGCTGGGCCTGTAGTCAGGAAAAATCATCTTCCTGAGTTCAAATTTGGCCTCAAACACTTAGTAGCTGTGTGGCAGTGGACAAGTCACTTAACACTATTTGTCCCAGTTTCCTCATCTGTAAAATGAGCTGGAGAACAAAATGGAAAACAACTCCAGTACCTTTGCCAAGAAAACCCCAAATAGGGCCACAAAAAGTCAAAGACTGAAAAATTATTGAACAACAACAAAAAGCCTAGTTCAATTAAGCTTTAGTAGATTAAAATGTCTCTAAAATTTTCAGAACATCCACTATTTTGCAAAATATAAGAAACAAGCTTTGCAAGTTTCCTCCTACATGACACAACTTATCTTTCCATGGTTTCTTGTGAAAATGTATGTTCACCATGAGAATGGAAATATAATGATTCATCATAGCTGATGCATAAGGCTACTTTGGAATGGAAGTCAGATGAGAGAAAAAGAAACTAAGTTGAAGAATAATGGATTTTCTAAGAAGCATGCATTTTAATTAAAATGATCCAAATGCAAAAGTTTTCAAAAATCCTTTTAATCACATCATTGTAAGGATGTAATAAATGAGCACTGAGACATTTTTTGGTTCATATCCTATCTCTCCAATACGAGCATCCAGTGACCATATGATTTAAAATCTAAATGCTTAACAGTAATCAACATCCTGTGTGCCCACAGAACTTTTATTTTTATACCCTGGTAGCTAGATATAAAAGGACATTATCCCACTGCACGTCTTCAGGAACATTAAGAATATTTTGTATGAAGGCCTTATGGAAAGACAAGATCAAGAACTATGTAGGATGAGAATGTGTAGCTAGGTTGTGATTTTAACCAATGGAAGGAATAGCCACACCATTGAAATTAGATTGTTCCATAATTCATTCAATAGGCATTTATGAGTTGCTAGTATGTCTCTCCCACCCACCCCCTTCAGAAATTTTCTTATATTTACTTCACCTATATGTTTTGTTTATTTACACACACACACACACACACACACACACACACACACACACATATATAATGTTTCTGGGGCATCTAGGTGGCACAATGGATAGAGTGCAGGTCCTGGATTCAGGAAAACTCACCTTTATGAGTTCAAATCTGGCTTCAGACACTTATTCTCACTGTGTGACCTTGGGCAAGTTACTTAACTCTGTTTCCTCAGTTTCCTCATCTGTAAACAGCTGAAAAGACTGAACAACAACAACATGATGTTTTTGCTAATAGAATGAAAGCTCCTTAAGATCAGGGATGGGAGGTTTTCTTTTTTTTTTTCTTTTAATTTCCATGCTTAGCACAGTACCTGAAAGACAGTAGATGCTTGCTGAATGATTACTACATGCAAAGCATTTGTGCTAGGTATAAGAAATGCAAAGAAAATAATAAAATAATCCATGCCATTTAGAAACTTAGTTTTTATTAGAGGAATTTAAAAATACCCAAGTCATTAAATATAAAATATACACAACATAAATACAAGTAGAGAGATAGTATAGTATAGCAGACACAGAGCTGGCTTCAGTACCTGTGGCATGTGGGTTCATTGTCCCACCTCTGACAAGTAGTGACTGTATGACCATGAGTAATTCCATTTAATCTCTCAGGGTATTAGATAGCTCCTAAGACAATAATTTAAGACAAGATCCTGATTTGCATTTGTAGAAGGCTTTTCTCATTAAAGAGTTACCTCTACTAGTGAAGTTATAGGTTTGGACTTTAAATATAAATAATTTGGGGGCAAGAAGAAAGCTCTAACAACTAGAAGGATGAAGAAAGTCCACATGTACGAGGGAGCAATTGAGCCTAGCCTTGAAGAGAGCTGGAAATCCCCAAGAGAGATGTGAAAAGAGAACATTCCAAGCATGGGGACACAGCCTAAGCAAAGACATGGAGGTGATGAAATGTCATGGATGAGGCTAGTGCAGTTGGAACACAGAGTACATGAAGAGGAATAATGCAAAATAATACTAAAAATGTTTTCTGGAACCAGACCACTGGCTCCAGACAGTTGCAGTCTGGTTTTTAGCTGGAGACTAAAGAATTCACAATGTAGATTGTGGGAGCTTTAAATGTTAAACAGAAGGATATAATTTACTCTAATCCCTATATTTAACAGACAAAGAAACTGAGTCCCAAGGAGTCAAAGTGATTGACCTGATATTAAACATAAAGTGACAGAGCTAAGATTTCAACGTAGATTTACTGGTTCTAAACCCAATGTCATTTTTTCCAACCTGACAACAATATAATTTCATTTAAACCTCCATGAAATAGGGAAAAATTGAACCTCCTTCTTGAGTAGGGTAGTAACATGGTCACATCTGGGCTTCGGGTATATTCATTTGGTCACTGTGTGGAAGAGGGATTTGAGATGGGAGAAACTGAAGGCAGGGAGGCTAATTAGCAGATTTTCAGGACAAGCCTGACACAGGGGCCATATTAGTTCAGGTTCTGTTTGAGACAAAATGAGGCACTTTTAAGTCATTGAATAGCTAACAAATAAAAAAATATAATGAGTCCTAAAACAGTAATAATATGCTACAAATATACAGTGGCACTTAATTCTTAAAAAGATGTCTTACTCTCCTTCATCTCCCTGTGGAAACAGTCTGTTTAGCAAGCCAGTGTGCTGACTCTCTGCAGACATCCACCAAGTCAGAGCAGCACAGGGATGGAGAAAGAATGTCATATACAGGGATGGGCAAGTAGGCCAGTTTGGCAGAAATGTAGAGTGCGTGAAGGGTCATCATATGCAATCAGTACTGAAAGATAAGCTGGAGGCAGATTTTAAATGATTTTAAATACCAATACTAAAAGAAATGAGGGATCACTGAATCTTCCTGAACTTCCTGACATACTGAAATATGCTTTTGGAATATCAATTTGTCAGTCATGTGGGATACTAGGAGAATTTATAGAATTTAGAATATTTAGACAGAGAGAGACTTGAGTCAGGGAGATCAGTAAGGAAGTCATTGCATTAATCTATGTAAGAGGTGATAAGAACCTGATCTAAAATGATAATGATATGAATTGAGAGAAGATAATGATAGCTGTAGAGGTAGAATTATTAAAGAATTTGACAACTGATTGGATATTGGGAAATGAGAGAGAGTGCTGAGTCAAAGATGACTGCAGGATTGCAAACGTGGATAACTGGTGATACAGTTGTTGTTTTGAAGGCTATATGGGTCAAACAAAGATGAATCTGTTTTCAAATGATAAGCAAAAGTGAACAAAAGCACTTCCATTCTTGGATTATTCTTCATCTTGAGCCCATTCAGTTGCATGGATTCTCATTTTCATGCCATGTGCTGACAGTACATTCAATTCTACATGGCAGAGGCATTCGTTAAGGGACACTATACTCTTGCAAATTCTGTCCCAAATATTTTGTATTACCCTTGGTGTTTAATGAAGAATACAAAGGGGGTTGTGGGGGTCCCTTCATCAAGGTACATCACTGCTCCTGCTCTCCATGACTAAGTAGGTCAAGTAGTATCAGATGTGACATTTGAATACAAGTCTTTCTGATTCTAAGACCAGCACTGTCCTCACTACACAATAATCTCACTCTCTTTTAGACTTTAAAGAGACCTTGGAGATCACATAGTCCAAAACCCTCACTTTAAATATTAGGAATCAGAGGTCCAACAAAATCCAGTTATTTCCTCATGGTCACCCATGTTGCGAATGGTACACAACAAATGTATTCCAAGATGAACTGATAGCAATTTTCCAAATAACATGTCATTGAAAAAAACTGGACAATGAACAAGAAACTTATTCTCCACTAATACTTAAGACATTTTCATCCACCCCTGAGCATTTTTTGATACTTTCTCTTTTCATGTAAAAAACATGCTTCTTGAGCTTTCTAAGTTGTGTGCTCTAGTTGCAACATTCTGCCAGATTAGTAAAGGAATTTGACATTGATTTAATCTCTGACAACTTTTCATTTTTTTCCAAGGGTCTCCTTATTTTAAAAATTGTGGCTCTCTTATTTGGTTGACTACAACTATTGCTGCCTCACAGATGCTCAAAAGGGCCAACAATGTATTTGAACCCCACATGATTTGTAGTGTGGAATAGATTAATTTTTGTTTTGTTTTATTGTTCACAAAGAAAGTTGCACGAGGGAACATTGGAGGCCGAAGTTGCCTTTATAAGGAAATAGAATGTTGAAGAAAAACAGATTTAACTAAGACCTACACATTCATAGATGAAACTTGTCAATCTCTCCCGTGAGCATTAAAATAGAACCAAAATCAAACAAGCATAGATGCCTCTTAACTGAAGAAGATCCAGTAATATCATTAGATACCAGGCGAGTGACATAAAATCTGTCCCTCTATTACATTTTTTTTGCAATACACATAAACCTTAATTATTGATAAAATATAAATGTGCTGCTCTTGTTCTGGAGACAGAATGCTCTAAAGGGAATGATACTGAAATTAGAAGCAAAAGACCAGGACTCAAATCCCATTTTTCACACTTAATATCCCATATAACCATGGGTAAGTCAATTAATCTCACTAAGCCTCAGTTTTCTCATCTATAAAATGGGGACAAGAGTAACTGTATATTATTTCCCTCACAGGATTGTTGTGAGGGTTCAGTGAGATAATGTAAACTTCAAAGTATTTTTGGGTCCATTATTATTATTAATATGTGCTACTTGTTTAACCTTGGGCATATTAGTTTAATTCTTTAGGTTTCAGCCTCGATATATGTAAAATAATGAGGTTGGTCTAGATAATTTCTAAGTTTTCTTCCAGCTTTAAAATAGCAAGAACGTATATTTATAGAAATGTCTTTCTTCTTCAAAGAAAATATGCTCACGAATCTTAAACCAGAAAGGATCCCACAACTTAATTGAGAACATCAGTACTGTAGGCATCCCCCAAAATAATTTTTTATTCCCAAGTTTTATATATTTGACTTAGAAAAAGAAAATCAATACTTTCCTTATGTGTACTCAAACATTGAACTCATTCACATTATCAAAATTTTGTTCTTAGTTCATAAGAGAAGTTTAAGGTAAAAAAGCCAAGATATAAATAGGTAATAAATAAATGAGTTTTTTTATTGATTGATTGAAATAGTTGGAAATTCACTCTTTAAGAAAGTCATTACCAGCTCCTCCATACCACCTTTCTTCAATGAGGCAAATACCCTGATCCCAAAGTATCTCCTTCCAGCCTCGTTGTATATTACTACCACCACCATCCCACACTCTATAATCTGGCCCAATTGACTTTCTTTTTGTACCTCATACACAGCACCCATCTCTCTTCTCTGTACATTTGCACTGGTTATCCCCCATGTCTGATATAGAGGTACTTCCTGTTTGTTTACTCTTTCCTTTAGTATAGGGCCTTGTGAGATCTTGAAAGGCAGATGGCATTTTCCTCTCTTCCTGGGTACATAAGCAGTTTTATATCAGCTCCTGGAGAATTTGAAGTGGCAATAGCAGTAGTGGAAGAGGCAACACCAAAGTGCATGAAGAGAAAGAGTCTCCCATGAAGGGAAAAACGACTAGAAAAAAATGCCATTTGACCTTCATCAGGCTGTATTCAGTGGAGGTTAAAACAGCTATGAACAGCACTGTTACAAATACCCCAAAGAGACCTAAATATTGGCCTCTCGACCTAATATAATCATTTTATGATTTTTTAATTCCCTAGTATTCCCTTTTCTGTGTGTGGGAACAAAATGGCTTGTCCCATATATACTTTGTGTTTGCATTCTGGGTACCCTTTTTACCTTCTCCTCCAATACTCTCTCTTGAGAACCCTTTAGCCAAAAATAGAATTGATCCTCAGGAATGTGAGATAAAGTTGATTAATTTATCAGTTTAATGAATTCTTATTAATAGTTAATATTAATTAAAGAATTAAAGTTGTGAGGTAACCTAGTTCTTTTTGGGAGATAGGTAACCGCAGAGCAATAAACCCAGGGCAAAACACAAATGGAGATAAAGGACAGGTATTGGCAAAGTTCCTGTGACCTCAGCCTAACCATACCTGGCTGAAGACTGTGCTAGAATATTTTTAATTTGCTAGGCATAAAGCTAGGTTGCTCCCTTGCTCCTATGGCAATGAGTGATAAAGTGCTAGAGATGGATTCTAATGCTGCAGCTGGAGACTCTGTCCCACTCCTCCAAGAAATTTCCAAGAAGCCTGGAGATCCTGATGGAATCCAGAATGTCCATTGATTAAGAGATCATTTGAGGCCTAGAAACTGTTAGATAATAGGAGTGAGGGTGGGGAAAGTATCCTTCCAGAGTTCTTTTAGTTGCAGGTACACTAAAGGGTGTATTTCATGACAACTTCTGGGATTCTAGTGCCTGTAATTTCAACATGTCTTTGAGTCATGATGACAATGATTAATTTCTCTCCCAAATAATTTTCTTCCTTCTTTCCTTCCTTCCTTTTTTCTTCCTTCCTTCCTTTCTTTCTTTTCTTTTTCTTTCCTTCCTTTCTGACCAACTCACAGAGCTACAAGATTCCCTTGTTCTTGCATCCCTGGATAAGAAACACATGCCTTCCTGAAGCCATCTTCTCTTCTTTGGACTTCAGGGTCTAAGAAGCTTATAATTTTATCTCTCATCTCATGGGAGATCTCAGGACTAAAGCTTCCTGAAAACTCTGGCCTTAGGCCTATGTGCTCTCTTTGGTCCTTTTCCAGAAAAAAGAATTTTCTCCACCCATCCCCTAGTGAAGTTTCTCTTCTTATTCTAGTCCCAAATCTTCTGGTATCTCTCCAACCAAATTCTTACTTCTGAGTCTCTTTTGCTTATTGGTAGGGCCTAGAAAGAAACACATTGTAGGCCCAATAAAAAAGGAAATATTTCTTTTGGTCTTGCCATTTGTTTCACTAACTTCAAGCATATAGGTTAGAGAGTAATATCTTAAGCCCATTCCCTGGGGAGGTGAGGAAAGGTAGCTAGTTTTCTTCCCATGTAAACCTTCAAAATAAATGTAAATAAAGAGTTGTACTTTAATCCTTTCAGATCATTTTGATTACTTTCTTTGTAAGAGTACAATGTGATAAATAAAACCACAGTTCAGTGGCCACCACAGATATGTCTGAGTAGCATCTCTCTGGTGCAGTAAATGAATAAACCAAGCTTGATCTGACAGTCAAGCCCTGAGAAGTCAGGGGGCCTGGGACTTCAGCCTAACATGGGAGGGAAGGTTTGGACTTGGAACTATGGCTGTACTATACAAGAGGTGAACTAAACTATAAATCTAATTCCCTCCATAGAGAATGAGGTGGTGTAAGAAGGGAGAGGAATTATGTCTCCCACATGCTGGGAGAGTAAATTGTATATTTGTTGAAGTAAATTAATATTCTTTCATAAAAACTAATACAACTATTGCTGGATAAACAGAACTAGGCTGTAGGGGATACCTCCAAAACATGGGGTTAACATCATCACTGGGCGTTAGAGCGTTTGGCAGAGAACTATAGATACCTCCCAATCTCTTTAAGGGTACCAGAGAACTCTGGAGAAGAGGGCAAAAGTTACATACCTAGCCTTCAGGCAATAGGGGACAAAGTGGCTAGTTACAGATGCTAATGAATGACATGTGATTTTAACAGGGTGGCTACAAATGTGTTACAACGAAGACTTCATTTTCCGTTACTTAGCTTTTCTGGAACTAGAAGAATATGCCCAAATATAAATTAAAATTCACATAAATTTCTTTCTACATCAAACCAAGAACAGAGTTCTAATTTTATTTGGATTGTAAATTTTTGTACTTCCAAATTTACAAGGAGATAACATGACCAAAAAAAAAGTTTATTTAAAAATGCTACAGGCAATCCCCAGTTTCCAAATGGGTCTCATTCCAAAAATTCATTGCTAAACCCATTGCTTGGAACTCAGACCCCATAAAAGCCTTTTTATCCTCTGTTATAGCTGAACTACAACACTAATATCACTAGCCTGAGTTTGGGGACACCTAGGAATGAGAGTGTCAAAGTCTCACTTCATGGAAAGTGTGTCCCTATCTTGTTTGCCTTCTCTCCCAAGCAATCTCAAGCATACTGTGAATCTGATAGATATAAACTCTGGAGCAGAGTATTAATTTTCCAGAAGAGCAAGTAATTCACATATGTTACAGACTACGCATTTCATGAGGTGGTTCTTCTGATATTCTATTCCCTTTCTTCCTCCCATTCAATCCCACTGGGGGCTATATTTAATAGCCCCCCAATGTTCTGTCTTGATTTGATGCATCAAAACACATCAACAGACTCTGAAGAGGTATATACCACCAAGTCAAGCCTGGCATCAGAATCAAATCTTGAGGTGATTGTAATAGACATAGGTCTCTTGCCTTCACTCTATAATCCACAGACAGATGAAAGGATGCTCCCTGAAACCCTCTTATTTTAACTAGGGATATTTACAGACAGCCTAGTTTTATCCTAATTCAGCTTTCTCCAATTTAAAAGATGGAAAAGGGATGACAGAAACTTCCAAAGCTAGACCCATATATAAGAAAAAAAGAAACAGAAATTATCTTTACAAGACTCAGTTCTTCTATTTGTAAAATGAGGTTGGTCATACCAGGCAAACCTACCTTACAGGGTTGTTACAAGAGTTTTGTAAACATATTCAGCTAAAGAAATGCTAGCTGTTAGTTCTATTGCCATTATTATTATCCTGGTCCTGTGATTCCATTGGTGTAGAAAACTTCTGATCTTGAAACTCTCCACTAATGTACATCAGCAACTCCTTTGTAACACAGTCTTAGAATAGGGGTTATTAACACTTTTTGTGTAGTGAACCCCTTTGGCAGATCAAATGAGTTCACATATATAAAAGTACTCTGCAAACCTTAAAGGACTCTAGAATCCCATGGACATCTCAGAATGTCTCTAATTCATAAAATAAAACATATAGGGAAGGGTGCAAGCACTTTGTATGTGCTATGCTATTGACAAATGTTATCTCATCTGACCTTCACAATAACTCTATAATGTAGGTGCTATTATTATCTCCATTTTAAAGGTTAAGAAACTGAAGCAGAGACTAAGTGACTTGCCCAAGGTCACACAGCTGATAAGTGTCAAAGGTCAGATTTGAACTCAGGTCTTTCTGACTCTAATTCCAGCACTCTATCCACTGTGCCAACTAGCTGCCTCTAAGGCTCAAAAATAAGCTAGATAAACACTTGCTAGAATCATAAGGAAAACCAAAAATTCATGAAAATAATGAATTTATTTTCCTATCCAAAGTCATGGAACCATTGAAATCTGTCTATGAACTTGGAATCAGTGGTTAAGATCTAGGTCAAGAATATTGTTTTAGAAAGTTGTTTGGGGTACTGAGAAATTCCATGACCTGTCTCATGGTCACAAAGCCAGTATAAGATAATATTTGTTTAAAAAATAAGAGTTTGGCACATGATAGGTGCTGTATAAATGCTTTTTCCCTTCTCCCTTTTCTTCTCTACATGTCAGGAGAGATTTAAACCCTAATCGCTGTGAAAGTAAAACCAGCCCTTTATCCACTATGCCATACTGTTTCTTTAATCTATTATTATTATTATTATTAATTATTATTCTAAATTAAAGTGTTAAAGCAAAATCAGCTTAGTTATAGAATCTTCTTAACTTGAGCTTTAATAATAGAAAATAATGAAAGGCAGACCTACTATAGAAATAAACACTGAATTTTTCTGCTTATCTCCATGTGATTTACTACAGTAGCTCACTGGACACAAATTTTAAAAAAAAAGAAACATTAGTTGCAACAAATTAGAAAAAGGCATTTACAAGCTGGTAGAAATATGATCTCCCTCTAGGCCCAGATTAATTACCACACCTTTCAATTTTAATTTTATCATAATCCATTAGTGACACTTTATAGGATTTTTTCTATGCATTTTTACATTAATTACTTGCTACTTAATTTAAGAAGAATAAAAAAAATCTTTCTGTAATAACTTCTTGGATGTTTAGCAGCCAGATGATAAAATCTGATCTGAAATAGAATTAGACATTGAAAACCAGTTCAAGATTGTGTCTCCAGAAACTTCCAGAAATACTGAAAACTGCAATCTGTCTTACAAGTCAAAACTGACTTACAAGTGACCACTTACATGTGGTCAGACAGTTTACAATGATTAATACTATAGAGGAGACATTTTCATTTTTGTCTAAAGAATAAACTTTTGCTATTCCTCTGAACTTCAAAGGGCATTGAAACAAATTGTGCTATAACGAGAAAAAAGTAGAGCTACAATTGTTATGCATGAAGGAATTAATTAGTTGATTTCAAATTAATGTATAACTTAATAAAATTAATTTGGACAAATTAATGAAAAATATTTATTAAATACTTACTATATTGCCAAGTCCTAGACTAAACTTTCAAGACACAAATATAAAAATGAAAACAGTCCCTGACCTCAAAGAGCTTGTATTCTGATAGAGGAATAAAACAAATCTAGGGAAGCAAGGCCAGGGAAATGTGTTGGAAAGTTGACAGGATGGTGAGTGGAGCCAAAGAAGAGTAGATAGACACATTCTTTCTAATAGCAATGGAATTACTGATTTGATTATGGTTCAAGAACTGGAAAGAGATTAGGGTGATTGTGGAAGAAAATATGTGTGGGGCTATAAGGTGGCTGTCAAGAAGAAATATGGAGAGTGGTATCATATGAACAAGATGGAAAGCTAAACAGCTTTCTGATCACTATAACCACTCAAACATTGCCAAAACAGAAATTGTGTGCCAAATATAAAGCAACTTCAGCTGTCTCCATGGTGTAGGACACCCAGAACCCAAAAGAATGTTAGAAGAAAATGAACTGAGACTTACAGACCCTGAGCTCACTCTGCACCCCTATGCTCCCTCCCACAATGCCAACATTGAGCAACACTAGCAGATCCAAGCATACAACACAGGCTTGCAACAAAACCCACTTCTATGTCCCTGGTCCTGGTCTCCCCTTCCTCTTTTCTCTTGGAGACACTGTCTCCAAGCTACAGAAATTTACTCTGGCTTCAACAGCCAGCCAGTATGGCCACAGCCCTTCAGGAGCAAAAGCCTACTGGAAGCCACAACCCCATTGCACTAGTACTACAAAGTTCTGAACTGCCAGTACCAGAGTGAACAACCCTATAGTCCTAGTGCTGCAAGACTCCAACCTTCTGGTCCCAGTCCAAAGAAAGAATAGAGGCACTGAGATATCACACCAGGAGAGGACATTGTGCAGGAGGGAGGCAAAGTTGTATACAACACTTCACTGAGTTTGAGGGAAACATCATAGCAGTCAGCAGCTGGGGCTAGTTCTGACCATCCAAAGATCTGGTGAACTGTGAATGGCCCAGTGTGGAAGGAGGTTGAGATGCTTAAGGGATGAAGTCAGAAAGTAAGCCCCCATGGCTTATAAGAAATAAGAAATAAGAAAAAGAAAAAGGAAAAGAAAGGGAAAGAAGAGAAAGGAAAAGCATGACTGGTGTCAGAGATGTAAGTCAACTTAAACTGGTTCAAGAGGACCCATTGTTAAATATTTAGTGTGAATATTTACTGCTCAAAAAGTGACAAATGCTACAAATTAGGTCTTCATTAGTTTCCTAGACTTAAGGAAGGGAAAGGAAAATTTTAGCAAAGCTTAAAGCTTAAAATGTGTCCTGTGGTATATTTTTGAGAGCCTCTTGTTAAACATTTGTCAGCATATCTTTAACCAAAACATACTTAGATATAGTGAGCTATTGGGAAAATAACTAACCGATCAAACCAAAGGAGAGATTTCCAGAGTCAAAAGGATTAAGTTTTCCAGGCATGGTCTCTGGTCAATTTGGCAAAGTGACTAGCTGGGCAGCAAAGTGAAGGGGAAAGGGGATAAGTATCAAAGAGAGTAATCAAGCTTTCTTCCAAGAAAGGTACACTTTTTCCTCATTTTAACTACCATTCCCATGTTTTGCCTTGCTGAGAGCAGACAGTCAATCCTAGGTTCCCATACTTGGACTATAATCATTGTAGCGCCCTTGCCTTATCTTTTGGTGACAAAGCCTGAATTCCCTGAAGGGGAGGATGACTGCACCTGATTTTTCTGTGTCCTATTTTCCCCTTCCCCATCTTATTCAACTGAATTTGCCCCTCCTTTAGTTCTTTTATTTTTGACTCTAAAGAAAAAAATGCTGATCTATCCCTTCCCCAATTCATTAAAAAATGTCCTACTCACTAACTGTAACTGAATATACCTCTTTATCAAATAGTCCTTGAAAACCAACTTCCAGGGGCCAAGATGTCAGAGAAAGAAGGAAGTTGCTCTTACTGTCCCTGATTAACCTCTGAAAGCCCAGAAAATATCTCCCCAGGAAAAACCTTGGAACAGTTAAACCAGAAGAAAAACAGGGTGCAGCAGTCCAGTAACCTAAATAGCTTGAGGGATTAACAGGAAAGGCCCCTCTTGCTCTGGGGGAATAGAAGCAGTACAGAAAGGGAGGTACAGCAAGCTAGCAAAAAGCCCCACCTCAGCATACCAGGGGGAGATTCTGAACCCCAAGTGGTAGAGCAGGCAAACACCAACATCAAAATCCCTGAGTGCCTCAGTTAAGGGTAAGGGAACCAGTTGAAATTGGCTCAGAAAATCACCACATGCCTCAGTGTTCTACAGCAGTGAGGTCTCCCAGTGACTCAGCAGAACTCTGGGAAGTGCTCCAAGGGGGAAGTCCCAGGTGGAGAAACATCCCACAGCAGTGAAACATCCATCTGAAAGGAGCCAAAGAAAGTGAAAGGAGGAAAAGGAAAGGTCTGGGTGAGCAGGCAACCTCCAGAGTACCAAATCCTACTCCTAGAGTTCCAGTGTTGCTGATTCCATCCCAATACCAGCTCACCTGCCAGAACTCTACAGCCTCCAACTGCCAGCAGTTGAGGTCCCAACACACGAAGCCAGTGACCAGGCCCTGGGCTCCCAACACAAAGAGATTGGGTCAGTGCCCTCTGCTCCCCAGCAGGAGAGCTCAGTTTTTTTAAAGGCCAGGAAATAAGCAAACATCAAGAGCAAAAAGAAAAGTATCATAGACCCCATATTATGGGAACAGTGAAAATCAAGGCAGAAATTCTGAAGAAGACAACATTGTCAACAAACCCACATCTGGAACCTCAAAAAGAAATATGAACTGGTCACAAGTTACTTAGAAGAGCTCAAGAAGGATTTTAAAAGTCAAATAAGAGAGGTAGAAGAAAAACTGGGAAAAGAAATGAGAGGTATGCAAGACAGAGTCAATAGGTTGGAAAAGGAAGGACAAAAATTAACTATAGAAAACAAGTCTTTAATATATAAAATCGGCCAAATGGAAAAAAAGTACAGTGAAGAAAAAAACTCCTTAAAAAGCAGAATTGAGGGGGCAGCTAGGTGGCACAGTGGATACAGCACCGGCCTTGGAGTCAGGAGGACCTGAGTTCAAATCTGGCCTCAGACCAAACACTTGACACTTACTAGCTGTGTGACCCTGGGCAAGTCACTTAACCCCAGCTGCCTAAAGAAAAAAAAAGCAGAATTGGCCAAATGGAAAAGGAGACACAAAACTCACTGAGGAGAAGAACTCCTTAAAAAATAAAATGGGTCAAATGGAAAAGGAGATACAAAATCTAATAGAAGAAAACGATTTGTTAAAAATTAGAATTGGGCAAATGGAAGCTAATGACTCTACGAGACAGCAAGAATCAGTCAAACAGAAATAAGAGAATGAAAAAATAGATGAAAACATAAACTATTTCATTGGTAAAACAACTGACCTGGAAAATAAATCCAGGAGAGATAATTTAAAAATTATTGGTGTACCTGAAAATCACAATGAAAAATAAAGCCTGGACAGCATCTTTCAGAAAATCATCAAGGAAAACTGCCCTGAAGTCCTAGAACCAGAGGGTAAAATAGCCATAGAAAGGATTCACCAATCACCTCCTGAAAGAGATCCCAAATTGAAAATGCCAAGGAATGCAGTAGCCAAATTCCAGGTCAAAGAGAAAACACTGCAGAAGAGGAAGTAAACTATTTAAATAATCCCATGTCAGAAAAAGAAATTGAACAAGACACTGATGAACTCCCTAGGAAATCTCCAGGGCCAGATGGATTTACAAGCAAATTCTATCAAACATTTAAAGAACAATTATTTTCAATATTATATAGACTACTTGGGAAAATAGATAAAGAAGGAGTCTTATCAAATTCTTTTTATGATACAAATGTGGGACTGATATATAAACTGCCAAGAGTCAAAATGGAGAAAAAATTATAGACCAATTTCCTTAATGAATATAAATGCAAAACTTTTAAATAAAATATTAGCAAACAGATTACAGCAACTTATCACAAGAATAATACACAATGGCCAGGTAGGATTTATACCAGAAATGCAGGGCTGGTTCAATATTAGGAAAACTATCAGCATAATTGATCATATCAACAACAAAACTAGCAGAAACCACATGATCATCTCAATAGATGCAGAAAAAGTTTTTGACAAAATACAACACCCATTCCTATTAAAAAAAAAACCACTAGAGAGCATAGGAATAAATGCAGTCTTCCTTAAAATCATAAGTAGCATCTACCTAAAACTTTCAGCAAGCATCATATGTAATGGGGACAAGCTAGAAGCATTTCCAATAAGATCAGGGGTGAAACAAGGATGTCCATTATCAGCACTATTATTCAATATCATACTGGAAACATTAGCTTTAGCAATAAGAGAAGAAAAAGAAATTGAAGGTATTAGAATAAGAAAAGAAGAAACAAAGCTATCACTCTTTGCAGATTATATGGTGATATACTTAGAGAATCCTAGAGAATTAAGTAAAAAACTACTTGAAATAATAAACAACTTCAGCAAAGTTGCAGACGATAAAGTAAACACACTTAAATCATCAGCATTTCCATATATTACCAACAAAGCCCAACAGCAAGAGATAGAAAGATAAATTCCATTTAAAGTTACTGTAGACATTATAAAATATTTAGATGTCTACCTGCAAAACAGATACAGGAATTATATGAACACAATTACAAAACACTTTCCACACAAATAAAGTCAGATCTAAATAATTGGAAAACATCAGTTGCTCATGGGTAGGCTGAGCTAATATAATAAAAATGGCAATTCTACCTAATCTAGTTTACTTATTCAGTGCCATACCAATCAAACTACCAAAAAATATTTTATAGAGCTAGAAAAGATAATAATAATATTCATTTGGAATAACAAGAGGTCCAGAATATCTAGGGAACAAATGAAAAGAAATGCAGGGAAGGTGGCCTAGCTGTCCCAGATCTTAAATTGTGTTATAAAGCAGCAATCATCAAAACTATTTGGTACTGGCTAAGAATTAGAGTTGTGGATCAGTGGAATAGGTTAAGTATGCAAGACATAGTAGTCAATAACTACAGTAATCTACTATTTGATAAACCTAAAGACCCCAGGTTCTGGGATAAGAACTCATTATTTGACAAAAACCACTAGGAAAACTGGAAAAGAGTATGGCAGAAACTAGTCATAGACCAAAATCTCACACCATATACCAAAATAAAATCAAAATGGGGTCATGATTTAAATATGGGAGAGCAAGGAATAGTTTACCTATCACACTTATGGAAACAGAAGAATTCATGACCAAACAGGAGACAGAGAACATTAAGAAATGCAAAATGGATAATTTTGATTACATTAAATTGAAAAGTTTTTGCACAAACAAAGCCAATGCAACCAAGATTAGAAGGACAGTAGAAAAATTGGGAATTTTTACAACCAGTGTTTCTGATAAGAATCTTATTTCTAAAATATATAGAGAATTAAGTCAAATTTATAAGAATACAAGTCATTCCCCAACTGATAAATGGTCAAAGGATATGAACAGGCAATTTTCAGATGAAGAAATTAAAACCATCTATAGTCATATGAAATAATGCTCTAAATCACCATTGATTAGAGAAATGCAAATCAAAACAACTCTGAGGTACCACATCAGATTGGCTTATCAAATTCGCCAACATGACAAAATAGGAAAATGATAAATGTTGGAGAAGATGTGGGAAAATTAGAACACAAATGCATTGTTGGTGGAGTTGTGAAATGATTCAACCATTCTGGAGAGCAATTTGGAAGTATGCCCAAAGGGCTATAAAAATGTGCATACCCTTTGACCCAGCAATATCTCTTCTAAGGCTGTATCCCAAAGAGATCATACAAATGGGAAAAGGACCCACATTTACAAAAATATTTATAGCAGCTATTTTTGTGGTGGCATAGAATTGGAAATTGAGGGGATGCCCATCAATTGGAGAATGGCTGAACAAGTTGTGGTATATGAATGTAATGGAATACTACTGTGCTATAAGAAATAATGAGCAGGCAGACTTTAGGAAAACCTGTAAAAACTTGCAGGGACTGATGCTGAGTGAAGTGAACAGAACCAGGAGAATATTGTACACAGTAACAGCCACATTGTGTGATGACTAACACTGATAGACCTAACCCTTCTCAGCAATGCAAGGATCTAAGACATCTCCAAAGGTGTCATGATGAAAAATGCTATCCACATCCAAAGAAAGAACTATGGAGTTTGAATGCAGATAGATGCATACTATTTGCTATTTTTTCTTCTGTTTTGTTTTGTTTTCTCTTTCTTGTGATTCCTCCTATTGGTTCTAATTATTCTTTACAACATCACTAATGTGAAAATATGTTTAATAGGAATGCATATGTATAGCATATATCAGATTGTGCACTGTCTTGGGGAGCTTATGGAAGTGATTTTTGATAAATCAATAGAATTTAAAAATTACAAATCAAATAGTCCTTCTCAATACTGAATTTTAAGTGACTTTTTGGTAAGAGTGTAAGGAATATATATGCAGAGACAGACCTCTGTGGCTGGAAAGTAGAGCCCAGAAATTGTCAGGTCTCCATCAGCTATTCCTTTGTCAATCCCAGTACTACTTCAGGGACTAAAATTCCTAAAGGCTAGGCAACCCAGTGGATTCTCTAATTGAAAATACAAAGTAAATGAAGTCAATGTTATGGATTCAATCCCTTCTATTTGTGTTGGGTAATATATCCAGATACTGCAACTTAACTCAGACACCTAGCTTGCATACTAAGCCCAAAGAGGAACTCATAAAATAGAATTAATGGATCAGCACAGTACTACAGCTAAGGAATAAATTTTACTAAAAATTTTAAAAGACTGTCAGTTGATACCTTCATTTTACATTTACAGATGTAATGACAGAGCATAACTAAGGAAGATGAGGATGGAAATAGGAATCTTTATTTGGGTATGTTAGGTCTAGACAACTTGATTATTGGGACAGGCAATAAGACTATAAAAGAAATAAGTACTTGTGAATAAAAAACAAAGGAAGGAGATTGGAAAAAAAAGAAAAGGAATATACCTCCATTATGTAAGTGTTTCATATCCTATTTATAATTTGGTAACTCCTAAATATTTGGGTACCACACATGGAGAATAATGTTTACTACAAAACAAACTGTTCATTTGGCCTTTATAAGATGGTGTTTATTAAAAGTAGCTTAAAAGTAAGTATCAAGTCAGGATTCATCTGTCAAAATGGTAATATGAGACATAAGCCATTTGGTACCACATTAGATTTTCAGCCCATGTTGAACTCTTAGAGATGCTTCATGGACCATTCCTCACTGACAGGGGAGTTGGAATAATCCTTGATCCATTGCCAATTCTAGGATCTCATCCTACTTCCATGACTCAGTAACCTCCCCTCCTTTGAGGTCCATGCCATTCATATCTATTAAAATCCTGGCAGCTGTTATCTACAGACCTCCAGATCACTCCCCTTCCTTCTTCAATGAGTTTGGTGCCTGACTCACAATTTTGCTCTCCTCCCCAACTGCTTCCGACATATTGGGGATTTCGACATACATATTGACTCTCCCTCAAACACCCTAACAACTCAGTTCCCCAGCCTACTCATTTTGCATGACCTACTTCTCTTTCACACCTCAGCAACACATGAAGATGGCCATACTTTTTATTTTGCCATCACTCACAAATAGATAACATTAATGTTCAGGAATTCTGAAATCTCCTTAACTGATGATAATTGATTGACTTTCCACTCCTCTCCTCTTTTCTCTCCTCTCCTCTTCCCTTGCTCAACCTTATTCTTTCATCGCACTGCAGCCTCTAATCCCTTGACCTCTCAGTTCTCATCCAAACTATCTCCCTTGCACTAGTCACTCTCTTTATTTTCCCCAACTTGACCAGTTGGTGAATCAATTTAGTCCTGTACTATCCACTTCTCTTTAGTCCCTAACATTCTTATTATATCATCAAACACACCTTGCAAATATTCAGCCTGAAAAGACTCCTATTATGGACTGCCTTCACTCCTGAGCATATGCTGCTGAACATAGGTGAATAAAATCATGCCACAATTCTGACTTAATCCACTACAAATTTATGTTACACAATTTCAACCAAGCCCTTGCTGCTGCTAGGCAATTCTTCTAAACTTCTCTTATTGACTCATTATCCCCATTATCCCACTCTCTACAGTGACTCTTCCAAGCTTTTTCATACGTTCTCATGCCTTCCATGGCTCCACCTTCTCCCCCCTTCTCAGCTGAAAACCTTTCCTCATTTGATAGAAAAAAAATGAGATCATTTACTGTGAACTCCCTCTTCTCTCCTCTTCCTTGTCTCATACAGATGTCATCTACCACTATCTCCTCCTTCATCCTTCTATCACATGAAGAGGTGGTCTTATTCTTTACCAAGGCCAATCCTTCTACATATACAAGAAATCCCATTCCCATATATCTACTCCAACAGATTGCTCCATCCATTATCCTCTTTCTATCACCTATCTTCAATCTCTCACTATATACTGGCCCTTTCGCAACCACCAACAAAAATGGACATAACTCCTTCAATCTCAAACAAAAAAAAAATCCTCATTTGATCTTTCCATCCCCATTAACAATCTATATCTATATCTCTTCTGCCCTTTGTGACCAAACTCCTTGAAAACATCATCTTCATTAGATGCTACCATCTTCTCTCTTCTCACTCTCTTCTTAACTCCTTACAATCTGGTTTTCAGACTCATCACTCCTTTACAACTGCTGTCTCCAAAGTTACCAGTGATTTCTTAATTGCTAAATCCAATGGACTTTTCATATTTTTCATTCTTTTCAAGCTTTCTTTAGACTTTGACACTGCTGATCATGTTATTCTCCCTGATACTCTCTTCTCTACATTTTCAAAACACCATTCTCCCTTGGTTCTCTTCCTACCTATCAGACCACCTCTCAGTCTCCTTTGCTGGATTTTCACCCAGATCATGCTCTCTAACTATGGATGTCAAACAGGGTTCTGTTACTTCACTTGGACTATTGCAATAGTTTGTCAGTTGGTCTGCCTGCCTCAAGTCTCTCTCAACTCCAATACATCTTCCGTTCAGCCACTAAAGTTATTTCCCTAAAGCATAGCTCTGACCATAGCACCTTCCCTGCCCTATGCAATAAACTCCAGTGGCTCCTATTGCTTCCAGGATCAAATATAAAATCTTCTGTTTGATGTTCAATGACCTTCATAACCTACCCTCCCTCTGCTTTTCTAGTCTTATTATCCCTAACCACAAACTCTTCAAAACACTGATATTGACCTCCTTGTTGTTCCTTAAACAATACACTCCAGGGATTTTGTCTGACTATCCCCCATGCCTTGAATGCTCTTCTTCCTCATCTCCACCTACTGGCTACATTAGCTTCCTTTCAGTATCAACTAAAACCATATCTTCTACAGGAAACATTTCCCTATCCCCTCTTAATTCAAGTCCCTTCCTTCTTTTAATTATTACCTTTTTTTCCCCATATATAATTTGTTTTTATACATTTGTTGGCATGTTGCCTGTCCCATTAGATTGTGAGCTCCTTGAGGGCAGGGACTTTCTTTTCCCTCTTTTGTATCCAAAGAATACAAATTCTTAGAATTTGTATTACAATAGTGCCTGGCATAAAATAATTATTTATTGACTAAGAGATGGAAATGAGGAGGAAGAACACCGTAGGTATAGGGAATGTCATGCAAATGAAGGAAAGTAGTAGATGGAATATTGGGTTCCTGTAAAATAAAGTGGTGGGTGGAAAGGTAGGTCATAGCCAGATTTTGGAAGATTTCAAATGTCAGCCTGAATAGTTTATATGTTATCTTGGAGCCAATGAAGACTTTGAAGAATGAGATCGGCATGTTCATGTCTGTGCTTTAAAAAGATTCTTTCAGCAGCTATCTAGAAAATGTATTAGAAGGAGGAAGAAAACCAATTAGGAAGGTACACTGGTAGATCACATGTGCTCTGGACCCTTTTTTTTAAAGGATGTATGGCTCACTTATCACTTCTCTTTGACACAGTTTTACTATCACGAGGGCCAAGGGACCAATTAGTGATATACTCTCCTTCCAAAGGAAAAGCAAGTGATATGAATACACACATACATCCACCAAACAAGAGAGCCCAGAAACCAAACAGAAGACACTGGTCACCCATGCTCATTACTAATAGGCCAAAACACATATGGCTCTCCAGAGCAGGCAAAGGACAGTCCCATCCTCATGCATGTTCCATAGTATGATCTTTAATACATTTACAACACCTCATTTCCTAAGTATGAGACATGCCACAGTGGAAGACTTTAAAACAAATAAAGGACAGTCCATGGGTACTGGACATTTGCATTATGGGGAAGGAAAGAGGGGATATATAACAGAAGATGATGAGATCACAAAAAACAAGGATTGCAATTCTGCTTTGGAACACTGAAATCATCATGCATGCCACCTTTGACCCATATCTGAATAACTGAATTTTCTTACTCAATTGACTGACAACTAGGATTGCATTTTAATATAAATAAAGTTCACTCAATTTTGAAAACAAATGAAATGCAGACATCATTGTTTATAAAAGAAATGGCAGTCAGGAGTAAAATGAAAATAATTGCAACCTTAAAGCACAAAGAGTAATTATAGACTGGAAAATATCTCATCTAGGACTCAGATTGTAAAAACAGCTTTTGCAAATGTAAGAGTAGAGCTGTTAATAAAAACTGTTAACAATAAGCATTCTGACCACAGGAATTTGAAATATTACTGGAAATTATGTAAATACTTTCCCATAAATTGCAATTTTTTGATTAAAAGTTGGACTTACACATGTTGTCCACATTTTTTCCCCAAGGAAACACTTATTGACAAACTTGGTCAAATTGAATCAACTATTTCTAGGGTATTAGTTTTTTAAAGGAGATTTTATTTTACAGCTCTACTGCTCACTATTGCCTCAGTTTCCAGACTGATCAAAAGAGTAGAAATGCTATGCTGTACTGCCTGAAAATGATGTTCCATGGTTTCATGAGCTGGTTGCATGCAATTTCTGGATTCAACATTCAGTTTCAATATTTATTGTTAGAAATGTCCAAAGAGAAGGGTGAGTGCAAAACTAATCAAATGATTTTTAAAGGGATTTTAATCAGATGCAATCTATCAAATTGTAACTAGAGTAAGTCCATCCAATGATAAATTTGGTCAATGTCCTTCTACTAATTAATATCAAGCAATGTATAAAACAGGAGAGTATGTTTGCCACCATCATATAGGTTATCCAGGAAAGGTAGCAATGCAAGAAGGATGTCTGATAGATGGCAAAATTCTGCAAATGCTCCTGTTGCAGACAGTCTTATGAGGAATTACAGTCCTAGACTACTACAGATCCTTCTCATCAATTTACAAAATCAATCAAAATAATTCCACCCAACTTTTCTCATGGCAATGACCAAGTAAGTGATGAATGGCTATAGTCCAGACTGATAAATATTAAATATACAACCCATAGATTTAGCTCATCAGTACAACTATCTTGGACAGACTTTGCAAATAGCTAGGCCCATAATTAACAGTAGGAAGAACTGACTGAATAGCCTTTGGGAATGCCTTAGACTCTGAAGAATTAAAATTTAGGCACAATATGGAAGAACATGACAAGCATGAGTATGTTGCCACACACTAGCAACCAATAATTATAGAAAAGAAATGCATGTATGATGTTATCAGAGAGCCAGAAAAGAGTGTTAGTCAAACTTATGGGGACAGTAAAGAAAAAGCAACAGATATACCATGTGTTCCAATGGAATGTATGCAATATAAAGAGAATTAGAGAAAGGTACCTAGCACATTCAGCAGATGTCCTGAGAAGGATCTCTGGGAGCAAGAAAAACATAGGATTAGTTGTGATAGATATAATTGGAGGAAGTACCCACTCAGTCAAAGACTCATGAAAGTATTGAAATAAATCTATAAGTCACAAAAGGGAAGCCCAAGTAAATCCTTATATAAGTTATAGCTAATGATGTAACTAATGTTCATAGTTAGAGAAGAATTATCCACAAATTCAAGAAATAAGATTTTGTTTAAACTTCCATTCCCAAGTCTAAAAGCCTGATTTTTTCAATTAAGAGCTTTTTTGCCTTTGTAATAACTTTTCACAAATGAAATTGTTTAGAGACTTCACAAATCTTACATTTTGGAACAGGGGATCTGCTTAAGCAAAATTTTTATGTACTAATTATTTTAACCAAAGTAAAAGCCGTAGTCATTTAACTTAAGCAATAAACTATTAACTTTGCCAATTAAAGTCTGAACAAAAGCACAATTTGGAAAATTTGCTAACTTTTCTTCCCTCATAGTTGGCATCATCTAGTATCCAAACTTCTGAAAATTTTTCATAGCTTCATAAACATTTCCCTCAATCACTTAAGCATACACCTTCATGATCTAAGAGAATTTATGGAATATGCCAGCATGGATGTTTTAAGTATGAAATAATGCTAGCAATGGTACTATAACTATTTGGCCTGCATTTTTTATAAAAAACATGAAATCAAAAGAATTAAATTTGAATGTCACCCAAAGGGCAATGCGGTGGCTGATGGACATGAGGAGGCTATAATACATTACAAAGAATTGATCAAAAGAAGCTGCAGTGAGGATATAGAGAGATAAATGACTGAGAGTGGGGGGGAAAGATGGTCAGGTTACATAGAGTAAGTTGTATGTCCTGTGCTCCTTTAGCAATCACTTAAATTCAAGAGATATAGAGAAATATCCCCCTCCCCAGCATGTTGGGTCATCATGCTATGGTAACTTTATTTAAGGATACATATAAAAGTTTCAAATAATAGGGAAGTATTGATGGATCATAATTAGCATTATTAGAGGATGTGTTCACATTAATAAAATTAATCCAATTTAACCCAACAAGAATTTATTAAAGACTTACTACCTTTAAAGTACTGCACTAAGAACTAAGAACACCAAGAAAAAAAGAAACACTAAATCATAGTAAGCAACAATATTATTGGAATGCCATTAATATAATAGAATCTCAATTAAAATATCACTCCAATGCCTCATCCTGACATGCAGGTGACTTTGGGTTCTAAAAAGTTGTACAAACCCAGTAAATGCTCTCACCATCCCTCCCAAGAGAAAAAAAAAGATTTAAAGTATACATCTGGTGACAAATATTCCGTTCTAGCTAAAAGAGGAGATGCTCACCACCAGAAGATGGACCGCTTTGTGATGGTCACAGCAACTCATGTTGGCAACCTAAGGCACAAAGAAATTATAATCTCTATTAGTGGGAGAAGTATTTATGCCATTGAAATCACAGTCACCAAAGTATCCCATTCTCTCCAATCACTGCTCCAAACTTTCTTCTCTCTTCTCACTATCAACAACAGTATCACCCCTTCCCCAATACCCATATTTGCAGTAGAATACCTAGGCTTTATATCTTTGAGAATAGTGAGTCCCTCTTTTATGAATTCCCTCAATTCTATGCCGACAAACCTTCTTGGAATCACCAACTACTAACTCTTCTTTTCCTTTTGTTCCAGAAGAAGAGATACCCCTACATATCATTAATATTAACACTTCTATTCATATCTTAGTACTCTTCCCACATACTTATAGTAGTTAAAGACCTTTCTCTAGCAGTCATCCCTTAATCCCCAAACATCTTCTGTCTCCTTCATCAGCAGACACATAAGACAAAAAGGATATAAACACATGCATGAATAAATACAGAAAACATAAGACAGTCAGATTTCCCATTACAGACATGCTCTGCCCCAGAAAATAAAGACCTGTGAGATGGCAGCACAGATATTTCATTTTCACTTAGGATCTGTTTGCCTGAAAATTTCACAGCAATTATCATGGAGAATTGGCAAAGTCCAGTTCTCCTACATAGCCAGTTAGAGCATGGTTTTTTTAGTCCTTCAGATCCTGATCCTGAAGGTTTTCAATTCAGTTGTTTTTAATCATATCCAACTCCTCATAACTGTGGCATTTAAAAAGTTTGAGTGACATAATTTCTGGGTAGTCATCTTATTAGTAGTGTTAGCATTTTAATAAATTGTCAGTGGCACTCTCAAATTCCAAAGACAATCATGGTTCACGGCTTATGCACCCTTGGAAGAGGGGTGTTCCTGAAGGTAGCAATCAATTCTGATTGGTTACAATTAAAGAGAAAATGAATGTTACAATGAGGGACTGGACCTATTCTAAAGAACTTTGATTATGTCATTGACTTCTAAATTACCCACAGCATTGGCTAACCCAGCAAAAGAATGGGTCTGATTCTAAGAGGTTCAAGTTTCTCCTTCTGGCTGTACCTCTATTCTGGAGAAAAAAATTCCAGATAACTCCAAATACATGTAAAATCATAGATACAGGGCTAGAAAGACTTCCAGAGGTCAGGGGAGAATTTCCAGCTCAGGAAAGCTATGTACATTTCCCAAGATTGCACAGGTACTTAAGGTTAGAAGTGAGATGTGAACCAGTGCCTTCAGAGTTCAGATCCGATGCTCTTTCACTGTCTCCTTCTACTTTCATCTTAATTATGACTCACTTATACCTAGAATTTTCCCCAAAACAAGTGAAAGGATTCCCTCCCACAAAAAAATACTCAACATACCATATGGGTATCAGGCAGGAGACATCATTTATTTCACCCCAAAAAAAATATATAAGACACAAAGGAAATAAACACATACATGAATAAATACAGAAAACATAAGACAGTCAAATTTCCCATTATAGACATGCTCTGCCCCAGAAAATAAAGACCTGTGGGATGACAGGGCAGATATTTCATATTCACTTAGGATCTGTTTTGTCTGAAAATTTCACAGTAATTATCATGAAGAATTGGCAAAGTCCAGATCTCCTACATAGCCAGTCATTGGCTTTTTTTTTTTTAGTCCTTCAGATCCTGATTCTGAAATTGTTCTCCTCTATAAAACATGCTCCTATGGCAATCTCCCTCTGGTTAATAGACCTTAACTCTTGAATACAAGAACTTTCAACTAGGTAACTACCAAGACTGGAAATGTCACTTCCTTAGTACTGCTGACCACTGTTATGTGCTCAGAAAAAGGGCCAATCTACTAGCCTGTGGCCCGACTCAACATCCCTGTAACTGTCTGGGTCAAAGTTTTTTCTCTTGCCACCGCACCTCTTTGTGTATTATTCCCCTATCCTCATTTGCATGAACTATATTTGCCTTTGTGTCTGTATTCCCAGGGCCTGCTAAGTAGTTTGCACTTAATAAATTATTTTTCATTAATTTATTCAAATAAAAAAACTAGAGGAGACAGTCAAGGAATGTATGCCCAGTCTCAGTCTGCCTACACAGGTACATACTTCCATTTGCTTCTGTTGCAAGATGTAATTATCGATCATGGTGGAAGGAAGGAAGGAAGGAAGGAAGGAAGGAAGGAAGGAAGGAAGGAAGGAAGGAAGGAAGGAAGGAAGGAAAGAAGGAAAGGAAAGTAAGGAAGGAAGGAAGGAAGTTAATATACTCTTCCCCCAGAAGTGAAAAGGAAATAAAATACTGGAAAAGAATTCCAAGGTTTGAGGGTCCAAAAAGAGTACAGCCTCAATCTTTAAAAAATAAAACAGAAAACAAAAACTATTTATTTATATACATTTATAATCTATCTTTCTCACTACTCTTCACTTATTGAAGAAAAAGAAAGAAAAAACTCTCATCATAGACAGATATATTTCAGCAAAACAACTTCTCACATTGGCCATGCCTGAAAATGAATCTCTGTGTATTAAGTTCATCACCACTCTGGCAGGAGTTGAGGGTTATTTTTTAATTAGGTACCAGAGTATATAGAACATTATAAAACAAGGATAATAATAACACTCATCTCCCAGGATTGTTGTGAGGATTAAATGAGATAACAAGTGTAAAGCACTTAGCACTAATGTCTGTCTAAATGTTATATACAAATACCTTATTAGCTATTATCTTCAGTTTTCTGAATTCACAGGGTATTGATTCAGTCAGATTATTGATTGACCAAAGTTCTAAAGCCTTTCAATGTCATTTTTCTCTTGAATGTTATTGTTATTGTATAAATTGTTCTCCTTAGAGGGTACAGAGTAGGGAGATTCTTTCAATAAGAGTTAGTCTTCTTCCTCATACTCCCCACCCTGCCATGCTCAAGTCATCAATCATTAGTTAGTAGGGGTGAATCAAGAGTTCTCCAGGTCATTCCAGGAAAGATTTAGGTCACATGGGCTTGCTCAACTCAATGGAAACAACTTTGTTTGGACAAAGGTCTATACTCTTGTAATATCATCTGAATGATAGTAGAGGTGTGAAGAACTCATTTATCAGAAGCTCTCCTGATCAACCTTCCATTATATAAAGTGGGTCTTGGGGGAACAAATTTTCAAAGAGTAGTGTCTATAATACATGGGAATCCATAAAAAACTACCAAATGAACTTGTAAAATGTAATCTCACAAAATACTAGCAGTAAGAAGTCCCCATTCTGAAGTATCTTTAATTAATAAAATCAAATATGGTGATAATTCTGTGCAGGATACTCTGGATTGCAATGAAGTCTTAACTCCTTCATGACCTAGTGTTCAAAGGTACTTGACAAGCCTTTAAACTTATTTGACCCATCATAGTCTTTTGTAAGTTTGACAGTGATACAAAGATAAAAGGTCAATGGCTCTGGCATATCTTAAGTCAAATGTAATGATCATATTTTGGTTTTCAGAGTGTTCAACATTACTCATATGTGTATAGCATTATGTGGTCAGTTGAATTGTGGCCACTTTCAGACATGGACTCAGCATTTGTAAATTATGACTTATCCTATAACAGAGAAAAGAAAATGTATAAGAAAAAAAATTCATTGCTACTTCAAACCCAGTATGTCCAAAACCAAAATTATGTAACATTTGAGCTACAAGACACCATCAAGTTCACCTCCTTGACTTTACACTCATACAGGGGTGGAGCAAGTTGTCCAGAGTCACACAGTAAGTTAGTGGCAGAGCTGGAAATAAATCTAGATTTTCTGGTCCCCCAACCAGTGATATGTGAGTGCTATACTATACTGCCTATTTTCTTCCATTCCAAACTAATCCCTTGCCCCACTTCTCTCACTTGGCTAATGGCAGTAACATTATCCTAGTTATCCTGACACAAAACTCTGGAGCCACCTTTGACTCTTACCTCTCCTCCATCCAATTGAAGTCCTTTCAATAAATAGCCCAAACCTTATAAAGATGATAAGTGTAATAAAGAATTTAAATGTTAAGTAAGTTTTTGTATGCATCATAAAAATCCACCTAAGTGAGAAATCCTAGAAATGTCATCACTGTGGTAAAGGATTTGACAGAAAGCTCATCTTACTAATCATTACAGGATTCACACAAGGTTGACATTTTGTCAATGTAGTTAGTATATCAAAGATTTCATTCAGAGAACAATCCCAAGCATTCATAAGCATCCATTCAGGAGAAAAACCTCGTATGTGTGGCAAATGTGGGAGAGGATTCAGCCAGCTCTCGTATTTTTAGAGACATCAGAAAATACCTTCAATTCTTCCTTCAATACATCTAATCCAATCCAAAAACCTTCTTGGTGACCAATTAGACCTCATCAAGTCTAAATTTCTCTGCTTGAATTTCAAGGCCCCTTATTATCTGGCCCCACCAAATCTATCCAACTGTATTTCTCACTGGGAAGCATTTGTTCTGGCCAGGTAGGGCTAACCATCCTTACACATATCATCTGCTCTAACCAAACTGAATTCCTTATGTTCCCTAAATTTACCATGTGCATCCTTGCTTTTTGTCACTGTTCCTTCAACCTTAAATATCTTCTTACTTCCATTCTTCTGACCTAAATTCTGCTTTTCCTTCAATGATCAGCTCAATTCCCATCTTCTAAAAGAAGACTTCACTATCTACTGTAGTCCTTGGTAATCACTCCTTTTTTCCTGAACATCCATACCATGTATTGTCTCTGCTGCTATTTTGTCCATGTCTTTGAATCTGTAATACTTGCCCTGGTTCTGTCCTAAATATTCCACACTGTAAATATCTCCCACAGCTGTAGTTAGACCTTAAACCCTTGGAAAAATCTAGCTATTAACCAATGGAATTATAAGGAACCATCCTCTTGTATGATACTAATAGCTTATATAGCTTAACTGTAAGTCATTCTTAGTGCTGGTCCCAATCTGACCTTGCACCCTCGCTTACTTAAACTCTAGTTCCTAATTCTAGGAACTGGTTACTACTTTATCAATATTTTGTTCCTCTATGTTTAAGACTTTATTTTGCTACCTTACTTCACATCCAGTTCTTTTGGGGCTCTGCATAGTCCTCCCAGAGAATGGAGCTCTGTTTCACTCCTCTGTACTATGGTTGAGTTGCTGGCAAATATGGTCATGATGTGGAAGACCAGCCTAGACTTCCACAAATATTTTTCAAATATTTTCTGACCATCCACCATGAAAGGGCCTCTGAGTCACTAAATATTGAAGATGAAAAGGACTTATGTTTACTTCACTTGCTTCTAGGATATCCCTGATGCTGTGTACTGCTCACTCTATTTTGGTTCAGAAATTTTATTGATATAGATCTGGAGGTTAAATTAAAACTCATATAATAGTAAACCTTGGCTTCAATTTCCCTTGGTAACATATTGTATCCCTCTCAAAATCAATATTAAAAGTATTATAGTACTTTTTATTAATTCTAGAAATTATGATGGGTATACAGAAATGTTTCAAAATTCATATTCCATTCATGTAAGTAAATATATTAAATAATAGCATATTTTAACTTTATACTAAATCCATTTTATTTTGTTGAGGTTAGAAAGTTCCTACTACTCCAATGTATCATTCTTGATTATACTTCACCCTCTTGCCTTGTGTCATTAATAAAATATCCCATAAGTTCAAAGCCCTGAGGTAAGAAAAATTTCCTTTATATACCTGTTTATCTGAACCAAAAGAAAAAGGGCAAGTTAAATATATATATACAGAGAGTGTAAAGTCTACATATATAAATATATATACAGAGAATTAAATATGTATACTGAGGTAAAGAAAATTTCCTTTATATACCTATTTATCTGAACCAAAAGAAAAAAGGTGAGTTAAATATATATATATATATATATATATATATGTATAGAGAGACAGAGAGAGACAGAGAGAGAGAGTGAAAGAGAAACAGAGAGACAGAAACAGAGACAGAGAGACAGAGAGAGAATACATTGTGTTCTAATCCCAAATTGGTTAATTCTTCCTCAAAAAATCTATAATTATTATTAACTCTGTTTCCCTCAAACAACACAGATTCATTTTCTTCCTCATTCAATGGTGGCCTAGTTTATCATTCATCTATAGTATATTTCCAAAATATAAGCATTGGTGAATTTATTTGATGAGTTCAGCCAGCTTCATATCATAATCCACATAACAGCAGGCATTCTATTTTTTTTTTACTATAGCCACTTGTAAAATTATTTAAGTTAGTGATATCCAAAAATTGCCTGGTCTTGTTCCTCATGGTAAAGTACTTAAAATTCATAGTTCCTATAACTCATCAAGTGTTGATTTTGATAGCAGCATTGTATTGACAAAATACAATTGAAACTCTTAACTAAAACTAACTTTTCCATACATCTTTGGAATAGTAAAATAAATATATAATAATAATAATAATAACTTAAGAAAAACATTTAAATACCAAAATATTCATCACCATACCAATTTTCATCATCTTCAAGCTATGTGGAATGGAGAGTTTTCAGAATTTAATCAATTGATAAGTATCCTGATAATTTTATTATTCTACAATTCATAGAAGACTAAATATAATGAATGAGTTTTAAAAAGCATTTATTAAGCCTTTACAATGTACCAAGCACTGTGTTGAACACCAGAGACACAAGTGCAAAAGCAAAGACATCCTCTGTCCTCAAAGAGTTTATATTCTAATTAAGGAGATGACATAGTTAGAGGAGTAGTGGTCAGACTTTGGCCCTGAAACCTACACTAGTGCTTAGTCATCCCATAGGAGAATGGACTGACACTGACTTTCCAAGAAAAATGCCAGAAGTGATTTGATGGCTTATGGTTCATAGCTCCAGAACTGAAAGGGGTTTAAGAGGGGGAATGGAAGGAAGAAATGTAAAGTGTGGAGTTTGGAAAGGCTATAGAAGAAATGATTAAAAAGTATGTAATGATGAAACATGGCTAAGACTTTCCTGAAATAGAAATCCAGAAGAGGCAGTCACCAAATCACGGCAATAAGGTCCCAGAGTGGAAGTTCCTTAAGGGAATGGTCTCTGGCACAGATAGCAAGGATGTTGGTGGAGCTGGGGAGGAGATGGTCAAAAAAGCAAGAATAATAGTAGGATAGCAACTTGTCCCCAAACCATCTCTATCTAAATTCATTTAAAATCTGAGAATAAGATAATAACAGTGATGATGATAATAATAATAATAATAACAATAATAATAATGTCTCAAAGTCCAATTCTTCCATGTACAGCAGTGATTCTATGCCCTGTAAAGCCTCTGTGTGAATGCCTGTCTGGAACAATGAGGCATTAAACTCTGAAAACGTTATTGACTGGGTTAGTACCCTGGTCAGAGCAGTGAAGCTACCTTTATGAATCTAAGTGCATAGTAGTAGTTTACAGTCTGGTCCTTTTCAAAAGCATTGTGATTTGTTTGCAACTGGACGTGAATTAATGAATGATTGAATGAAAAAGGAGGAAAACAGAAACAGAGTGAGTGGAATTTCTTTTTGGCCGAGTGTCACAAAAAGGAAAGTATGATGGAGCAATTCAGAAATACCTACAACCTACTATCTAGAAATGACTAATTCCAAATGACCCTGACCACTAAAATAGACAAACCACAACTGTGAATGAAACACATTGAAGACATAAATACCTCCTTTATACACTAATACTATCTCATAATAATAATGGAAACTCACAAGTTGTAGGCAAGGGATTCATTTTTTTTGTCAATGGTACTCTCACTCCTCACATCATACAACAAAGTATCGACAACCAATGAAGGGAGACCCTCTTAAAAAAAATCCTCCCTAAGCTTAGACTACACAAAAAAAGACAAAATTTACTTATCAAGCACCTACTAAAATCTGAAGAGTTCATTGAAAATGTTCTTGCGATTCCAACTGAACAAATTAATAATAAGTGATGACAATAAATCACTGTTATCATTATTATATAATGCTTTAAGGTTTGCAAAGCTTTTTACACATATTATCTACATATATAAACCTGTGAGGTAGATGCAATTATGATTTTACAGAAAAGGAAACCAAGGCAGAAAGAAATTAAAGGGGGGTCACACAATTTGTAAATGCCTGAGATAGGATTTGAACTTAAGATATCCTGACTCCAAGTTCAATGTTGTATTCACTGTGCCATCTAATTGCCTCAAAACTATACCTTACAACAAAATGGATGAAAAATTGGATGAACACCATTATCACAAATAATTTTTAAAAGAGATAGGCATACTTAAGCTAAACAAAGGAAGGACTTGAGACAGACCAGCTAGAAAGTTAGTGCAATAGCCCAACTAAAAGCTAATGAAATCTTGAACTTGAGTGATAGCAGTGTGAGTGTAAAGTAGGGAAAGGATGTGTCATATATTGTGGAAGTAGAACCAGCAAGACTTAGCAACTAATCAAATGTGAGGGAAGAGAGGGGTCAAGGATGACTCCAAAATTGTGAACTTCAGAGATGGGAAAGATTCTGGTACCCTCTGAGAGTCTATGATTCTGCTCAATAACTATTTCCTCTCTCGAGAGCTTACTTGAAGACTGCGAACTATGATTTCCAATCTATATAAAGGAATTAACTAGACAAATGATGTCTATGTTGTCAAAAATTCAACACTGGGAATGTAAAATACATGTGGATTCAAGTTGTCAAGCAAGGGTAGGAAGAATCTTTACACACTATGATTCCTAATTAGGCCCACTTTTAATGATTCTGTTCATTGTTCATAAAAACGATATAAGCAAAACTTATCTAGTATTATTAAAACATTCTCCTTTGTTTCTCACACATATGTCTTACACATTTCCAAGACTGCCTTGACTAATAAGTGGAAAGTCCTTGATTCAGGCAACTTAAAGAATCAATTTCTCATCCAACTAGCACTTGTGTAAGTAGTTAGCACTCCTGATGACTTCAACAGAAAATGCACACAGATGTCACTGAAGGCTTATTTGTCTTTAGAATGTATGTTTGTGAACCTTTAAATAAAAAAAAATAGATGGTTCTCTTTTCATCTACACTATCAACATAATAAGATATAATTCATGTGAGGAAATGCACAAAAGAGAGTAAGTCACTTGCCCCCCACCCCCAGTTATTGCTTATCTAAAATGAGGTTAAGAAGGAAAGAAAATAAATTAGACAATCTCCAACATTCCTTTCAGCTCTGACAGGCTAGAATCCTGTTCTGGAGTGAGGCGACATCCTTGGATCAGTTGAGAGTTGTTGCAGTGGGACAAAATTTAAAGAAAAATTAATGGAAATATTTTCCTATTGGTTTACATCACTGAAAATGTGGCCATATCCAAATGTACAGCTGGCAAGAGGAGAAGTTAATTAACAGCATGTCAAATTTGTCTTGATTGAGAGAATGTTGTTCACAAATGTTGTAAAGAAAACCAAGGTAACTGGAAAAAATTAATTAAAAAGTTGGAAAAATTTCAAATGCTAAAACAAAATAAATTTTTCCTTTGGTCATGTTGAAAGAAAAAAAAATCTCTGTGACCAGGAACCTAAAAAAATTCCATGAATTCATGAATAAATAAAGACTCTGAGAGTTATTTTTCAAAGATTCATGTTGACTTAGAAGAGAACTATAAAATAGAGAAAAATATTCTAAACAGATTTTTCAACAAAACCTTTCAGACTTAAAGCAGTACCAACATAGAGTTCAAACACCCAAGCATAATATACTATCCTCTTCCCTAGAGAAGAAGCACAGAAAATGTCTCTCCTTCATATTAACCACAAAATCTTATTCATGATCTGAGGTTTGTTGTTGTTTTCTGTTACTAACAATGAGAAACATGGTATACCAAAAGTCTTAGCATAGCTTTAAATACCAAAGCTTTCTCTTTTTTTGTAGTTAGGCATAGTTTTTTTTTTAATTCTATTATTTTCTTTGCCTTTCAATGCTTTTTTAATTTAATATTTTATTTTCCCCAAGTTACATTTAAAAAATTATTAATATTCATTTTTAAAACTTGGAGTTTCAAATTCTTTCCCTTCCTCCCTCTCCACCTCCACCCCTCCCCATTAAGAAGGCAAGCAGTTCAATATAGCTTATATATGTGTAGTCATGCAAAACATATTCATGATAGTCATGATGTGAAAGAAAACAAACCCCCAAAAACACTCAAGAAAAATAAAGTTAAAAAGTATACTTCAATCTATATTCAGACACCATCAGTTCTTTCTCTGGGGATGGATAGCATTGTTCATCATAAGTCCTTCAGAGTTGTCTTGAACCATTATACTGCTAAGAATAGCTCAGTCATTTAGAGTTGATCATCTTATGATATTGCTGTTACTTTGTACACAGTACATTTCATTTTACATCAGTCCATGCAAAGCTTTCCAGGTATTTTGGAGAGCATCCTGCTCATCATTTCTTATAGTACAATAGTATTCCATGATAATCACAATTTGTTCAGCCATTCCCAAAGGGCATCCCCTCAGTTTCCAATTCTTTGCCATGAGAAAAGAGCTGCTACAAATATTTTTGTACATATAGGTCATTTTCCTTTTTGGTTTTTATTTCCTTTGGGATATAGACCTAGTAGTGGTATTGATAGGTCAAAGGGTACTCATGGCTTTATAGCCTTTTGGGCATAGTTCCAAATTGCTCTACAGAATGGTTGAATCAGTTCACAACTCCAACAATGCATTCATGTCTAATTTTTCCCACATCCCCTCTGACATTTGTTAGTTTCCTTTTCTGTCATATTAGCTAATCTAATAGGCATAAGGTACTACCTCAGAATTATTTTAATTTGCATTTCTCCAGTCAATAGTGAGTGACAGCATTTTTTTCATATGGTTTTATACAGCTTTGATTACTTCATAGGAAAACTGTTCATATCTTTTGATCATTTGTGAATTGGGAAATGGCTCTTATTTTTATAAATTTGACTCAGTGTTCTGTATGTTTGAGAAATAAGGCTTTTATCAGAGAAACTTGCTTCAAAATTTTTTTCACAGTTACTATTGCTAACTGTATTTCTCTTCCTCCTATTCCCCCATTTGTTCTATTCTTTCTCTCCTTTTACCCTGTCCTTCCTCAAAAACATTTTGCTTCTGACTACCCCCTCCTCCAATCTGCCCTCTCTTCTATCACCCCCCCTTTTCTCTTATACCCTTCCCCTCCTACTTTCCTGTGGGGTAAGATAGATTTTAATACCCAACTGAATACCTATATTATTCTGTTTGAGCTAGTTCTCTTGAAAATAAGGTTTCACTCACTCCCCCACACCTCCCACCTCTTCCTCTTCATTGTAAAAACTTTTTCTTGCCTCTTTTATGTGAGATAATTTGCCTCATTCTACCTCTCCCTTTCTCTTTCTTCTAGTACATTCCTCTCTTTCACACACCTTAATTTTATTTTTTTAGATATCATCCCTTCATATTCAACTCATACCTGTGCCCTCTTTCTATATATACTCCTTCTAACTGCCTTAATAGTGAGAAAGTTCTTATGAGTTCCAAGTATCATCTTCCCATGTAGGAATGTAAATAGTCCAATCTTATTAAGTCCCTTATGATTTCTCTTTCCTGTTTACATTTTTATGCTTTGCTTGAGTTTTATATTTGGAAATCAAATTTTCTATTTAGCTCTTGTCTTTTCATCAAGAATACTTAAAAGTTCTCTATTTCATTCAATATCCATTTTTTCCCCTGAAGGATTGTACTCAGTTTTGCTTGGTAGGTGATTCTTGGTTGTAATCCTACCTCCTTTTCCCTCAGGAATATTATATTCCAAACCCACTTAATCCTTTAATGTAGAAGCTGCTAAATCTGTAATATTTGAATTGTTTCTTTCTGGCTTCTTACAATATTTTCTCCTTGACCTGGGAGCTCTAGAATTTGGCTATAATATTCCTGGAAATTTTCATTTTGGGACCTCTTTCAAGAGGTGATTGATGTAGTCTTTCAATTTCTATTTTACTCTCTGGTTCTAGAATATCAGGGCAGTTTTCCTTAATAACTTCTTGAAAGATGATGTCTAGGCTCTTTTTTTATCATGGCTTTCAGGTAGTCCAGTGATTTTTAAGTGTTCTTTTCTCAATCTATTTTCCAGGTCAATTGTTTTACCAATGAGATATTTGACATTGTCTTCTTTATTTTTATTCTTTTGGTTTTGTTTCACTGTTTCTTGATTTCTTATAATGTTATCAGCTTCCATTTGCTCAATTCTAATTTTTAAGTAGTTTTTTTCTTCAGTGAATTTTTGTGTCTTTTTTCCATTTGGCCAATCCTGCTTTTTAAGGAATTCTCTTCCCTATTGACTTTTTGTGCATCTTCTACCATTTGGTCTAGTATGTTTTTTAAGGTATTAGTTTAAGTATTTTTTGTATCTTCTTTACCAAGCCATTGACTTGTTTTTCGTGATTTTCTTGAATCACTCTCATTTCTTTTCCCAATTTCTCTTCTACCTCTCCTACTTGATTTTCAAAATCCTTTTAGAGCTCTTCCATAGCCTGAGACTAATTCTTATTTTTCTTGGAAGCTTTGGATGTAGGAGTTTTGACTTTGTCATCTTTTTCTGAATGTATGCTTTGATCTTCCTTGTCATCATAGTAATTTTCTATGGTCAGAATTTTTTTCTGTTGTTTGTTCATTTTCTTAGCTTACTTCTTTACCTTTAACTCTTTGTTAAAGTAGGGCTCTTCTTCCAGGGTGGAGGGCTCACTGTCTCAACCTTCAGGGGTTTTGTATAGACATTTCTAGAGATACTTCTAGGGACCTGTAAGTTTTTACTTCTTCCAAGGTGGTATGATCTAAAGAGCCTGACCTGGGCTCTGGTCTGTGAGCAACCACAAGCACTCTTTTCTGCCCTAGAATTGTAAAGAGGGACCCAGCTCCACTGTTGTTGCAAACTCTGATCTGCTAGTGCTCCTCCTCACTCTGGGACTGCCACCCAGGACTGTTACCTGGATCCAAGCATGTGCAAAGCAACAGAGTCCTTCCTCAGTGATAGAAGAGACCCCTGTAATTTCCTTCTGACCAGTTCTTTTGACCCCCTTACTGTCTGTGGGCTAAGAGTTCTGGAAGCAGCTGCTGCCACTGCTGATTCAGTGACTCCTAGGGCCAGCTCCTGGTTTGCTGGGCCTGGGTCTATGCTGGCACAAGCTGTGCTGGACTGTGTTTCACTCTTACCCAGGTGCAACAGACATTTCCTGCTGACCTTCTAAGTTGTCTTTGACTGGAAAATTATTTCACCCTGTCCTTTTGTGTGTTCTGTTGTTCCTGGAATTGTTTTATGCCATTATTTAAAGGTGTTCAGAGGGATTTGGGGAAGAGCTCAGACAAGTCACTGCCTTTTCTCTGCCATCTTGGCTCCACCCCATATGCATAGGTTTTTTTTTAAGTGTCAAAGCTTTAATGACTTTCAAAATGCACTTAGACTTTTGTAACATCCTGAATACAAAATAAAATGAAATGAAAACACTGTAATAAGTAAATACTTACTGATTCTTTATCAAGTGTACATCACTCTGCTAGTTGCTGTGGAGAAACCAATAAGCTAATATGTCCACTTCTCTTGATGAGGATTTAGAGTGATAATTCAATACAATACAAAAATATTTGTCAATTATCTCCTTTAGGGCAACAACTATGTTAAGTACAGGTGGAGATAAACCCTTAGATAAAATGGAAAATGGACAAAAGTAAATATTGCTATTTCTTAGAACACTGATCAATTCAAGGCAGTTACCACTATGTAGAACACACACACACACACACACACACACACACACACACACACCACAAAGTATAAAAACCACCTTCTCAACAACCATTTGACCTCCTCAGAAAGTGAATGGGTATGATGACCAAAGGCATTATGAATATAGCATAAAAGCTAATTTGCAAAACTTTACAGCGGAGGAGAATAAAAGATTTTGAGTAGTTTAGACCTAGAAAATAAGAAAAAAATTGCTAGGAAGAATAGCTACCTTAAGGGAGCTTGGGGTGAGATATAGTTATGTCAGATCATCAGTGTGGAATAATAATAACAATAATAACAAAAACAATAATAAATAGCTTTTACATAGAACTTTAAGGTTTGCAAAGTGCTTTACATATTATCTCATTTGTTATATGAGGAAGTGACAAAAGACCTTAAGATGATTAAACCTATAACAGGACCTAGATCTGACTCAATAAGTACAGAAGAAATCAATGATGGATGTAACCAACTTCTAAAGCTAAATTTACCATATATCTCAAAAAGAAGAAAATTTTAGAAGAATGAAAAAAATTGTGAATAACATTCAAAATATCCGTAGGCCTTTCCAATTGTCTGTCCTTAGAAATAATAGCAAATAAAAAGGTTATTAATAACACCTATGGATGCATGTACCTATTTTAACATTTTTGTCAAAATTTCACCAATGAAAGAATCAAAAGTATTCTTGACAAAAATGTGAGAAGGGAATAGTCAGTCTTCAGGATTTTCTAGAGCTGACTTTCTCTTTATAGTCATGCAAATGCCCAACAAGTGTAAACAATACAAAATCCTGCAGTGCCTACTTGTTGATATATTCAAAGCCTCAGATTTGGGTAGAACAAAAAATATGCAGTTTTAAATGATCTCTTTAAGCAAATTGTCTCCTATGTATCTATGACTAATGTGAAATTTTTATGATGGATATAAATCTGGAGATAAACTTTGCTCAGTTAAAACTGATTATTAATATTCAGCAATGTATAAAACAGGAAGATATATACAAATCTAAAGTGTTTGCACAATAACAGAATATGTCTTGTATAAGATCCAAAGAAAAGAATGATTCCCTGTTAATAGCAGCATTCTTCAAATATTAATATTCACAGATGACATTGTACTAATTTTATTAATTTCTGGAATATAATAAAGTCAACTGAGTGAAATCTATAATGATTTGAAAGAGATCCACTTAGGTAATTCATAACAAAAAAAAACCAATGTAAATAAAAAACTCAGATTCCCTAGATAAAGACATGCAACTAAAAAGATAATCTATTGACATATTTTGATAGGTACTGCAGGTAGACAGTGATCTTGGACCAAAATTGTATAGGAAAGGAGTTGATGGTAGAAATTATTTGAAAAATTTGTTCTTCTAAAGATCTTTTAAAACATTACTGTTGCAAAAGCCTTTTGTTAATACCCATACTTTCCTCGAGATGGAATATGGTTGTGAATTGTGGAACACCATGATTTAGGGGGAATAAAATGCCAGGAATCTCAAAGGTATATCACAAAAATACATGCTAGTTATAAACAAGATATTTACTATTACTCAAGATGATTTCTGTGCAAGAAGGCCTCTAGGTAACATTGTTGTTGCAAATACCAATGAATACTCAAATAACTACTTGTGAAACCGGCACAGGAGATATCACAGAGCTGCATTTGATCAGTAGCTAAATGAAGGGTACACCAAATTCCTGGGGGAGGGAGACATCACTTTATGCTGGGGTAGTCAGAGATGGCTTTATACAGCATGAAAGTTTTGGTTTTTCTTAGGAAAAATATGTCTATTAGGTAGAGAAGCAGAAAGAAGAGTGGGAGAAAAAGCATGTTGCAGAGGGAAGAGATTTTGAGGGGAGGGAAAGGTGAGAATAATGTACTCCAAAATGTGAAGTCATAGTATTTCATGAACAGTGAAATGACTTTGGTACCTAAATCACTCTAGTTCTCACTGATTGGCAAAAATAGGTTCCAGCTCAAGCCTCACCTGCTCATTGTTTGGGTTTTGATGGCTCAGAGTGAGTGTAAATAGCAATTGTTTTGTTCTGTTCAAAAACTTTGAGGGTCTTCCCTTCCCAGATCTATTCTCTTTTACTGAATGGATATTGCCTCAGACAAACTGGGCCCTGGGAAAGACCTTAGTTTAAAAAGGTCATGATCTCCCACTGAATCCTGACCTATGTTTTGACATTGGACTCAGATGACTCTGGAGGAAAGAGTGAGGCTGATGACTTTGCATAACCTTGACTTTAAATCCAATTCACTTGAAATATCACCCTCCTGATATCATTGGTCCTCTTTAAGGATGAAAGGCAAACAAGGAACAGGCTACTTTGATTGGAACAGAGAGCTTATGAGTAATTTTGAAGAGCCTAGAATGGCAAACTAAGGAATTTGACAATGAAGTAAACAAACAAGAACAAATGAAATTTTGGAGTATGATAAAGTAGGGGATTTCAAAACAATGCTTTAGGAAGATGCATCTGACAGCCATGTATAGGAAGATTATAAGTGGGACCAGCTTGAGGTAGGAAAACAAGTCAAGATGATATTACAATAGCTAGGCATAACCTGATAAGAACCTGAGCTAGGATGCAAGAGATTAAGTAAAAAAAAGTAATGAAAGATTTTTGATGCCTGGTTGGATATAAGGGATGAGAAAAAGGAAGAAAAAATATGTTTCTAAACTTCTCACACTGGATAATTGAGAGATGGTGGCAGAACCATCAACAGAAATGTGGAACTGAAGAGAAGAAGCCAATTGAAAGGAAGATGAATTACTGTTTTAAGTATCAAGTTTTATATGACAACAGGATACTCAAGCAGACATACATGCTGTATGGAGACACAAATTCTTTACTATAGTTTAGATCAGTGGTGTGAAACTCACATAGAAAGAGGGCTGCTGAACTATACATAAGCACTGTTGTCATATGGTTCCAGTAAAACTCACAGCAATGTGGCATGCAGCCCATTTCTGATTTATATAATAGAGTACTGGAAGTTAAATTTAGGGGTCATACTCAGAAAGGTGATTATAGAGGCTGAAAGAGTAGATGACATATTCCTAGGAGAGAGCATAAAGAAAGAAGAACAGAGGAAAGTGACTGGAATTTGAAGGGAAGGCAGGGAGACTCAGGAAGTGTTCACAATTAGAAGATAGAATCAGGGAGAAAATTTATAATAGGAGAAAAATAAATGGAGATTAGAGATACAGAAGGAAAATCAGTGTAACATAATAGTCTTTTTATAATATCATAGAAGACAAGGAAGGAGAATTCCTGAAAACAGAAAATAGTCAGCAGTATCCAATATGAAGGGAGGTTCAGGAAGACAAAAACTGTAAAACCAAAAAAAAATCAGTTTTTGTATTGTGGTTTGGTAAGTCATTTATCACTTTAGAGATGGACATCAGAATCATATTGTTGAAGTATTAGGGGAAGGAAAAAGGTTATTGAATGAATTCACCATTAATTATATATCAAAATCTATATTTCCCATTCTTCTACAATTTACCCTAAGGCCCTCATCTGCATGCTTCACTACATAAAATGTCAGTTTCAGGGACTGAGACTTTAATAGTCCATAAAATCAAATTTTCTGGATAACCCAAATAAAACAGGGAGATTTTAACAGAAAAGTTAAGACTGTTACCCTCCCTAGAACTGGGTAAAAAGTCAAAAAATATAATCAACTAGTTGTTTTTCCTATACAGTGACAAACAACTGGTTTGGCTATTTTTAAAAATTAAAATGATTAAATGACCTTGTGGTTTTAGTGTTGTTCAAATACATATATCAAAAAATAAAATAAAATAAAAGTCTTACTTTGGCTTCCTCAAATAACTAACATATGGACATATGAAGAAATACTATTATTTTAGTATGAGGGGCCCAGAGATTTCATAGATTTTCCATTTGGCCAATACCAATAGAACAATTTTTTATAAAATTGATCAATCAAGGAGTCAAATAGGATTCCACAGTTTTTAGACTGGGTAATTGGCTAGGATGATGACAGGACAATTAACATTAAGCACCTACCAACATGGTAGAGTCAGGACATAAAGTGCATTTCATTCCATATCTCCTTCTTAGGCAGATGACAGACTGTCATCTTAAGCCAGATGACAGAGTGGATGGAGAGCCAGTCAGTACATGGATATATACATATAAACATACATAAAAAATTGAGAGAGAAAGAGAAAGAGAGAGTTTCTAACATATACTATCTATGTAACCCTCAACAACTATTTAGCTTCTCAGTATTCTAGGCAACCGTCTAAGATTATAAATCTCAGAGAAGGCATTGAAAGAGTTTCCTCATCTAGGAGTCCTTAAACGAATACATCTTATGTCTGGTCAAGCTCTGTCTATGTCTGTCTTTCTTTCTGTCTTTCTCTCTGTCTGTCTCCATCTTTCTCAGTCTCTCTCTCTCTCTCTCTTTCTCTCTCTCTGTCTATCTGTCTATCTATCTATCTATCTATCTATCTATCTATCTATCTATCTATCTATCCATCTATCTACCTATTTACCAATCTAAGCCTGAACCTTCTCTTCCTTTAGAGATTTTAGCAATGTACTCTGTTTTACTATGCATTTATTGATACTGCCAATCAGTAAAGCATTATTGGTTATCTCTATCTCTCACTACAAACCAACCAAATTTATTTTTCAATCATTTAACTCTTCAATGACAACTTTTACATTATTTCTTTGCAGTTTTTAACTTTTTTTATATTTTGTGGCCTGTTCATATGCATAATACATCTATCCTTTGCCTTTTAGGTAATCTTCAACTTCAATTTTTTGACCACTCTGACATTCCACAACTCATGACCATATGGAATACTGAAAGACTATTGTCATACAGGAAGGGTTGCAATCTGCATTGATGGAAAGAGAGCCAACATCAATGATATCAGAGAGCCATCAAAACATTGAAATATGTATGAAGTTACTCAAGCACTCACAGTAAGGCAGTAGAAGAAATGAGTACTAAAATCTCCTGATACCCAACTTCATTGTCTGTACGTTTAATCCCATTTCCTGAGTTAACTATTTTGGCATATCCACACTTTTTGCAAAATATTTTATAACTAAATCTATTACAAAACCTAATCTTCATTGGAATTTCCTAATCCTGGCCTCAATGTTTCAAATTATAATATCATATCCTAATAAGAGGAAACAACACGTGATTTGCTAAAGAGCCACCTCTGAAATGGAAGACTTGCTAATTCTCATTTCTGTTCTCACACTGTAACTTCTCTGTATTCCATGTGTGTGGGTGTGTGTATGTGTGTGTGTTTTAAAAGCAATTTCTGGATAAAATATGTGGCTAAACTATGTTGTTGTGTATGTTTAAGGAAACTGTTGCTATGCTCTGGTTTGCTTGTTTGAATATGTTATGATTAAAATTACTCCCAAGAGAAACAATCCTTCATAAATAGGCTAGGTTAAGAAGAAGCTTCTGTCAGCAGAAAGTTAACAGAATGGCTACTGCTGCCTTGGCCTCTTAAATGCAAATTGGAACCATAGAGCATGAAACAGGAAGCTAAATCATCTGGTAGAAGTCAGCACGGAAAAAAAAACCTGAGGGCCTCAGTCTCCCAACATTATAAATTGGGTTCTTAACCTTTGGCTCCCTATGGCAATCTGGTGAAGCCAATAGACCATGTTTGACAACAATGTTTTTAAATGCACAAATTAAAATGCATAAGATTACAAAGTCAACAAATGATATTGAAATGCAGTTATCAAAACTTTTTTAAAAGTTTGTGTATACCAGGTTAGCAACCCTCATTACAAATACATTCCAACTCCCCTTTGAATGGCATCAAAGGTAGTCCCATTGATGGGGGAGCTGAGCAATATCTCCTTTTTTGTAGTTGAGTTTGACATTTGGGAACTGGATCATGTGGGGATCAGATGCAGAGAAGTTCTCAAACTAGCAGAACCTACCTTGGCCTGTCACTTTTAGGGAAAGAATCTGTTTAGTTCATTGAAACTTAATCACCTCTGGCTTCATAATAAACCTGACAGTTCCACAATTGAAATCAAAGCTGTAATGAAGAATTTCTGCACATTGAGCAGGAGGCAAGTGAGAAACTTTAGGTGGGGGTGGGGAGAGATAGATATTCCACAATACTCATATGAGGGATGGGCAGGTGAAAGGAATTCAACCCTGGGTTCATCTGGTAGCTTCCAGTCCAATCTTTCCCTCAAAAAGCTTACATTCTACTTGGGGATTTTTGTTATTTTTGTTCAGTCATTTCAGTCATGTTTGATTATTCTTGACCCCATTTGAGGTTTTCTTGGCAAAGACATTGGAGTGGTTTGCCATTTCTTTCTCCAGCTCATTTTATAAATGAGGAAACTGAGGTAAACAGAGTTAAGTGACTTTCCCACAGGCTCAAACAGCTATTAAGTGTCAAAGGCCAGATTTAACTCATGAAGATGAGTCTTCCTGATTCCAAGCCTAGTGCTCTGTCCACTGTACCACCTAGCTGCCCTCCTACTTGGGGATGCAGAATTTAATTATAACTTAATTTGAGGAGGGAGAGAGTGTTAGCAAATAGGGGATCACTTCTCTCATTCTAGACACTCTACCTCTAAAAATGCAGCCAAAAGTCTCATTAGTTTTTTTTTTGATGCTCTATCAAAATGATTACTTCTACTGATCCTGTGATCCACAAAATTTCATGAATCTTTTTCACATGAGCTATTGCCTAGCCATGTGTCACATTTATCTTTGTACTTGTGTAGTTCATGTTTAAATACTTATTAAATTTAACTTTATTAAATTTTATGTTGATTCTGTCATTTATCATATTAGCTATTCTTCCCAGCTTCGTATCATTCATAAATTTAATAAGTACTCCATTTATTCCTTTTACCAAGTCATTGATGAAAATCTTCAACAGAAGAGGGTCAATAATAGATTCCCAGGGCTCTTTGAAGTGGACATCAATATTTATATGCTTACTATTTGGGTTCAGTAATCCAAAAATTTCAAACCCATATATGTAATATGAGAGACCATGGCATAGTGAATAAGGCACTGGACTTGGAGTCAGGAAGACTTTGATTCAAAACCTACTTTGGATAATTACTGGCTGAGTGACCCTGGATAAGTCACTTAACTCAAGTCTCCTCATCGATAAAATGAGAAGGTTGGACTAGGTGGCTTCCAAGGCCCCCTCTGGCTATAAATCTTTCATGCTGTGATCTTGCTGGTGTCTCTATCTGTAGCATTCTTCTCATTACCTTTGTCCAAAAAAGAAAATAAAGTCAGTCTAGTATGCCTAGGGCTTGATGAACTTCATTGGCTAAGTGCTCACAAACCATGCCTTTTTCCCAAAAATCAAAGTCAATGCCGAATGGGTATGGCTAGCTATTTCATCATCACAAAATATAAATAAAAAACATACACATGGCAAAGTAAGAGACATGCAGGTACTAATTTTTTTCACGAAGTTAACAAAGTTCTATGATCACCAGTTTCCCACCAAACCAAATAAGAAGATGAAGAAGAATATTAGGAAAAGACATCATCTGTAATGATATAATCCATAGATAAGAGAGAAAAGTGTAAAGTATATGGTCACAATACATGCCATCTGTCTGGAATCTGAAATTCCTATGGTTTTTAAGCAGATGGTTTTAATATTGAAAGAAGCATCTATATTCTGGTTTCAATAAAGATGTATTGGTTTTGCACTAAAACTATCTAAAATAACAAAAAGAATCAGTCAAGCTAAACTTGGAAAGAGAGATGAATACATCTGGACCAAAAACCTTGTTTAAATAATTTCCACAAATAAGTAGCTGAAAGAAGCAAAGGGACCCATGAAAATGAATCAAGGTTCCCTGAGTTGTTAACTTTTTCTCCTCATATGTCATGCACAAAACAAAATAAAAAATCAGTGTTTATTATCCTGATTTTATAGATAAGGAAACTGAGCCTTAGGAAGGGGAAGTAGCTTACTTGCTGAAGGTCACATAGTGTCTGAGCAGACAGAGCCAGCTAGGTGGAGTAGTGATAGAATGAACTTTTATACAATCATTCAATCAGTAAGGAGTCAAATATGATTCCATAATTTTCAGACTGGGTAACTGGCTAGGATTATAACAAAATAATCAATATTAATCACCTACCAACATGGTAGAACCAGGATAGAAAGTACATTTCATTCCATATCTCCTTTTTAGGTGGATGGCAGACTGGTCTAGTGAATGAAGAGCCAATCAGCACATGGAAGACCTGAATTCCACTGGGCCTGGCCTCAAACATTTACTAATTGTGGAACCCTATGCAAGTCATTTGGCCTCTGTTGTCTTAGTTTCATTAACTGTAAAATGGGGATAATAATAGCATTTACCTCCCAGGGCTACTGTGAGGATCAATAGATCCTATTAGCAAATAAAATGGATGACTAATACGATGAGATGAATCAGCTCAAAATATCAATCAATTTAATTTTAATAAATATTCAGACCTGAACTACACAAGTACAGGATGAGTGACAAATGGCTACACAATGATTCATGTAAAAAAGATGTAGAAGATTTCGTGGATCACAAATATAATGATTTTGTAAATACAAGAAAGCCGGCACTGCTATTACCTTGATCTATGGAGAATATTAAGATTATCCCTGATTTTTTCAATTTTTTTAATCTTTCATACTTCCAGGTCCAAATAAGAAAGAGATTCTTTACAAATGGTGAGGTCTCCTAGATACTACTGTTGGTAAATTATACTATGCTATTTGCATCAAGCCCTAGAGTGAGATACATGATTACTCAAAAGACATTAGATTATACATCTTTATAGAAAATGCAGTTTTTGTATTAAAAAGATAGAGTGCATTATCAAAGTCAGGGTTTGTGAGCATTTAGACAACAAGTTCCATCAAGGCGTAGTCGTACTAGATTGACTTTGTTTTCTTTTTGAACAAGGGTGCTGAGAAGAATGCTACAGATAGAGATACCAGCAAGATCACAGCATGAAAGATTTATAGCCAGAGGAGGCCTTAGAAGCCACCTAGTCCAACCTCCTCATTTTACTGATGAGGAGACTTGAGTTAAGTGATTTGTCCAGTGTTACTCAGTCAGTAATTATCCAGAGTAGGCTTTGAACCCAAGTCTTCCTGACTCCAAGTTCAGTGCCTTATTCACTATGACACTCTTTCATAATATAGATAAGAGTTTGGAATTGTTTGAATTACTGAACCCAAATAGCAAGAATATAAAGATTGATGTCCTTTGAGTGAGTACACCACTATAGATGCTTGTGACAGGGACTGCAAGAGAAGGATAAATTGCACCCAAAATTGGATGGGAGGAAAATTGTGTGCTGTTACATTTCAAAAATTACATAGTGCTTTTAATGATCCTATGCTGGGGGAAGAGGGAAGACTCTGCCTTTTAACACAAATATTCTCCAGAAGATTCTGTATGGTTGCAAATCATGTGAGATCCTTTTGGGATCTAACCTTCCCTGAGATATAAAGCTATTATTCAATTATTTTAAGATTATATCAACTCCAGCATAAATTCCTTTGGGACAAAAGATGCCTCATCTGGCCCTTCTTCATGACAATATCTTTTAAAGAGCTGTTTCAACTTCTTCATATCATACATCAGATACTAATATGTTAAGGCCTAAATGTGGTCCTCTTCTTTCAGTGATGATGAAAAGAGATCATTATAGAAATATTGATAGATTTGCTCTATTTTCCTTCTGTTTGCTGTTCTCTTTCAAGTTTCATGGCAAATACTTTTGGAACTATTTGGCTCATTTGGGTCTCACTACAAGTCTTCTGTAGAAATTTTAGCTTTCTCTGTTTTTTACTGTTTTGTGAGACATACTGTTTATAATCATTCTCCATCTTCCATCAAAGTGTTTTACGAATAAGTTTATATTCTAAACTGCTGTTGTCTTTAGTTGACATATCTCTGCTTGGCAAGGAAATCAAGTATTTGCTGCTGAAGTGGTGTATGTGATCTTTTGGCACCCTAGTTATGGTGACTGCTTTACATCAGTTAAGTTAGAACATATAATGATAATTGAGGTCAATATGTTAGCATTTCCATTCCCCAAAATGGGAAATGGAAACGCCTGTCAACACTTCCTTTGAATAAGACAGGTTGAAGCTACTGTAGTCATTCACAGTGACTTCATCTCTCCTTAATCCTTTCTTCTAATTAATTATTGATTGTTACATTTTTCCAAATTAATTGATAGACTGATTACATGTTCATCCTACTGAGGTTATAGGATATGGACCATTTTTTGAAAACAACTGAGGGAAAACCTGGAACTCCTAGAAATTGACTCTGAAGTCCAGGGACCCTGCATATGGCCTATAAAAGCAATATGCCAACACTCTCTAGTGTACTCAGATCTTGATGACTCACTCTTCAAAAGTACAGTAAAGAAAAGAGAAGGAAGAAGATTACCATCACCACCAAAGATAGAAATAACAGCACATGCTAATGGAAGACACTCAGCCTAGAAGGGACATTCAAAGACAATTTCTGAATCTCAATCTCTCATATAGAAAAGATATTTTGTGTTCATCAGGTAGTATGATTTCATTAGAGTATAAATTGTTTGTGAAGGATTACTTCATTCTTTATACCTGTGTCTGCAGCACTTAGTGTAGTACCTGACACATAATAGGTACTTAATTAATGCTTATTGATCGAATTAGTGATCTCAGTGAGAGGAAGGACAGTTCTTCAGCAGTGTCATCTTTGAGAGTTGCCTTATTGGTACAAGTTCAAAAGTTCTTGAATTTGATGTTTCAGGCACTGGACCTTCTAAGGGAAAAAAGATTTTCTAATTCATCCTGCTATTTTTAAAAAGAAAACCAATCCACATGATTCCCTTACTGTTCAAATTGAATAGTAAAAACAATTTTATACTTGGACAGTGCAGGTCTTATGGAAAGTGGGGGAAAGGGATTGTTTGTTTAATAAGCTCCAAAGTATACCTACCTTTCAGACAAGGGCAACTAAACAACAGGATGGTGTTTCAAGTCTTGAGAATAATTTACAGGACCTTTTGGGGAAAAGAGTCCTATTAGAACAATAGAAAATTGTATTAGCAACCGCAATTTGAGTTCTTTTGGGAGACAGGTGCGGGTAGCAGTTGAAATATTGAATATTTTATTCTGTATATTCATGGATTCCTGTGAGTCCTTAGCACCTTAGACATTTCTGTGGGGTGAAATAAAGGCTATTCCATACCTAATAAACATGTTGCATGTTGAGTGAATGTGTGCGATCTGGGGCTCTGCCACCCACATTTGAAGACACTTTATATACAAGTTATAGATTAGTTCCATCTTAGAGACTTTGCTGGGTTAACCAAAGTAAGAAAAAGCCAGTCAACAAGCATTTATTAAGCACCTACTATGTGCCAGACACTATGCTGAGCACTGGAAACAGAAAAATAGTGAAAGATAAATTGACCCAGGGGTCAAGCCCCTATGGTGATACTCAATATTCTGTGAAATCAAAATTTGTGTGCAATCAGATTCATTTGGTGAATTTCCATTGGGCTTATAATGATATATAGATGTAGCCCCTTATCAATAAGTGTGATTGTGGAAAGTATAGTTTTACCCATCTAGAAGGAGAGAAAAAATGACCATGTGAGGCAGAAGGCAAATAAAAGGGGAAGTCCTTGAACTATTTTCAGAACTAAACAGTCTTCTTAATATTACTTAATTTGTAAACCTCAACATTTCTGTGTTTTCACTGGCATGGACATTCCCTTCACTGCTGCAGATTATAACCCATCCATACCTTCTCAATCTAAGAAATGTTGGTAATATCTTTCCCTAAGTCCTCTATACAAGACCAAGCCCACTCTCTGGTTCTCCTAATATTTTAAGAATACCAATGTAATGGCTCATTGTAATATAAAATATAGAAGAGTAAACTTGGAACAGGACAATCAAAAAGATTATGTCTATCCTTAAAAAGTCATCTTTCTTTTAAAAATAGAAGGATGAATCAGAAAATCTTTTCTCCCTAGAAGGTTCAATGTATTATGTGTAATTATGTGTTATATGCATAAAATGTATACTTATAGTTTGGTATATATAATTCACATATGTGTATTTGATATATCTGTGTGTGTCTGTGTGAGTGTGTCTGAACATCCAAAGACCTGTGATTGCATTGGTACAGGAAATTCTGTTGAGGAAACTCCATTGATCAATGCAGGTTGGCACCTTTGAAGCTTATAGTTATAAAGGATTGACAAGAATTGAAAAGTTAAATAACTTGCTCAGGATCTCACAGCCAGGAGGTATCAAAGGCAGGGATTGAATTCAGTTCTTTCTAGCTTTGAGGTAGACTTTCTATTTATATCACCATAATGTCACATGTAAGATATGGGTCAGCAAGTGGGTGGGAGTATGTGTGTGTGTGTGTGTGTGTGTGTGTGTGTGTGTGTGTGTGTGCAGTGAATTGAAAGACTGTCTTGGTATTCAGGGGGAGAGGGAAGAGAGAAATAGCTAGGTGGCACAATGGATAGAACCCCAGCCCTGGAGTTAGGAAGATTCAGCTTCCTGATTTCAAATCTGGCCTCAGACACTTTCTAGCTGTGTGATCCTGGGCAAGTCACTTAACCCTGTTTGCCTGCCTCCAGTGTCTTTGCCAAAACAAACAAACAAACAAACAAAAAACCCTAATGTAGTCACGTGACTGAAAAACTAGGTATTAAGATCACCATCATGAGCTCTCACATAATACAAACTGTGATATTTGTAGCCATTTTAAAAGACTGAACTTATGGATATAACTCTAAAAGACTGTTCATTTATATTCTAGATATTATGTCTGTAATTTAGATGACTATTACCAAAGGTATCTGGCTTATCCATATGAGTAATCAGCTTTAGGCGTGTATGCTGGAGCCAGAGTGAATGAATGTCTCCTGGGAACTTGATTGTTATTTTCAGTGTGACCATTCATATCTCAGAAATTGACAAATACCACAAGTATGGGCTTGACTTATTGTTTTGTTGATTTCTAACTTAATAAAGTAATAGATAATGTTAATAATGCAGGTCAAACTTAAAAGTGTGTCATAGGTACATCTCTTTTTTGGGGACACAGTTGTTAAATATTTACCATACCCCTGGATTAGATATTCCCTAATTATGAATAACTGAGAACATTGATCATAGTGAGGCTTATGTTGTTTTCTCTAAAATTCTAAATATTAAAATAATAATCACAATTGTTAACTAATCTCTATTTGCTAACATCTGCATAACATATGAAGAATGATATAATATAGATCAAGTTAAAGAAAAACTTAAGTGTATTTTGGTAATTTCCTCATTACATTACAGTTTCTGATAATGACTGTCCCCATGCCTCATCCTGCCATGGTTCTCTAAATGTGAGATCCTAGTCCAATCATAAAAATTAGATGTTATACTGAAAGAACTGAATTGTATCAATCTTGACATTCTCACTATGAACAAAATCAAGATGACGGAAGAAAGTTGCATCAAGTTAGAGAGATGGTTCACAGGTTCTCCTTGTTAGGACAAATAAAAAATTTGGAAAACTGGGTTTTACAGTACAATCAAAGATGACCCAAAAAATCATTTCCCATGGCATTTGATCTTCCTTATTATAGTGCTCTTCATAAATATTTGCAAAAGACTGCCATGAAAGTACTTGCAGTTCATATGCCAACATCTGTTGTAATGAATGAAAAGGTAGAGAAAATTTGAAAACTTGATAAAACATACTCCAAAATAATTCAACATATGTTTGATACTCAGTGACATCAACTCAAAGATGGAATACATGGGGTGGCAAAAAAAAAAAGATACGTTAAAAAATATGGATGAAGAATAAGGACTGAGAGAGGCCAAAGACTTGTAGATGACTACACAAAAGTCTCATGCCAATACATCATAAATATATTCTTCCAGAAATGAATTTAAACTCTCTGATATGGTGAGCACCAAACACCATCACAAAAGAAAAATTAAATTGATCAGATTTTTACAGACAGGAAATGATTCATTATGAATGTGAGTCATTCCTGAATTAGCTGTATCTGAACAATCTGGTCACTAACTTGTTAGAGCAAAAAGCAAAATTAATTAAAAGCTAGAAGACTAATCCATTTGAAAAATGTCAGAACTAATACAGCTTTATTCTATTTGTAGAAACTCTTGATCATGAAAAATGGGAAATGGATGAAGAAAAAATATCACCAATTATTTTATACGCAAGTCTAACAAGTGTGAATCAATTGCCATAAAAAGGAGGCCAAAAGAGCCTTAACACCAAGTAAGTGACAAACATTTAATTTACTTTTCAATCAAAGAAATACAGTCATCAAGGAAAAACATTTATTTAGAATATAAACTCACATATAAAAATTACAGACAAGGATTGTGGAATATTATAAGCAGTAGCACCTCTTAAAACAATGAGAAGCAGTGGATGGAAAAATCAGTTTAAAGAAAGTTTAAGGAGAAAACCAACTAAATAAAATTAACCCAAGGATATTTGAGGGTGATGCTGAAAGAAGTACAAAAAAAATGAAAGTTGAAAAAGCTCTTCAAAGGATTAAAAAAAACCTATTTATAATAACAATAGTAAAGATACCATATGTAGATGCTAATGTTTCAATACCAGATGTGATTTTAGAAGTCAAAATGGCACTTAAAAAACATAGAAAAATTAGCTGGATTAGGATAAGTATACACAAAGGAAATCCAAGCTGGAGGAAAGCAATTTTTAGGACATTAGGGATTGATTCTAAATATATCTATGGAATAAGAAGTTACTGAGGATGTGGAAAAAATTTCAGACTTTATTCTTATTGCCCTTCCCCCCCAAAAAAAGACTTTGAAAAAACATTAATAATTACTGACCTATAATTCTACCCAATCTTTCCTATCTATCTATATTTTTATGATAATTATCTAATTTTATGAGAATTCACTACATATGCTTTGAGGGCATTCCTGAAAAGAATACTAAAAGAACATGGGCAAATTTTTACAAGGATTTCACAGGCTACCCTTTATTATCAGAGATTGATTAAAACCATAAATTAAAAATTGAAACTATAAAGGCTCCCTTCCAATAATGTATCTTCCATGCATTCATAAAAATTATTAAACTTCCTTGAAAGATAAAATAACAGGGAAAAAACTCTACTTGATCATCCTCTAATCATTAATAAGTGACGTATAAAGTAGGGAGGCATACTCATGAAAAAATTTCTACTGTCATGGAAGAGATCCAGTGTAGAATTCAAGTCAGAAACAGATTCTCTGTATGTGGTAAGATTCTCCAGATGCTCCTGTTTTCAGATGATGTTGTAATGATTACATCAAGCTCTGGGACATTGAAAAGATTCCCAAATGAGATCCACAATCATTTAAAAGTATTTGGCCTAACTATTCACGTAGGAAAAACCAAGTGAATAGTGAATGGTTATTATTCAGTGTATAGTTGAATTGCAATCTGAAGAAATCCAAAACCCCCCAAAAATTCCCATTTAATTTCTTATGCCAACCTGCCATATATAGAAACAGCCATGGGGAAAGTCACAATGTGGAAGGGATAACTGTATATTCATATATATGTGTATATATATATATATATATATATATATATATATATATATATATATATAAAACCAACACTCTTTTCATTTTACTACTCTATCCGTTGCTCTGAAAAACTTGTCTGTAGTCACAGATAACAACCACACAGGGTGGATGGGGATGGGTAGGTTCAATCTGCATTAATTTCAATTTGTGATGCAATATTTGAGTTGTCTAACTGTGGTTCTGTCCCTAAGTTTGAGTAAATAATTTCCTTAAACCATCTCTTTGAGTCAAAAGCCCTGTAACAAGTTCAGAAGCACTTTTTGGTTCTTGTACTTCTGGACTTCAGAGCATTTTTGGTACCTAAACTCCAGCTTTTGATCAATCTTTAGCACATTAGACTGTCTATTTATAGCATAGAGGAAAAGTATTAATGTCATGCCCAGCACTGCCATATCATTCTTGGATTATCCTCTATATTTAGCTGTCCCTTCCTAATAAGAGACTACCTTTCTTCTCTATATGACCTTCTTATTCATATGGTTTGCTTAAACTAAAGGAAAAGTAGATTTCTTCTTTCCTTGTCTATGCAAGAAATCTTGACTGCCTTATACACTCCTGTGATTATATTTTTCTAATCAGAAGAAACTGGATTTCTTACCTGACTCCTCTTCTTCTTAATTCCCTGCCTCTTAAATCCAGAACTACTATAAAAAGTTAACTTGCCTCTCATTGCTTAAAATCAGCCTTCAAATATTCTTACAGTCTGCCTTGATGTTTTATAACCTGTCCTCTAACAGAAACTTCTTAAATGAAACAGACTTGCTGTTCTTCTGAATATCTTAATGCTCATTTGAATAGAATAAGAATGGTTTCTTCAACAAAAGAATAGAGTGGTTTCCTTATAGGGGCAAATGAAGAAGTAAAGACATTTCAAAAGGATGTCAACTTCACCACAGTTGACTCTCATGATACTCATAATGTTCCAAATAGAATGCATGTTTCCAGAAGTGAGAGGGCATGTGACTCATAGGGTAATACATCCTAGCCAACAACTTCCTGTCACTGCCTTGCTGCTACCTTCATTGTAAAGTAACTCATTGGCCTATGTCACTTGCAAAATTAACCAAGCCTTTTAGTCATTGTTTGTCCTTCATTCTTGAAGAAGACCATAACATCAGGAACATGATGCCATGATTTGCAAGTGAATTGGATTTAAGTGAGAGAGAGCTGTGCAAAGTCACCAGCCTCACTCTCTCCTCCTGAGCCATGGGGATCAAGTAGCAAGGTACAGATCAGGAGATCTCTGGGAATGAGGTGGTAGAAATGGGTTAAATGTAACAAAGGGGTCTTTTTGTTGCCTCTCACGATGGTGGGGTTGGGGACACAATATCTAGAAAGGGGAAATTTCTGGGAAGATCAGAGAAGAGTACACCCTATGGCATTTATTCCTCTGGACTCTCTCAGGCCAGAGTGGGTTCTGAGCAGCCTAGGATAGGGTGGAGGGGCAGGAGGAGGAAGAGGCTCACCAATGACAGATCATTCAGTGGCAAAAAAAAAAGTCAAATAAAATACTACTTATTTTCATATATTATGAAAATGTTATATAGCTCTATCACTTAACAATGAGAAAGATAAGTAACATTTTCTCAGTTACAACTCATCCATGAGATCACAAACCCATAAAAAGTATCAAAGTATGTTACATAGTTAAGAAGTCAACTTATAGGAAAAGGATAAAGCTCTCCATACTTTCAAATATTCCTCCCCAAACCAAAATAATTTTATATAATTTGAGTAAAATGTTACTTTGACAACCATTTTTCAAATATAAGTGCAGTCACACCCAGATTGCCATGAAAGGAACTGAGAAAATTTCTTAACCGTTATATGACTAACAATAAAATAAAACTTAAAGCTATGGAATTATAATGACCAAACTTGACCCTGAAGGAAAGTTAAGACTATTATATCTTTTAATCAATAAAAACTTATTTTAAAAACCCTAATAAGAAAAGGTAATGCATCTTCCTTCCTTCATTCCAGAGGTAGGGAACTATGGGTATTGTCAGATATGATCAATATGTTGGATGATTTTGTTGAATTGTTTTTCTTTTACTTTTTTTAATCTTTGTTACAAGGATTGGCTTGCTAAATGTGAGGGGGAAAGGACACACTTGGAAACATATATTGTATACCACCATTAATAACTTTAAAAGAAAATTTAAATTAATTAAAAATAATAAATTGAATTTAAACATATATATACACACTGTTTAAAGCAAATGTATAGACTATAAATGTAGGAGCAGAATAATTTAAGCTATTGCTTAAATTTAAGAGCTTAAATTTAATTGCTTAAATTTAAGAGATATTGCTCTTAAATACTTTTTCAATGACCATGATACTGAATTTATTTCTTTCTAAAATTTTCTTAGTTGACATGTAAGATCATATTATTATGAAATATTAGAACAAGAAGGGACCTTTGAGATCCTGTAGTTCAATGCCCTCCTTTAACTAATGTGGAAATGAGAGTTCTAGAGAGGTTGGGAGATTTTCCTAAGCAAATATTGATTAATCACTAGAGCCATCCTTTCTATAACGTTTCCTAGTTAAAGTACACAAAGAGATGTGTATTACCTTAAATTTATTACCTTTAAAATTACCCTGCTTCAATCCACCCTTAACCACTAAAAGCAATAACTATAACCAACTAGACCTACAAAAATTCTTCCCACCAACACCACACCAGAGCCCTTGGGCAAAGTGGCCCCTGCTGTTAATTAGAGGGAAAGTTAGATCTCACCTCAAGCCTCTACAACTGGCTAAGTTTCAGCCTGAGCTTTAATCTACTTAGCCAGCCCACTAGATCACTATGTCCTAGCCAGGGTGGTCTTCTTGCCACTGGTACCACTACTTTTGTTCCTGTTTCCTCTCTTTCCTTCCAACTTCTTCCTCAGGGAATAATAAATTGAATTTCCATTGCTACCGTGAAGAATATGACAATATAATGATCTTTGTTTCCCCTGTAGTTCCTTCCTCACCAGCTTCAAAGGAGCAACTTTCTTCCTTGGCCATTACTACCCATAACTTTGTACTGATCCAGGTAAGAACTGTCATTCCCTGGACCATATATACATACATAAAACTCTACCCTTCCCTTCCATTGTTCCTTGTGGAACTCTCATTTTTAATGACTTTTGCAGCATGTTCATTTCCAAATACGTACCTTACCCTATCAGATACAAATAAAACCTTACTACATGACAAAATTTTTTTAAAAAAAAAAGGATTTAAAAATCAGTTCAGGAAAATCAATGAACACTGCAATATAATATGCAATATTCTACACCTACAAGTCCCCATCCACTACAGTGATGGGATTTTCTCATCTCTTCTCTTGAGAACAGGCCTGCTTATTATAATCAGAACATTATGCTTATATAATTTGATTTATTTTTCTTTTTGTTTAAACTGTTGTTACTATTGTGTCTATCATCTTCCTTGTTCTGCTTTATTTCAATATGCTTCATATCATAGAGTCATAGATCGATAGCTGGAAGGTCCTTAAAGATAATCCAGTAGATTTTTCAATGGAAAAAATTGGAATCCAGGAAGGTTAAGTGACTTGTCCAAAGTCACACAGATGGCAAGTAATAGAACTGGTATTCAGACTCAAATGTTTTATCTTCATATCTTATCCTCTTTGCACTGAATCAGGCATGATTCTCTGAATTCTTCTTATTTAGCATTCTAAGTGCACAGTAATATTCTAGTTAATTCATGCACCACAGTTTGATTAGCCATTCTCAAGTTGATAGGGAAAAGGATGAGCATTTATTAAGTACTTGTTGTCATTTAGTCATTTTCAGTTGTGTCTCTTCATGACTCCTTTTGGAGGTTTTCTTGGCAAAGACACTAGAATGGTTTGCCACTTCTTTCTCCAGCTCATTTTACAGATGAGGAAATGAAGGCAAACAGGGTTAAGTGCCTTGCCCAAGGTCACAGAGCTAATAAATGCCTGAGGTTGGATTTGAACCCAGTGCTCTATCCACTGTGCCATTTAGCTGCCCTTATTAAACACTTACTATATTCCAAACACTTTTATCTCATTTTGATCCTTATATCAACCCTGGCAGGTATCCCCATTTTACAGTTGAGGAAACTGAGGAGGAAAGAGGTTAAGTGACTTGCCCAGGGTCCTATGGATAGGAAATATCTGAAGAGAGACTTGAACTCAGGTCTTCCTGACCCCAGGCCCACATCTACTGTGCCACCTAGCTGATGGGTACCTACCTTATTTTCAGTTCCTCATTACAACAAAAAGTGCTGCCATAAATATATTTTGGTACCTATGGTACTTTCCTTCAGTTTTCAACCTCTTCAACACTTTGAGTTATATGCCTAATAGTAGGATTTCTATGTCAATGGATATGATCATTGTACTCATTTATTTATGATAATTCTAAATTGATTTCCAGAATAATTGGACTAATTCACAACTCCACCAACAGCGTATTATTATGACTATCTTCTTTGTAGATCCTCTATCATTTACTATACCCACATTTTGTTTCAGCAATTTGCTGGGTATGGGGTAAAAGCTAACTGTTTTTATTTGAGTTTCTCATATTTTTAGTGGTTTGGAGCAATATAGTTGCTAGTTTGTGGTGCAGGGCATGGGGGGAGGGGAAGAAATATAGTTGGCACTGGATCTTTGATTTCGTTGACATAGGGAATGCCTGATAAAGAAACTTCCTCTACCGATACATATCAACACCTTCTCAACAAATTATATAATAGCAAGTTGCCTGAAGTTTGGTCCATAGTGACCATGGCTATTATGTGTTAGAGGCAAAATCTGAACCCAAGTCTTTCTGAATATTGGGTCTATGATCTACTGTACCAGGCCACCTCTCATACACTAGGAGTAAGATTAAATATAAATTTATAGCTAAAAGAGACCTTAAATATCACCTTGTCTAGTAACTAATTTTACAGAGTAGGAAACTGAGGCTCTAGATAATGAAACATTTATTGTAGATATAAATAGCAGAACTGGAGCTTGAACACTAATCCTCTCATACCAAAGCCAATATTCTTTCTACCACACTATATATCTTCCCATGCTTTTTTTCCCCAACTAGATTATAAGTTCCTTGAGAAATATGGTTTCTGTTCCATATTTATCTGTAGCTCTAACCCTTAACATAGTCCCTTGTACCTAGTATACACTTAATAAGTGCTTAACTGCATTGAACTTATTTAAAACATGACTGTCAAATATGATCCAAAATATACATAAATCAAAAATTTATTTCTCAATCATAGTATTTAGGGTCATAGAATCATAGATTTAAAGCTAAAAGGAACTTCAGCAGTGAACTAGGCTGATCCCTTTTTAACAGATGGGGAAATTCAGGATGAGGGAAGTTAAAAGGTCAACTCATCTATGTGCCAATGTCACATCTGGCAAATTTAATATATGCTTGTTTATTGATCAATAAGCATCAAAGGCAAGGCTATCTTTAACATATTTTAGCACCAATAATTTCTAATTATCCATTTTGGTCTATCAGGGAAAAAAAGTGCTTTCCCACATCATACTGCTCACCTTGTTCAGTCTCAAACTTGAATAAAAAAGAGAATACCTGAATGGAATGTGAAATGTTTCAACCTGGCATTCTTAGACCAGCATACAGAGAGCTTTTCCAAATTGTAGAGATTGAACCGGGCATTCAGTTCACACAAAATTAAAATATTTTTATCCCCTTGCTTTAAAATCTAACTGAGAAAATGCCTAACTCTCGTGATTTTCATTTAATGGATAATTTCTATTTTGTTAACCATTTCAATTTGCCTTCTATTTATCACTTGGAGAAACTAATCTACTCCACTGGTGTTCTGAATTCACAACAATTCAGGTCTCATAATGTTTTCTTTTTACAAAAGAACGTACAGTCTGTGAGCTTTTTCTTTAAACCTTGGATTAAGTTCATCTCTCCATCTCCATAGACCTCATTTCCTCTCTTCTCCCAATACAGCATTGTGGAAAAAGGGGGAAAAAACTGATGCAACACTTACAATCTTAACCTCAGCTATGTCTGCAAGGGGAAAGTGACATTTTTTTTCCCTGAATGGATACTTATTCATGGCTCAGCCTTGTCCAGACATATGCCTAAATACCTCTTCTCTCTTCTCCACCTTATAGGTACCACAGCGTCTAAGAATGTGACAGAGGAGCCCTTCAATGTCTGGGAATGTGACAAGGAACATGTTATACCTATTTTTAAATCTCCAAAATTCTTGTAATATCTGAAGCCTGGAAACCACTCTTGGATTATTTCATTGTTGGACCTCACCTAATATCTAGCTATTCCTACCCTCATTCTACATACTTAGAATGGCCTCCTTTCACTTGCCTCCTTCTCCATACCACAATCATTCCCATGGTAAGTTTCTCTGGTTGTTCCACAATTACATTGCCAGAAATTAGTGACCAAATGATAACCTAGCAGATGGAGAAAATTCATGCACCTCCCTCCATGTCAAATTTAATTCTAATCAAAGCATTAAATACTCTCTATGTTTTTGTCTATCAATGTCCAGTTACTGCCAAGAGGTAACTCAAAACTGGATCTAACAGAACACATTATGGTCAGATTTGTGGCAGAGGGGAGAGAGAGGCAACTCAGGATGACAAAATAGGATGCATACTTTCTCTTGATATAAATGTAATTCCCTGCTATTGCCCCCCACTCCCAAATATATAGAAAGTTGTGCATATGGACTATTTGCTGTCAGATATAAACTTTAGGGAAAGCAAATGATGATCTCACTACAATATTATAGTTATTGAATAGCAAAAGTATACCAATATTAAAAGTATAGACTCAAAAGATAAATTAATAGTAGTGGTTATTAATCTCTCTTGTAATTTCCTGTAGGGGAATAATATTCCATTAAATTAATATACAATTGTTTATTTAGCCATTCCTCAATGGATGAGTACCCCTTTTTGTTTCTAGCTCTTTGCTACAACAAAAAGAAATATTTTGGTACATATGGGTCCTTTTCCTCTGTGCAATATAGTCATACTAGTGGCATCACTGGATTAAAAAATAGGCACAATTTAGTTTATTTTTGAGTCTAGTTCCAAATTGCTTTCCAGAATTATTGGACCAATTCACAGCTCCATTAAGTTCAATAGCAAACTTTTCTTCTCCCAGTTCCTCCAGCAACTGTCATTTTCATTTTTTAGAACTTTTGCCAATCTGATTGGTGTTGGGCATAATAGCTTTAGAGTTGATCTGATTGGTACTTCTATAATTATTAGTTATTTGGAGCATATTTTCATTTGACTGTTAATAGGTTGGATTTCTTCCTTTAAAATTGCCTATTTATAGCCTTTGACCACTTATCTAGTAATGAATGTCTCTAGATTTTTTAATGTATTCAAATCAGGTCCTTGTGACATGTAGCCATGAGATATTTTACAGAGAAATTTATTGCCAAAATTTTTCTTTCCATTTAACTATTTTCTTTCTAATTTTAACCAATGACTTTGTGCAATAACTGCTCAATTTTATGTAATAAAAATGTTTTTTTCATCTTCTATGATTTTCTCATACTTTATCTAGTCTTTAACTCTTCTGCAATCCATAGTTACAAAAGATAGTTCCTTCCTTCTTCCTCTTATTTGTTTATTTTTTCTGCTTTTAATGTTTTCCCTGTTAGTTTGTCTGCTTATGATTAAGGTCTTTGAGTTTTATTCATCCTAAAATCTTTGGTAATTTCAGTCTTTCTTTCTCCTTATTTTCCCATATTGGTCACTTTCTGAATCCCTACCATCTGAGGGTGGCTAGATCAATCTCTTTCCACAATGGACAATTCATGTTTCACTAGTCTAGGTCTCTTCCCCAAGTGACTTCTAGGGAGACATAATGGCCCCAGATTGATGCTGGGCTCGTTCCCTTAGGCTTAGTGGAGAGCCTTATAGTCCCCTACACATGGGGCCCTGTCCTGTTTCAACTGTTCCTCAGTTTTCTGATCCAGCAGTGCAGAATGCTGCCTTGTTGCTACTATTGCAGCCTGATTTCTGTGACTTGGGTTTTGAATTTCTGAGGCACTGGGAGGAAGAGGAAGGTTGGGATGTGGGGATGAACTCTGTTTCAGGCCTAGACACATTTTCTACTCCTTTCTTCTTGTTCTTCCCCCCTTTTCTAGTTATCTTTTGCAGCACAAAATGATGCCAAGGTCTATTAAGGCCTCAGCAAATTTTTACAGTTTGGAGCTTTGATCTCCACTGGACTAGAAAGAGGGAGGTGGCATCAGGATATGGGAATGCATTTCGCTGCAAGCTTATGGTTGGATGATTAATTCAGTCTTCCTTCTAGTAGTGTGGTACATGGTTGCTGATTAAGCTCAGTCTCTCAAATTAGGCAATAGTTCATGGGGTTTTTGTTTTCTAACTTTCTTTTGGATTCCCAGTGTCCTAAACCCTGGAGAGGGCTGATGTTACTTCATCTTTGAAGCATGATTTTCATTTTGGAGATAAGAGAAAATGTCTACTCCTCCACCTTGTTTATCATGTGACCCAAAACCACTCTAACTTGTTTATGACATCACTTTTTATATCTAGTTCATGTATCCATTTGGAGATTATCTTGGCATGTGGTGTAATATGGTGGTCTAAACCTAATTTCTGTCAGATGGTTTTTCAATTTTCCAAATGGTATTTGTCAAATAATGAGTCCTTATCCCAATATTTGGGATTTATCAAGCACTAAGTTACTGTGTTTAATTTTTTTTGGGGGGGAAGGGAGAGCTTCTAAATGATGTGCATGTTAAAAATGGAAAGCTAAATAGATTTATGTGTTATCCTTGCTCATGATCTTTACCATATAATTCCAGATTTTAATATAGATGTTACAAAATGAGTATTCACATTAACTCTTTCTACTCTAGTCTCAGGATAGATATTTACCCCTACCTAGGGTCACATTTTTTTTAAAAAGAAAAAGCCATTGGGTTTATGCCTTCTACCCTTCAAATAAGCTTAATGTTATACTTTCTCCCTTTAATCATCACCACATAATTTAACATCTATGGAACAAATGATGAGTGTATCTCCTCATACTTGATTAAAAAATAATCATGCCAAAAGCACAGAAATTTTCATCTAAGAATCATATTAAAAATACAAATATCTAAGATGATAAGAATAACAAGAGATAATGCATGCTCATGAATAACTTTCCAGTTCTATTGTCTTGTATTCTTATTTAATCCAACACAAAAACATTTATTAATCACCTACCACATATAGTTGATTATGTCAGAGACTAGAGATACCAAAAGAAAAGTGAAAACTACTCTGTCCTCAGAGATCTTATATTCTACTTGGGTGGAGGTGGTGGATAAACATATACACAATTCTTTAAGAAAGAAAAATGGAGAAAAATCTAAGATGATCAAGAAAGGCTTCTGATTTGAGCCTTGAAGGAAACCAAGGATTCCAAGTTATGGAAGAAAGAAGAGAGGGTATTCCAGGTATGGGGGAATATATCTTTTTTAAAACCTGTGGAAAATGGAATGCCAAGTTAGGAGATTGCAAGTAAGCCAATTTGTTCTACTTGTCAGATGTTTATGATGGCAAATAATATGAAAAAATATAAAAAGCAGGCTGGGACCAAGTTATGATTAGTAAAATTTATTTCTTAGGCATTTAACTGTGGCTGGTGCTTAGGGAGGAGAACCATATAGTCTCAGTCATGGGATCATATATTTAGACCTAGAAATAGGAGTGTGCTGGAGCCGATGCCAATTGGACAGCAAGAACTAATTGCTAAATTTTCAGTGTGAACATTTATACCCCAGAAACAGGCAAATGTTAAAAATCAAGGCTTACTTATTGTTTTATTGATTGTCTAGACTTTGAAAGGTAGTGGAAAAATGTTAATAATGAAAATTAAACTTATCATGTATACATTTTAAGATAGCCTGTTGTTAAAATTTACCAGCACATTTCTGTCTGGAAGGAACATTACAAGGTCATGTCCAACCTTTTACTTTATAGATAAGGAAACTGAGGTACAAAGAGGTTAAGTAACTTGCTCAAGGACATACATAGGTAGTAAGTTACAAAATCATGGTTCAAACTAGATTTTCTGACTCCAAATCCAATATTCTTTTCACTGTAATAAGGTGTGGAGTTATGGTGGCTCCAGATTTAATCATCCCATAAAAAATGGAGACCCAGAAAGGAAAATCAGAAATAGAGGTTTCTTGGCAGTGGATGAAGACTTGAACTTGGAGTCAGGATGACTTAAGTTTAAACTCACCCTCAAACATAAGCAGTGAGATTCTAGGCAAGTCACTCAATCTTTGTCTGCCTTTGTTTCCTAAACTTTAAAATGGAGATGATAATAACAGCACTCACATACCAGGGTTCTTATGAAGATAAAATGAGATAAAGTTGTAAAATAATTATACAAATGTCATCATTATCATCATTTTCATTTAACAATGAAGCAAAAGAAAACTGCAGACAGAGGTGATTACCTCTATCTCTTAAAATACTCCTCTTCCCTTACAACACAGCTTTAGTATCACCTTCTACATGAAGATTTTCCCAGTCCACTCCATCTGCTAATACTCTCCCTTCTTAACTACTTTCTATTTATTTTTATTTATTCTACTTATATTTATTCTGAATATATTTAAATATATACCTTTTGTCTCCTCTGATAGAATGCAAGGTGCATAAAAGTAGGTATTGTATCTCCATTGCTTAACATAATGGCTGGTACATTGAAGGAATTTAATAAATGCTTGTTGATAAACCTATTGATTGTTTTCTTAGTTGATACACTTTATTATCTATTTATACAAGAGATTATTGCTTTCAGTAGATGCTGTATTAGATGATCTTAAAAAGCCATCCAACTATCAGATTCTATTATATTTTGCTTTATTTTTGTTAATCCTAAATGTAACAAGGTGTTGATCAGAAAATTTCTGATCATTTAAACTTTCCTCCCCCAAAACAAATAAATAAACAAATGGATATATGTATGAATGAATGAATAAACAAATAAATGAATGAATGAAATTATCTCATGAAATCATAGGGTGAAAAAAGCAGGTAACAAAGACAATTATATGTAAAGTATTCACTTTTCAGATTTTTTTTTACCTTTTTCACTTTTCATTCAGGGAAGCTAACAACCTCAATGAGATGGAAAGGTTTACCCTTTTCAGACTTTGAAGTGGTCCATTTGCCCTTTGTAAAGTATGTAAAGTATTTCAGAGTTTTGCCAGTGTAAAAAAAAGTGTGAAGTGTAAACACATCTTTACTCTTTCAGAAGATATAAAGCTCCTCAATCAACTTATATAACAGTTAAACATTGACTTCCTGAAGGATCAGCCATGATTTTGGTGCCCTTATAAAGGAAAAACAAGCTCTGAAGAGTCAGTTGTCTCTGGCAGCTGAAAGAGGACCTCTTTCATCTGAAAAGAGAGATAGATCTTAGGAAAAAGCTGAGTTGTTGAGGATTCACTCCCTTGTGCATATTAGTTGATGCAAGGAGGTAGGAGATTGTTTTTCTCCTTTCCTCAGAAACGGAATGTTTCAATAGAGTTTCAGAGCCATAGGAAATTCATCCAGCAAGAAGTCCTAGACAGATGAGCCATAGAATGGAGGAATCCCACGGTCCCAGAGATTTAACCTACCCAGTAAATATTGTGTAACCAAGGGGAATAGTGTGTGGACATCACAAGAAAAGAAAAGGCATCAATATTTATAGAAGTGTGAGTTGTCTTGGCCCTATGTATTCCCTACATATGTGTTTTTCTACTAGGATACTATGTGTGGACAATCTTCCAACTGACATTGAAAGTATATATGGGAGAAAGGGCCCCAGATTTATGGAGGGAATGTTTTACACCCCTTCTCATGCTATAGTATTTGGTAAATATCTTTGTTTTGATCCAATTGTTTAGACTGACTGATAATTAAAGGTCAAAATGATGGTGAGGGCTCATGAGCTATAGTTTTAAGATTATAAAACCATAGGGAACTTCAAACCTGGGAAAGTCAACCCCCAGAGGAGCCCAATCTGCAAACAAAAGTTGGGGGGTAGTATTGAGAGGGATTATGTATACAAATGATATGATATATAGTGGACATTTGCATTTATAAATATACGTAAAGCCAAAATAGAAACAAAAAGGAATGCATTGCAATAGCTCTAGGAGCCCCTAGGGCCTATATGAACTGAAAATTACTTAACAAAATGCAAATGTACTCAGGAAGGTAGCCAGGTTCCCAGAATATGTAATTTCTATCATCTCAGATTTTTAATAGGTAGGAGCTGAAGAATCATATTGTCTTTTAATAGAAATATTACTGTGTAAAAGTTTTTTTAGAAATTCTAAATGACCTTCAAAAAAGCTACAGAAGTCCCTTTGCATTTCAATTACCTTATTTAGGCATTAGATAGTAAATGTTTTATTTAGAAAAATGATTAATCATTTTTGGAAGGCTTATAAAATACTTATGAGAGGAAACCGACCTTCTGGTTGGAAAATTCCTCTCAAAGGAATTCTAAATGTCACAAAGAACAAACTGAGCCAGATTTTTTTTAATTCTCTTTGCATCATCATGTTTAATTCACATATGGGCTGAAATGAAGATGCTGAGCCTCTGTTTATGGGTCATCTTTATCAGAGAGAGAAAAATGCAATTGTAGTAAAATAGGGCTCAGTGTAACAGAAATCACACGCAGATCTCCCTCAATGAAGTCCCTGAATCTGGCTTCACTCTTAAGCCAAAGAAATGGAGCCAAATCATGAAAGCATTTTTGTGTGGATGTAGAGCTGTCTCCCACAGTGTTCTGACTGTAGGAATGCAGGCACTTTCCATCTGATACTTCTTCCTCTCTGCACTGTTTTTCAGTAACAAAGATTCAGAACTAGCCTGATATGATTATAGAAGCTATTGTTTTTCTGCTCACATATCTCTGAACAGGAGAAATTTTGTTCAAGCATTTAATTAATTGAAACTGAGGGTCCCACAAGGCATGAAAGTTTAAATTCTGGGTTCCTAGGAAAAATTTTCAGGAAAGAAATACTTCTACTCATCTAGGATGATAAATTTAGAACTCAAAGAGGTCTCAGAGGTTATATCATTGAACCTCCTTATTTTGAAGATGAGAACACTGAGACTTGGAGAGGTTGGGTGACCTGGTCAAGGCCACATCTATACTATTGGCAAGGGTGGGGGGTGGGACCCAAGTGTTCTGATTCAAGAGCCAGTATTTCTACATTTACTGCTACTTACCAAAGGCAGCATTGTATTGTGAAGAAGATGATGGATTTTGAGTCAAAGAGACCTGATTTCATGATACATCTTGTTTCAAACACTTACTAGCTGTGTGACCCCAAATCACTTAACTTCTCTGTTTCTCAGTCTTCTCATCTATAAAATGAATTGGATACATTTGATGGCTTCAAGGTCCCTTCTAGCTTTAAATCTATGATGTGCGTGTGTGTGTGTGTGTGTGTGTGTGTGTGTGTGTGTGAGTGAGAGAGAGAGAGAGAGAGAGAGAGAGAGAGAGAGAGAATTAGAATTTTTAAGTGTTTACTATGGGCTAGTACTGTACTAATAACAAGGAATGCAAATTCAAACAAGAGAAACCTTAACCTCAGAGAGCTTATATTCTAGTGGAGGAAGATAACATAAATGAAGGGTTGGAAAAGGAGAAGGGAGAGCAAGGATATCAACACCCAGGTAAAGCTATTGGCAAAGAAGTAAAGAAATCCATAGAGTGAATCTTGCCAGGAGTGAAATGAGCATGGCTGAAGCCCCTCATGAAATGGCCATCTGGACTTGAGATTCACCAATTTTGAGTACAAGTCTTGTGACAGAAGTATTTTCAAGATGGGAATGAGTCTATGAATCTGTGATTCTACTCCCTTCTCTGGCCAGTAATAAACTTCTCCATATCAAATATACAGGGAGAAGATCTGACTTATTGATAGGAAAAGTATAGAAGAGACATTTATTGAAAGTCCTGTAAGTACAGGCCATTAAGATCAGTCCCCTTCACTTAGAGGAGATAGAACATCAAAATAGAGATGGAATGACTGATAGAATCAGTCTAAGAGTACAGACCTATGAGTTTCAGGATGGTTACAACTCCTTGAGCTTAATCTTATCTGAACTGCTCATAACTGATGTATCTAAAGTTATCTGAGTGCTTACTCTAGATTGCCTCATCCATCACCATTTATCTACTTCAATGTAAAACAACTCAGCCCTTAGAATCTGTAGGCCATTCGATAGTTGGACTGTTTGGCTATAACCAACTTTCTGGGGGTGTTTATCCATGCAGTTTCATTGACCTATGCTAGACAAGGGGAAATAGAGTAGCAGAGAAGTGGACATGCATATGTCTTCTTGTATTCTTTATATATGAATGAATATGTCCATATGACATTTATTATTCAATGAATCTTGTACTTAATTTAAGGTGAGTATGGCTATATCTTTTCCTTGACATCTCTGTACCTGACTAATGTATCATAATAAGTAGGGATTAGAAAGGTGAAAATAGAAATTGAGAACAAATAATCTGGAAGAAAAGGGGAGGGGGGATGATGTTCAATGTACCTGAAGACCCCACAATCAAAAGCCTCTCTTTCTCCTTTGTATGACCAAATAGGCATCCACTGTCCCATACCCGGGCTGTAAAAAGTAATTGCTGTATTTTTATGGGTTTTTATCTTCCCTTTTCTCTCCATTGACCAGAGAAATAAAAATGAGGCATCAGAGTAATGGTTTTATAATATTTCCATTTAAAAAAATTATTTAGATCTTATTTGTCATTGATTTAAAAATTAATCAAAATCTGGAATCTTTCTAAGAAACACATGCCTGGAGTCTGTATCATTTGATAGAATGAATAAAGTGAATAAAATAGACAGGACCTCAGCTGAAAGTTCTCCCTCCTTTTGTGAGCTCATCAAGTAACTACCTGGGTATATTTATACTTATGATTCTTACACTTTGTGGATAACAGCATATAACAGGTACCTTTGCCAAGAATAACTTCCAACAAAGGCTAAGAAAGTTCATTTCCTGGATAAGAACAAAATCAAAAATCCCAACTGGTTTGTTACATAATATTTGAAGATTCTCTTGACCTAACTCTCTTAGACAACTGATCAGCAGTTGCTAAGTGAACTTTCACGTGGTCTGTCAACATGTAAACTATCTCAAAATGTTTTTTCAGAGTTAAATGACTATACTAACAGAGCCCAAATTACTGTTCTGTGAAATTACATATTTACATTCACCTGTAATTTTTTAAGTGTTACTTTTGGAAGTATTGCTCAGATTGTAATTATTTGTCTTTTTAGTTTTTGTTAAAGTTCTCTTGAGTAGAACTTTAGCCGTCCCATAGAACCTCACTCTTTCTTTTCCTCCTTTCAGACCAACTGCTCCATAGCCTCCTTGCCAACTGCCTCACTACCTTCACCAGAGACAATGTCCTGGAGGAATTTCCAAAATGGTGCCTCATTTTACTGATTGATAACTGACCATCCAGAAACTATTTAAACAAAGTCCAGACATTCTTTATTTTTACTCCCTCCTCTTTGGTCATCTCGCTACGACATCCCCCTTATCAATCACCTTTTATCTTCATTCTTCCCCAACACTCATCTCACTCTCTAGTTCTGGAACCAAGAATCATGATCAAATTAATGCTTCCATTGTTCCTGGATAGGGGTACATCAGTATACTTCCTTTTGGTCCCTCTCACTATTCCCATAGACAGAGGGTGTGAATATAAGGTGACTTTGATGGAATGATACCTTAAAAAACAAAATAAAGAGGTGAGAAAGAAAATTTGCTGTCATGCCTGACTCTTCATGAGCCCATTTGGAGTTTACTTGGCAAAGATACTAAAGTGATTTTCCATTTCCTTCTCCAGCTCATTTTACAGATGAGGAAATTGAGGCAAATAGAGTTAAGTGACATGCCCATGCTTGCACAACTAGTAAGTATCTGAGGCCAGATTTCAACTCATGAGGATGAGTCTTCCTGACTCTAGGCTCAGTAGTCTATCTACTGCACCATCTAGATGCCCTTGTTGAAAAACTTACCAACAATTAAAGCTGTCCCAAAGTAGAATGGACTGCCTTAGCCAGTATTGGTACCTTCTCACTAGATTTTCAAGTGAATAATGAATTCTCACTTGTCATAGATGTTGTAGGGGAAAATCCCTGTTCAGGCTGAGATTAGGGTAGCTAGTCTTTGAGATCTCTTCTAACTCTGAGATTCTGTGATTTTGTCATGAAAATGATCTGACTTAAAGTGATCACTTCTTCAAAATCCATTCCAGAATTTTATCAATATCAAGATAATGAGCCTATAGTTTGAATTGCCCAGCTTCTTCACCTTTTTGAAAAGTGGAACAAGGTTTGCTTTTCTCCAGCCTCATAACATGTTTCTTTTTTCATCACATTTCTTCAACAATCACTGACAACATTTTAACAACAATATCTGCAAATTTTTCCAAATTCCACTGAAAAGTAGCTTATCCAGGATATGAGACTTGACATCTTTAAGGAAAGTGTAATACTCTCATAACTATTTAGCCTATCAATATCCTGCTAACAACTTTTGTTCCATCTTTCCAAGAATAAAAATTATTGTCATTGATAGAGAAAATAGACGTAAAATGACCAAGTACTTCTGATTTTTGTATCATCTTCCCATCCATCTTAAATAGGAATCTGATCCCTTCTTTGGCTCTTCCTTTTGTACTCAATGTCCCTTTACAAGTACTATTGTTGTTGTTGTTTTTAGCTCTTATAAAATGCCTTGACTTATACTGGACTTTAGCCCTAATAATACTATTTTAGAGGAACTTCCTAATTATTCATCTGTTCTAAGTTTCCTATCCTGGATTCCAGCTCTCATACATGACCTTTGAAAATCTAAGTGTGTAGCTGTGTGACCCTGGGCAAGTCACTTAACCCCAATTGCCTCACCAAAAAAAAAAAACAAAAAAAAGAAAATCTAAGTGTGTCATTATTCCCTGAGAAGCCTCATTGTTCTCCTTAGATGCTTCCCCTTTTTATGTTTCTTTGAAATCATTCAGAAAAACATCACCAGGATTTCTTTTGGGAGAATCTCCTATCCCTCACAAACCAACTTCCCTTCTAGTGCCTCAAGCAATGGGATTCTACCTATGATTTGCCTGTCTACTTGAAATCTGCTTTCAAACAGTGCACATGTCAAGCAGTGTGCTTATCTATCACCACATCTAAGATTCTGTGGTCTACTGCCTAAAGTTGTCATCATTCCCTCTGTTCAGGAATAACAATTCCCTGCAGACTTTCTCTCCCTTTCTTAAAGATGAAATTACAGCAATACAAGTCAAGAGTTTGTTTTTTTTAGCTATTCTACTCTTTTAAAAATAAATTCTATTGATACATTTTGCTTTTACATCTCTTACATTTCCAATGTATTCCTTACCTGACCCCCTTCCAGAGAACCATCCCTTATAACAAAGAATGAAAAAGAGAATAGAAAAAGTTTAGTAAATCTACAACATTGAAAAAGTACATTATATCTAGTGTTCCATACCCATATCCTTGCTCCTCTGCCAATAAAGGGGGAAGTGCTTTCTAATATCTCTTCTTTGGTGGCCAAGCTTGGTCATTGTTCTTGCCCAGAACAAGAATATCAATGAATCAAAGAATTTGAGTTACAAGGGACCACAGCAACCATTTATTATAACTGTTAGATGAAAGGAATCCACACTATAACATTCCTGACAAATGGTCATCCAGCCTCTGCTTGAAGACCTCCAAGGAGAAATCTATACCCTATCAAGACAAATCATTCCACTTTGGCATAGTTCCAATTGTTAGGAAGTTTTTCTTGACATCAAGCCTAAAATAGCCTCTTTGCCACTTTAATGCATTTTTTCTAGTTCAGCCTTCAGAGGCTAAAAAGAATAAATCTAATTGATCTTCAACGTAGTAGCTCTTCAAATAATTGGTGACAGCTATCAAGTAGGTTCAGAGTTTCCCCTTGTCTAAGCAAAACATTGCTTAGACAATTCCTTCAACAATTTCTCCTATATCGTGGATTTAAAGCTCCCAGAACAAAATACAGTACTCTAGATGAGGTCTAACAAAGACCTCAATAACACTGTCACTTTCCTATTCCTGGAAGCTATGATCTTCTTAATGCAGCCCAAGATTTCTTTAACTTTCTTGACTGTGGCATCACACTGCTGACACATTAAGATTGAAAGACCACTAAAACCACAAGATCTTTTTTAAAATATTTGTAACTAACCATGTTTACCCCCATCTAATACTTATGGAGGGTTTTTTTGCACCCAAGTTAAATTGATCACTGTTGAATTTCATCTTATTGTATTTAGCCCAATGTTCTAGCCTAGCAAGATCCTTTTGTATCCTGCTTCTGTCATTCTGTCATATTCTGTCATTCTATCATTCTGTCACATCTTTCTGTCTTCTGCACATTTGATGAGCATAACATCAAAGACTTTACCCAAGTCATTGATAAAAATGTTAAGTATTACAGAGATAAACACAGATCCCTGGGTATCTGTTCCCTCCACCAGCAATCTCCCCCTACTTTTATGTTGAACCATTAACAACTATTCTTTGAGTCCAGTCACCCAATAAGCTCTGAAGCCGTCTGAATGTATTATAGTCTAGTCTATACCTCTTCATCTTCCTCACAAGAATAATATGAAATAAACTACCCAAAGTTTTAATAAGAGCTAGGTAAAGTATATAGAAAATATTCTCATCATCCACTAGTTTAATGAATATATATAAAAAAAGGAAATTATAGGGGCAGCTAGGTGGAGCAGTGGATAGACCACCAGCCCTGAAGTCAGGAGGACCTGAGTTCAAACCCAGCCTCAGACAAAACACTTGACACTTACTAGCTGTGTGACCCTGGCTGAGTTACATAACCCCAAATGCCTAAAAAAAAAAAGGAAATCAGATTAGTCTGATTGGTTCTTCCCTTTCTGGATGTTTACCACTCATATCTTTATTAACATTTTCTAAAAATTTTCCTAGGAAATGAAATTGAGCTAACAGCAGACTCTGTTGGCCTTCTCTAATCTTGTGGCACCTTTCCTATTTTCCACAATCTCTCAAATGTTACAGATAACAGCTCAAAAATTATTTCTCACAATATATTCAGGAGATTTAGTGATGCAGTTTGTCTGAGACAGCTGAGTTGAATTCCTTAAGGGAAACTAGATGACCTCTTGTTATTTTATCTTGGGTATCAACTCCCTGCTAGTTGTTTTTGTTCTTTCATTTCTACTATAAAGATTATTCACTTCTGCAGCAAAAATAGAAGCAAAGAGATTATAATTAAGCAACTTTGCCTTCTCTTTGTTGTCAGTTATTAGCATCCTATCCACCATAAAGAAAATTCCTACTTCTCTGATCATCCTTTTTTCTCCCAATATAGCCTTAAAAAACTTTTATTGTTCTTACCTTATTTTACTAGCTTCAACTCAGTCAGTCAATAAACATTTATTAAATACTTAATATATGCCAGACATTGTGGGAGCACTAGCAATACAAAGAAAGGCAAAAGCTAGTCCCAGCTCTTGAGGAGCTCACAATCTAATGGAGGAGACAATACGCAAAAAAACTATGCAAACAAACTATACACAAGATATAGTCCAAATGACCAGTACAGACAAAGCACATTCTGAGCCTTAGAATCTCTTTCAATATTTTTACAGGTTCATGTCACACTCATATTTATTTTTCATTACCTGGTCTTGCTTTCACTTGCTTGTACATTACTTTTGTTTCTGGTATTTTTTTTTCTTTATTTTTGAAGGCAATCAGAGTTAATTGACTTGCTCAGGATCATACAGCTAGTAAGTGTCTAAGGCTGGATTTGAACTCAGGGCCTCCTGGCATCAGGGCCAGTACTCTATCCACTGTACCACCTAGCTGCCCCTTTGTACATTACTTTTAAAAATCTTAATTAGTTGATAAGTTCCCTGAACATCCACATTGATCTCTTCAGAAAGAAAAAATCCATTTTTTCCTCTTCATTGGAATTGTTTCCCTTTGAATCTTAAGAATTTCATTCTTGAGCATCTCCCATCCTTCCTGCACAGACATCCTTTGAAGCATTTTTGCTTTTCCTCTGAACCTTTTGAAATCTGATTTCTCAAGTTCTAAGTTGCATAGAGAAAAAAAATCAATAAACCTAAAGAGAAATTGGTCAAAGGCTAGAGGTGATTTCTAGGGACCTGAGTCACTTAGATCTCCTTCTAGTTGAAGAAGATAATATTAATGCTTTACATATACATTTCTGAAACATTTTGTTTACATTATCCTATTTAATCACAATAGCCACGTGAAACTTTTTTTATTATCCCTATTTTACTGATAAACTAATTAAAATTCAGGGCAATAAAGGTTTTTTTGCTGTTTTTGTTTTTGTTTTTTGTTTTGTTTTGTTTTGTTTTTGCCTAAGGCCACACAGCCTGTAAGTGGTACTATGGAGATTCAAACCCACATATTCTGACTTAAGATCCTCCCCTTTTTCTACTATAACACACTGGGTCTTTCTTATTCAGGAATCTAGAGCAAGAAGAAATTTTTAAGAAGACTTCAAGCCACTGCACCTATCTATAAGCCAACTACAGGTTCACCTAATGTAAGACTCATGGAAGTGACTTTGGAGAATCACTTTGATAACAAGTGTCATCTGCCAGGCAAAGAGTTAACAAACTATAGATAATACTTGGAAAGGATATGTGATCTACATTATAAGATCACATAAAAAAATTAGAGAAACATAAGGAAAAAACTCACCACTGAGATCTATAGATAGAGGAAAAAATCCAAGACCAAACAAAAGATAAAAAGATTCACAGAAGATGAAATAGATAATTTTGTTTGCATAAAACTTCCACAAACAAATCCAATTAAACTAAGATTAAAAAGGATAAATGAAGGTAAAATATTTGCAGCAAGTTCCTTGGATAAAAGTCTCATTTCTAAGATGTATAAAAATTGATTCAAATTTATTTTTTTAAAAAAGAGTATTTCCCCAACTAATAATTAATCTAAAGATGTGAACAAACAGTTCTTAAAAGAAGAAACCAAGACTGTCTATAGCCTTTTGAAAAAAATGCTCCAAATAACTGCTAATTAGAGAAAATTAAATTAAACCAATTCCATCTCCTATTGCTTAGAATAGCAAAGATGACAAAAATGATGAATGTTAGAGGGGCTGTGGGAAAACAGGCACATTTCACTGTTGGTGGACCTGTGAATGGGTACAGCCATTCTGGAAAGTAATTTGAAATTATTCCCAAAAAGTTATTAACTAGTATATTCTCTTTGGCTTCTATACCACCCCTAGGTCCAAACCCTAAAGAAATTAAAGAAAGAGGAAAAAGTTCTAAATGTATAAAAATACTTACATTATCTTTTTTGTGGTAGAAAAAAAGCTGAAAACTAAAGAGATGTTCAACAATTGAAGAATGACTAGATAAGTTATGGTACATTAATGAGATTAAGTACTATTGTGCTATGAGAAATGAAGAATTGATGATTTCCAAAAAGTATGGAAATACTTGAAATGATGCCGAGTGAAGTGAGGAGAACCAGATAATATCGATATTATCAAAATGAATTATTTTAAAGATTTTTAGAAAACTGGGGAAGAATGAAATTAGCAGAACCAAGAGAAAAATTTATACAGTAACAACAAACTTTGAAAGGTATATGCACCATGATCATTACAATGACCATTCATAATTCCAAAGGACTGATGATAACACATGCTATTTACTTCCTGACACAGAGGTGGTGATGAATTTCAAGTGCAGAATTTGAGACAGAGGCAGAGAGAGAAAGAGAGTAAGAGAGAGAGAGAAACAGAGACAGACAGACAGAGACAGAGACAGAGATCATAGCTCTTACAGCTTTCTAAGCCTTTCCTCCAAAAACTCTTATTTTTTTCACTTCTCACCTCTACCTTTTCTCATTTCATTTATAAAATGATATTTAACTTTTTTTACTCTTGCTTTATGCTTTATTTCTTTCAAGAATTCTAATTGTATTTGTGTCCAAGCCATGTTTTCTTTGAAACTTTGCTTATAAATGTTTGTGGGTTAGTCTTTTCTTCTGGGCTTGTATCCTGGATGTCCCTGTCATGATGATAGATTTGTATTCTGGAAATATTTTTCCCAGCCTTAGTTCTCAAAATGGGACTTTGTATTAAAACCAGCCTCTGTGCACTTTGGGAGTAGGGGATGTCTTGAATTTATTTGTTTTTGATTTGTATTGGGGAGGGGAGGTTTCCTACTACTTTCTCACAATATTGAGTGCTATGATCTTCAAAGATCTCAGGAGTGGCACAGGTGAGGGAACTGTAAGTTTTCATTGTGCCCAAAGTGGTCTAATTAGGACAAAGTCTGATTGATGCCCTCCTGGTTTAAGCTTTTCAGGATCTGGACCCTGTTTTCAGTATGGATTACACAACTCTAGAAATAAGCTGATGTTGACTCTAACTAGATGGAAAGTTCTACATGCTCAAAACAACAGAACTGCAAACTTCACTCACCTGCGAGGATAGGGACTGAATCCAAAACTGTGCTCCATGATTAGAATCACACAACCACCAATTTCTCTTCCAGTTCATAGCCCACCCAGTAGTATACAGACTTGACCCAGACCACTCCTTGCTACAGTGTAGCCCCAAGTCAGTTCCCCTCCTCATTCCATACTGGATCTATGATCCAGTTCAGGGGGCAAGTGATTGTCCCTGTCATTTAGCTCCTGTTTCTGTTATCTGCACATCTTCAGACCCCTACTAGATCCTCTCACCATACACAGCTGCAGACCCTAGTTCAATCTCCATGCTGATAAGTTCTGTATGGTTCTTTCCTGGCTGGCCCCCATTCCCACTGCTTGAAGACTTCTGCTGAAATGGGATGGAAAAGTGACTCTAGGATTTATTGCTTGGATTTTCTGATGACAACTTGATCTGGCAATCTTTCTATATCTTTTTTGGACTAGCAGTAAGGGAAAGATGAATTGTACTGCTTCCTCCTGCTTGACCATTTTTGCTGATTCACAGATTTTCTCTGGAAGAAATGATTAGTGAAGAAATTTACTCACAAATTATATGATGCTTTATGGATATTATCTAGATGTGTATTATATAAACATATGTATAAATCTGTATATGAATACCTATATGTGTGTGTATATGTATGTATGTATGTATACCCATGTGAAGTCTACTCTTATAAAGGCTTTTAGTAGGCCTTCACTAGTTCTTCATACAGTCAATAAAATACTACCATTATATTTGAAAATATTTTGTATGAACTGAATATAAGATCCTTAAGTATGGCAGGTGATTAGGGCTAGGGTAGGGGTAGGGAAGAAAAAGAAAGGAAGGAGTCCCAATACAGCTTACTTACTACTTTGAATTAAAATGGGAAGTTCACATGTTTTTATAAAAAGATTCAACAACATGGAACTCCTGATCTAGGGTAAGGGGCATAAATGAATTATTTTTATTCATCCCACAAGGCACAAAGTGGCCTGGATTAGCATGTTCATTTCAGAATATCCATGTGGCAGACTCATGTGGACTGCCAATTTAATGTCTTTGGTGTTATAATCTTTTAAAGAAGGAGGGAGGCCCACAGATTCTTATGAGTGCTCTGCTACTGGTGTCGCAACATCAAAAGGAAGAGAAGCCAGCTGCTAGAATCAGAATCAGAAGAGAAACCACTGGAGTTTGTTTATAGCAGCACAGATGACTGAAAAGAAAAACAGCATTCACAGAACAGGCTTTGCCAGGACAAACAGTGGTGGGACACAGTGACACATTGCTAGCATGGACTTCATGTCAGAAAGAAGTATCCTAATTTAACTGCAGAACAATTATATTTGACACTCTGTTCATGCATAACTTGTACACAGGTTGCAGTTATAGAAAAGTAAGCTGAAAAACATCTGCATGAAGGAAAAATTATAAAAATGTTCATCTAACAAGGAATCAGGACACTCCATGACCTTTTAGAGACCCTAAAGAAAGATGGAACCTTACAGATAGGCTTAACACAGAATGGAATGCTAAGTATGACAAAAATATAAATTTTAAAGTATAATCAGATTTTTTCATAATAGTAAAATTGGAGAATATATGATAACAGTTCCTTAAAAAGAAACTTAAAAATCACAAAGCACATATGGTTCAAATAAATTCAAAAATACATTTTTAAAGTCATAATGATTCCTAATTAAACAGAAATTTAAATAAATCAATATTTACTTTTATTTTAGCTTCATTTACATCAAACTAAAAACAGTGGATATAATAAAGACTATCATTACTCAATACTCCTTGTTTTGGGGAAAAACCAAGTCACACAACATGACCTGGTCTGTGATTATTTACTCAATGGGAATGGTTTCTATTTTTCTATTTTATTATAATTATCTATATTTTCCTATTTTTTTGGTATCGTTAAAGGCAGTCAGTTGGTGCAATGAATAGAGCGCTGGATGTAGAATCAAGAAGAACTGAGTCTAAATGTGGCTCCAGACACTTACTAGCTATGTGACCATGGGCAAGTCATTTAATCTCTCTCTGTCTCAGTTTCTTCAACTACAAAATTGGGACAATAATAGCACTTACCTCCCAGGATTGTTGTGAGAATAAAATGAGCTAATTGTAAAGAATTTTGCAAATCTTAATGCACTATGTAAATGTTAGTTATTATTATTAGTAATTTCAAAATGATATCCATATATTGTCTTTTACATCCAATTCATTCACATAGATATATAAATATATTCTGTTACTCTTTGTTATATATTTATATATACATATGCATATATGTGTATGTATGTTTGTTTTCTTCTTAAATATATTGTTGGGAAACTGGATCACATGACCAGCAAAATAAGAGAGTAGTTGCTTTCCTCCAACCACAGCAATCAAAAAACTTCAGATAAAGGAATTACATGCCAGATAAAACTGATTCCATGTGGCTATTTTCATATGGCTTTAGATAATATATCTCTTACCTTATTTGTACCCCTCCCCTAATATAGCTCTATACAAGCTTACTTTTAAAAAATGTGAAATAATATTTAACGGTCCCACTTGTCATCTCCACTCCCAACCTACTCCACACATGGTACCTGCATAGAGAGCACAAGCAAATTTACAATAGTCTTGTGACACATTCCAGCTATAAGACTCATTCCTTACCCTCTCTAGATGGGGTAGATATTAATTCTTCCCAGTCACACAAAGGAAAATGGAGAATTACTTGAGGAAATTAGGAAGGGGGTGGGAAATACAGGCTGTGCAAAGATTCATAGGCTAGAAAGAAAAGAACATGAGGTCTAACAGAAAGGGTGCTTGAAACCAAGCTGATTCCAGTCTTCTTTCCACAGCATTTACTCAGGGAAGGGCGTCGGCCGGCTGATTCATATGTCACCCAGTACAATGATGCCAAGAAATCAAGCTACCCATCTTTGGATGTCTATCAAGCAGCAGAAAGGGAAGGAGCCAAAAGTGAGAAAGGAAACCAGAGGCAAATGATGAAAAATATGAAAAAAAAAGTTTGCTCAAGAAGAGACAAAACAACAGAGGCTGGGGAAAAAAGGGGTAAATGAATAAAATCTCAAAGAGAAACTGAAGAACATCAAACTATTGTCATAATATGAAGGAAAATATGCCAAAAGGGAAAAATGTGAAAAGCAAAAAGTATGGTAACAATAACAAATCTCAAATTGACTACATCCAGAAATGTGTGTCCCATTCTATGTGTTAGCTCATAACTTCTCTCTCAGGAGATGAATAGCATAATTCAACATTAGTTCCCTTGAATCACAGTTGATTATGATGGCAATTAGTTCTTAAGTCTTTCAAAATTGTTTATTTTTAGAATGGTATTATTATTGCATAAATTGTTCTACTGGTTCTGCTCACTTCACTCTGCATCATTTCTTGCAAATCTTTCCAAATATCTCTGAAATCTCTTTCATAATTGCTTAATAACACAATTATATTCTCTTACATTCATGTACCACAATGTGTTCAGCATTTCCCAACTGATTAGCACCCCTTGGTTTCTAATCCTTTGCCATCACAAAAAGAATAGCTACAAATGTGTTTTGCTTTGTTTTGTTACGTATAAGACATTTTCCTCCTTTTTTTTAATTTCCTTGACATATAGGCCTAGTAATGATATAATTGGGTCGAAGGGTATAAACAGTCTAACAAATTTAGGAGCATAGTTCTACATTACTTTCCAGAATAACTGGAGCAATTTACATTTCCAGCAACAGTACATGAGTGTGCCTGTTTTCTCACAGCTCCATCAACTTTTTCCATTTTCCTTTTTTATCAATTTTGTCATTCAAATGAGTATGAAGAGGAATATTAGAGTTCCTTTAAATTTACAAATCTCAAATTATCAGTGGTTTGAGCATTTTTTTTCATATGGCTTTAGATAATATATCCCTTACCTTATTTGTACCCTGCCCAAATATCCCTTCCCAATAGCACCTGGAATAGTACCAAACATAAAAGAATTGCATAGAATGGCAGAGAAAGTACTGATCTTAAAATTTAAAATGCACAAGATAAGATTCCATCACTAACATTTCTACTTTTGTAATCATGGACAAGTGATTTTAACTTTCTAGGTGTCAATTTCCTCCTGTTCAAAATGAAGATAATAATACCTTTGATATCTACCTCAAATGGCCATTGTAAGGTTAAAATTATATATATATATATATATATATATATATATATATATATGAAGTGTTTTGAAGGTGGAAAAGTACAACATAATTGTCAGCTATTATTGTTATTGTTAATCTATTGTTAGGTGCTAAAATGTTTTGATTACCTTATGGGAATCCTCTTTTCTTAGGTTTTTGCAGAAATACTGCAAAATATACACTATGTTATGAATGGAGAGGGTGCTATCTTAATATTTTTAAAGATTTCCTAGATATCCTCACCTATCTTCCCCCACCCCTGAATTCTCAAAAGTTGAAACTAAGCAGGCTCTTTTTGCTGATTTTCATGGACAACAAATTCAACTCAAGCTAGGCACAGTACTAATCACTGAGAACACAAACATAAAAATGAAACTGTCTCACTTTCAATGGGCTTATATTCTGCTGGGGAGACACAAAACATATACAAAATACCTGAAAAAATACATGCAAAATCATGTCAGGGAGAGGAGGAAAAGAACTAACCACTGGGGGAAATCATGAAAGGACTCATAAGAGGGTGGCACTTGAGTTGAGGGGGCTAGGAATTCTAAGAAGAGACAGAGACAGATTGAAAAAGGGAGGAAGAGGAGAAGGGAAGAAAGACAGGAGGTGGAGAGGGAGGAAAGGAAAGAAAGGATGGAGATGAAAAGAGAAGAGAATCAAATTATTTTAAAAATGTGGGGTCATTAAAAACTCAAACTAAATCATGCTGGAGAAAAAAATGCTCCCAACACTGCCACAAACAAATTGATCAGTTTTGCTTTCTATGCCTTTCCAGTAATAGGACTGATCTTTTTTAGGCCATGTCTACATAATGCAAAATACCAAAATCAAAACCAAATATTCAATTGGCCAGATATTTCAAAATATCTATACACTGCACATTATGTAGGGACCAGTTTAAGAATTACATATCAACTAGTTGAGTGAGTGGAAACAAATAAGATTGCTTTGTGTGTTTAAAAAGAGAGAGAGAGTTCCTTGAAAGACGTCTTTTTTTAACATCAAAAGAATTGTGTTCCTGCTTTTGTTTTATTTTGTTTTGTTTTTAAGTCAATTTCTATTTGAAGCAATTTCTGGATATCTCTCTTCGAATGTTCTATGGGTTTCTCAAACTCAACATATCCTAAACAGAACAATTTATATTTTTATCAAAACCAAATCCTCCTTCAAACCTCTCCTTTTCTGTTGTGAAGATAACTACCCTTCCAGCAAGCCAGATTTGCAAACTTGATGTCACTTTTGATTCTTCTTTTTCCCAAGTTCCTCCACCCTATATCCAATCAGTTAGCAAGTCTCATTGATTCTACTTCCACATGATTTGAATCTGTCCCCTTCTTCCCATTCACATAGCCATCACCATACTTCAGTCACTCATCTGTTACCTATACCATTGTAATAGCTTCTTAATTGATCTCCCTGCTTCCAGCTTCTCTTCTCTCCAATGTATTCTCCATATAGTTGTCAAATTAATGGTCCTAAAGCATCTTTCAGATTCTGTTACCCCCTACTGAAAAATATTCAGTAGTTTCTAATTGCCCATAAGAAAAAATACAAAATTTTCAGCCAAGCATTTAAGGCCCTCCACAATCTTGTTTCAACTTAACATTCCAGTCTTATTTCATATTACACCCCTTTATGAATCTTCTGTTCTAGTCAAATTGGCCTACTAGATAGTTTATATATACAATAATTCATCTCTCACCACTAGACCATTGCACAGGTGAAACCCTATCTCTATAATGCATCAACTAATCACCTCTGATTTTTAGAATCTCCAAATTGCTTCAAAACAAGGATCAACATATTTACTAATCCTTCCCATTTTTAGCAAATCCTGACTCTTGAAATTATTTTGTATTTTTTTAATTGTGTGTTTACTTTTGTCTGTGTATTCCACCCCGCCCCCAATAGAATATAAGCCCTTTGATACTTCAGTTTTGTCTTTGTAGCCCTAGAAAATAGTTTTATACATTGAACATAATAGCTGTTTAATAGATATAATTTGAGTTGAGTTTAGTTGAATTGAATTGAATTAGCTCCTAGCTTGGGATAATAAATGCTTAATAAATGCATATTGACTTATTGGTGGATAGAATATATGCATATATCACACTGTTAAAGATTGTTTGGAAAACTAGTATTTGATTTTCCTTTGCTTTCACAATTAGAGTACAGCAGACTCATGGGCTAAATATGGTGTCAGGCCTTTAGAACCATGACTTTGATCTTTTCAGTTGCTTTTGGAACTCTTGTACTCTGATAGAGCATCTTAAATAAAAATTAACTATAACAAGGTAGAAGGAACAACCTTTTATTATGTGGCTGCTATGTACCAGCCAGTGTGTTAGCTGCTTTACAAATATTATCTCCTATGCTCCTCACAATAACTCTGGGAGGTAGGTTCCATTATCATTCTCATTCTACAGTAGAGAAAACTGAGACAGACAGGTTAAGTAACTTGTCCAGGGTCACACGGCTACAAAGTATCAGAGGCCGATTTTACCTCAAATCTTCCTGACTCCAGATCCAGCACTGTATCAACTGTATCATCCAGCTCCCAAGGTGGTTGATGAGCAGCAAGAGGTGATGGAAAGGTAGGAAAAACTTTGAGTAATACAATATACTCTTGGAAGAACCAGAGAAGGGAGAGGAGTGGAAGGAAGTGTGCTGCTTAATTTATAGAAATTACAGATTAGAAAATATCTCTCATATTTCATTTACAGAAACATAATTTCCTGAGGACACACCACCACTTATACTCATCAGGTATACAAAAGAAAATAAAAGATAATAAAAATTATAAAATATCTTAAAAATTTCATAAAAATAAGCTTGACTCTAGATTCTCTTTAATTTCTGATTTTTAAAAAGTAAGGGAACTCACAAAGCAGATGTTATACATGCTTCAATAACAAATTTAGAGTACTGGGCATACAGAGTAACTACACCAAGGTTTCACCCAAAATTGTTATTAAGCTTCTACTTTCCCAATTCTAGATGTATTTGGTAATTATTCAAACTGGGAAAAGTTAAAATATATTAAACTATATCATAGCTAAATAAAATAAGTCTGTTATGTAAAGCATACAGATATAGAAATATTCATTGGGCAAAGCTACCACACCATATTCATCATATTTCCCAGCTGTATCTTTTGACTGAGTTTCAAATTTAGAAGTTCCCATCTGAACCCTTATGAGGGAATATTTCAATTTGGCTTTAATGCACATATGATCCTCAAGTCATCTCTAAAGAATTAAAAACAGCTATTTCAGTCTCAATCATTCGTGGCACAAACATTTGAATATATACTATTTCCAAGGCAATGTGGAAAACATAAATGTAAATTTAGCTATTGACCCTACCCTCCAGGAGTTTACATTTTCATTTCAGGGACATGCATACTAAAATAAATATAGAACAGAGTAGAGTGTTACATGAGAGAGGTAAAAAATAAAATGTGATGATCATCCAAAGGAAGGAGAGATGAATTCTCTGTTACCCAGCATAAGAGACTAGTAATAATAAATAATAAAAGTTTGTCTTGAGGTTGTGGGCAAGTGATTCCATAATATTACAAGAGCATCATTGAAAATGCCTGCAATTGATGTTAGGAAAGGGGAAGTGGGAGAGTGACATTCATTTTCACCTTGTAAAAATTATTTTTAGTGTAAAATAATAATTGATCCTTATAAGACATTTTCTTATGTATTCACTAAAAATGTTTCCTTATACCTCAGATAAATAATTGAATCTTGTGTGTTCCATTTTCCTTTTGGAGAAGATACCTAGGATTCTTTACAGGAGCATACACTATAAAAATGATGAGTTCTTAAACTTACTACATACCGACAGGTGGTCAAATTTCAAGTCATTTTCTAAATTAAAAACTTTTTAATATACCTAAGATGAATTGTTTTACCTTTTAAATATGTTCATAAACTGAGTTCACGACTTATGACATTCTAACTTTTGTTTTCTGGTTTCTCTGCCACACAAAACCATTGCACTAGAAAGAGCGGAACAAAAATGTGTAATAAGGAGATGGTACCCAAAATAATTAGGGTATCTAGGAAGAAAGAAAGAAAGTGCCTTGCTGGACTGCCTCTGGGGCAGACCAAGATAACAGAGTGAAAGCAGTGACTTGCTTGAGCTCTCCCTCAAACTCCCCCCAAATACTTGTAAAAAATGGCTCTAAACAAATTCTAAAGCAGCAGAACCCCCCCCCCAAAAAAGACAGAGGGAAACACATTTCCAGCCCAAGACAACCTGGATGGTTGGTCAGGAAGGTATATCGCCCTGGGCAGGGAGAGGAACACAGTTCATTGTGGATGTGCAGGCAAAACAGGCTTCAGTGAACCTGGAGCAGGCCTCAGAGGTCTGAATCACAGGCAGCTGTGGCAGTTTCCAGACTTCTCAACACATGAACACCTAAGACAACTTAGAAGGTCAGTAGGAAAAGTCTGTGTCTGCAGTGAGAGAGAGAAACTTGGTCCCAACCTCAGTTCCCAAGTGAGGGCCATGGAGTGGCGGCTGCCTCCTGAGCTTCTAGCCTGCAGACTGAAGAGGAGTCAAGTGGATGATCAGAGGGGGATTGAAGGGATCTCTCTACTGGTGCAGGATTCTCTTCTTTGCCCATGCTTGGATCTGGGTCACAGTTCTGGATGGTGGTCCTCAGGTGAGAAAGAGTGTTGGCAGGGTGGAGTTTGCAATGGTCGTGGAGAGGAAATCCTCCTCACAGTTCCAAGACAGAAAAGAGTGCTTGTAGTCACTCATAGACCAGAGCACAGGCCAGAAAAGGAATAAACACCTTGCCCTTGATCATAGCACCTTGGAAGGACTGAAAATGTACAGGTCCCTAGAAGTATCTATGAAAACAGCTGCATAAAACCTCTGAAGCTTGGGACAGTACATTCTCCATACTGGAAGCAGACCTCTACCTTAATAAAGATTTTATAACTCAAATGATTGGCTGGGATCACAAATAAACAAAGGTCCAAAAGAAGTCAGACTATAGAATCTTTCTTTGGTGACAAAGAAGATCAAAACATACAACCAGAAGAAGACAACAAAGTCAAAGTTCCTACATCCAAAGCCTCCAAGAAAAATATGAATTAGTCCCAGGCCATGCAAAAGCTCAAAAAGGATTTTGAGAAGCAAGTAAGAGAAGTAGAGGAAAAACTGAGAGTGATGCAAGAAAATCATGAAAAACAAGTCAACACCTTGCTAAAGGAGACCCAAAAAATACTGAAGAAAATAACACCTTAAAAATAGCCTAACCCAAATAGCAAAAGAGGTCCAAAAAGCCTATGAGGAGAACAATGCCCTTAAAATCAAAATTGACCAAATGGAAAAGGAAGTCCAAAAACTTACTGAAGAAAATACTTCCTTAAAAATTAGAATAGAGCAATTGGAAGCTAGTGACTTTATGAGAAATCAAGACACTGTAAAACAAATCCAAAAGAATGAAAAAATAGAAAACAATGTGAAATATCTCATTGGAAAAACAACTGACCTGGAAAATAGATCCAGGAGAGAGAATTTTAAAATTATGGGACTATCTGAAAGCCATGATCAAAAAAAAAAAAAGAGCCTAGACATCATCTTTCAAGAAATTATCAAGGAAAACTGCCCTGATATTTTAGAGCCAGAGGGTAAACTAGAAATGGAAAGAATCCACTGATTACCTCCTGAAAGAGATCCCCAAAGTACAACTCTTAGGAATATTGTAGCCAAATTCCAGAGTTTCCAGGTCAAGGAGAAAATATTGCAAGCAGCCAGAAAGAAACAATTCAAGTACTGTGGAAACACAATCAGGATAACACAAAATTTAACAGCTTCTACATTGAGGGACTGGAGGTCATGGAATATAATATTCCAGAGGGCAAAAGAGATAGGATACCCAGCAAAACTGAGTATAATCAATAAGGTGAAAAAATTGATATTCAGTGAAATAGAGGACTTTCAAGCATTCTTGATGAAAAGACCAGAGCTGAATAGAAAATCTGACTTTCAAATACAAGACTCAAGAGAAACATGAAGAGGTAAACAGGAAAGAGAAATCATAAGGGACTTATTAAGGTTGAACTGTTTACATTCCTGCATGGAAAGATGATATTTGTAACTCATGAGACCTTTGTCAGTATTAGGGTAGTTGGAGGGAAAAAAATATATGTATGTATGTATAGATAGATAGATAGGTAGATAGATAGAGGGCACAGGGTGAGTTGAAGATGAAGGGGTGATGTCTGGAAAATAAAATTAAGGGGTGACAGAGGATTATACTAGGAGAAGGAGAAAAGGAGAGGTAGAATGGAGTAAATTTTCTCACATAAAACAGACAAGAAAAGGCTTTTACAGTGGAGGGGAAGCAGGGGAAATTGAGAGGGAATGAGTGAATCTTATTCTCATAGGATTTGGCTTAAGGAGGGAATAACATATACACTCAATTGAATATGGAAATCTATCTTACCCTACAGGAAAATGGGGGGGAAGGGGACAAGAGGGCAGGGGGATAATAGAGAGGAGGGCAGATGTGGGGAAAGGGTAATCAGAAGCAAACACTTCTGAGGAGGGACAGGGTCAAAAGAGAGAATAGAATAAATGAGAGGCAGGATAGGATGAAGGAAAATATGCTTAGTTTTTCACAACATGACTATTATGGCAGTGTTTTGCATGACTACACATGTATAACCTGTATCAAGTTATTTTCCTTCCTGATATGGGTGGGTGGGGAGGGAGGATTGGAGAAAATTTAGAACCCAAAGTTTTAAAAACACATGTTAAAAAATCATTTTCACATGCAACTGGGAAATAAGATATATAGGAAATAGGGTATAGAAATCTACCCTGCCCTACAGGAAAACAGAAGGGGAAGGGGATAAAAGAAATGGGAAGAGATAGAAGTGAGGGCAGAAATATTCAGAATGCATGCCATCTTGGGGTAGGGGGAGGGAAGAGATGGGAAGAAAAATTGAAACTCCAAATCTTGTGGAAGTGAATGTTGAAAACTAAAAATAAAAAAAAAATTTTTAATTAAAAAAGAAAGTACCTTACTGCCTTTAATGACTTCAAATCAGTAGTCTCAGTCAGTCACACTCCAGGATACAGAAACAGTGGGCAATTATGGTAGATAACCAATACTTGTTCACTTTTGAAAAATGTGGCAAACGAGAGAAAGGCTACAAGATAATAAGGCAACTGTTCTGACATTCAAAAAAGAGAGAAACCTACAAACTACTCAGATCAGTTCTATTCATGACAAAATTCTAGAACACATATTCAAGGGATGGCTGGTGAACACCTAGAAAAAGAAATCAGTGATGAGAGAATTGGCATGACTTCAATAATTACATGCCATGTCAATCTAATCTTACTTCATTTTTGACCAGACAACTATGATTTGTTTATGTAGATTTTAGGAAAGCATTTAACAAAGTGTCTGCTGTTATACTTGTCAGTGAGGTGGAAATATTTGGATTACAATAGTTACATGGATTTCAAAGTGTTTTTATGGCCAGACCCAAATGAAGTCATTGCAGAGTTATACAACTAGTTCCATGTCAAATTGGAGGGAAATCCTTAGTAGAATGACCTAGAGATCTTTTCTTCACTCCATGCTATTTAACATTTTTATCAGTGACTTGGATAAAAACACAGATGGCATACTTGTCAAATTTACAGAAGGCAGTAAGCTAAATGGGACAGCTATCATGCTGTGTGATCATCTGAATTTAAAAAGATATTGAAAGGCTAGAATGTTGGGACAAATTTAACAAGATAAAATTTAATAAGGACATATATAAAAGTTCAAAAGCTCAATTTCCCAAGTACATCATGGGAGAGAGACATGACTAGATAGTAATTGATCTGAGAGCAGTTTTGAAATTTTAGCGGAATGCAAGTTCAATATCAGTTGGTGGCATAGTAGATAGAACACCGGAGCTAGAGTCAGAAATTTTAAGTTCAAATTCAGTCTCAGGCTGAATTATGAACTTTGTGATCCTAAACAATTCACTTAACCTTGCCTTTAATCAGTTTCCTCATCCATAAAATAGAGATAATAATAGTATCTGATTCCCAGGGTTGCTGTGAGTATGAAATGAGATAACATTTGTAAAGCATATTTTAAACTTTAATTTTTTTGTTGCTCAGTCATTTCAGTCATGTTCAATTACTAATAACCTCACTTGTGGTTTTGTTGGCAAAGATACTGGATTTGCTATTTCCTTCTCCAGCTCATTTTACAGATGAGGAAACTGAGGTAAACATGGTTAAGTGGCTTGCTCAGGGTCACATGGCTATAAAGTGTCTGAGACCAAATCTGAACTTAGGAAGATGGGTCTACATTAATATAGATTTGGTTTAATCCTGGGAAAATCTATTCAAAATGCCTTCATGACCTTTGCCTCCACCCATGGTTTCTTCCTAACATTAGAATTTAGTTAATCCTTAGATGTGACAAAAAAAAAAGTAGAAAATCTGCTCAGCTCCTATGCAAGCATTCAGGCTAACAGTACATTACTATAGAAGAGTCTTTATTTCAACAGAGAAGTCTTGTATTGAAGTTGATAAACAGTCAAGATAATACATCTTCCTTTATGTTAAGCTTTCATTTCCCCTTGTTGGGCAGCCCTCCAGATTAAAAGTCCTACTCTAGGCTCCTAAAAGGGGAAAGAATTCAGCTAGTCTACCCTCTTTTCTCTAAATTGATATATAGTTCAAACAACAATACTAGAAAAAGTCAAGGTATATTCCTACAAATTATGCATTTGTTCCTAGACCCTCCCCACCATGTTTGTTCCATGAACATAGGATTAACCAAAAAAACTCCTCATTTTCTCTGGCTTAGTCAAGAACTCTTTCACTTGTCTGAGAAACTCCCAGTTATTTTGTCACTGCTGCTCCATTTCTGCTGGCTCTTATTTGTATAACTTCCATCCTGACTATAGACCTCCTTAACTCCTCTCTTTTTCTATATACTGACATCTCTGGAGCCAGGAAGTCCCTGAGAGGTAACTCACACATGGACACACTAGTTACTCTAGGAAGTTGAAGCCAGGTCTCTTTGTGTAGCCCCTTTCTTCTCTGTGTCTCACAGCATTGTTTCTCTCCACATTTCTGGGTCTAGTCTATCTTTTAAAGGTCAAATCCAAGGTATATGAGTAGTCATGATTCAATTATTTATCCTTAATGTGGTGTAAGTGGATTAATAAGCAACCAAAGCAAGGCAAATTCATACTTTATTGGGAATATGCCAACAATGCTAGAACAAAGAGGACTCATACATAAAAGTAACACATAATAATTAGCACAGTAAGCAATAATTATCATTGGTGATAGCACTTGGAGAGTTACAAAGTGCTTTATATACAAGTTGATACAATAATTCTACAAAAGAAGTACCATTAAAAATGAAGAAAATGATGTGCAAAGGTATTAAATGACTTCCCTATGGTCACATATCTGACAAATATTACAGGGGACATTTGAATCCATGTCACTTCTGATTCCAAATCCAGTGTTTTTTTTTTTCTACCACATCACTGCTAAGACCACTTCTAGCTTTAAAGCAATGATCAACATTATCATGTAGGCTGATTGAATACTGTAATTGGTGTGTAATTTTCATGTTCAACTCTAATGACAAGAAATGTGGTACTGGGGAGCAAAGAAAGAAGCCATAATTTGGTGCTAACGTGTTTTTAGAACCACAAAACATGAAGTTTAATAATATTGCCTCAAAAAGAAATAGAGCTATAAAAATTGTGTTGTCTGTGTTTCCTTTTCTTAATGCATTGTTATATGTTTAAAAAACAAACAAACAAACAAAAAAATTAGGGAACATTCCTGACAGCTACAAATAGCATGTAAGAGCTTTTATTTAAAAAAAATAGTCTTCACAGTTTGTTTTAAAATAAAATAAATAAATAGGGGGTGCAGCCAAGATGGCAGAGTTAAAGTAGTGACTTGCTTGAGTTCTCCCCCAAACCCCTCCAAATACCTATAAAAAATGGCTCTAAACAAATTCTAAAGCATCAGAACCCACAAGAAGACAATAAAACAAATTTATAGCCCAAGACAGCCTGGATGGTTGATTGGAAAGGTATATCATGTTGAGTGGGGAGAGGAGCACAGTTCCATGTGGGCATGCAGGCAAAACAGACCTCAGTGAAACTGGAGCAGGCCTCAGAGGGCTGAATCATGGGCAGCTGTGGCAGTTTCCAGACTTCTCAACACATGAACATCTAAGACAACTTAGAAGGTCAGTGGGAAAAGTCTGTGACTGTGGTGAGAGAGAGAAGTGCCTAGCCTAGCCCCAGGGCAGTGGCTGTTTCCAAAGCTTCTGGCCCACAGACTGGGGGGGAATCTAGTGGCTGATAAGAGGGAGATTGCAGGGATCTCTTTGTTGCTGCAGCATTCTCTTGCTTTGCCCAGGCTTGGATCTAGGTCACAGTTCTGGGTGGTGGTCCTGGGGTGAGGAGGAGTGCTGGTATGGTGAAGCTTGTAGTGGAGGTGGAAGGGGAATCCTCCTCACAGTTCTAAGGCAGAAAAGAGTGCTTGTGGTCACCCATAGGCCAGAGCACAGGCCAGAAAAGGAGTAAATACCTCACCCTTGATCATAGCATCTTGGAAGAACTGAAAATTTACAGGTCCTTAGAAGTATCTCTAAAAACAGCCACACAAAACCTCTGAAGCTTGGGACAGTACATTCTCCAAACTGAAAGCAGACCCCTACCTTAACAAAGAGTTTATAATTCAAATAATTATCTGGGATCATGAATAAATAAAGGTCCAAAAGAAGTCAGACTATAGAATCTTTCTTTGGTGACAAAGAAGATCAAAACATACACCCAGAAGAAGACAACAAAGTCAAAGCTCCTATATCCAAAGCCTCCAAGAAAAATATGAATCAGTCCCAGGCCATGCAAAAGCTCAAAAAATGAATTTGAGAGACAAATAAGAGAAGTAGAGGAAAAACTGGGAAGAGAAATGAGAGTGATACAAGAAAATCATGAGAAACAAGTGAACAGCTTGCTAAAGGAGACCCAAAAAAATACTGAAGAAAATAACACCTTAAAAAATAGCCTAACCCAAATGGCAAAACAGGTCCAAAAAGCCTATGAGGAGAACAATGCCCTAAAAAGCAAAATTGGCCAAATGGAAAAGGAAGCCCAAAAACTTACTAAAGAAAATACTTCCTTAAAAATTAGAATAGAGCAATTGGAAGCTAGTGACTTTATGAGAAATCAAGACACTGTAAAACAAATCCAAAAGAATGAAAAAATAGAAAACAATGTGAAATATCTCATTGGAAAAACAACTGACCTGGAAAATAGATCCAGGAGAGATAATTTTAAAATTATTGGACTATCTGAAAGCCATGATCAAAAAAAGAGTCTAGACATCATTTTTCAAGAAATTATCAAGGAAAACTGCCCTGATATTTTAGAGCCAGAGGGTAAAATACAAATGGAAAGAATCCACCAATAACCTCCTGAAAGAGATCCCCAATGGAAAACTCCTAGGAATACTATAGCCAAATTCCTTAGATCAAGGAGAAAATATTGCAAGCAGCCAGAAAGAAACAATTCAAGTATTGTGGAAGCACAATCAGGATAACACAAGATTTAGCAGCTTCTATATTAAGGGACCAGAGGGAATGAAATATGATATTCTAGAGGTCAAAGGAGATAAGATTGAAACCAAGAATCACCTACCCAGCAAAACTGAGGGTAATCAATGAGGGGAAAAAATTGATATTCAGTGAAATAGAGGACTTTCAAGCATTCTTGATGAAAAGACCAGAGCTGAATAGAAGAGAAACATGAAGAGGTAAACAGGAAAGAGAAATCATAAGAGACTTATTAAGGTTGAACTGTTTACATTCCTGCATGGAAAGATGATATTTGAAACTCATGAGACCTTTTTCAGTATTAGGGTAGTTGGAGGGAAAAAATTATATGTATGTATATATTTAGATAGATAGAGAGAGAGAGAGAGAGCACAAGGTGAGTTGAAGATGAAGGGTTTATGTCTGGAGAATAAAATTAAGGGGTGAGAGAAGATTATACTAGGAGAAGAAGAAAGAGAGAGGTAGAATGGGGTGAATTATCTCACGTAAAACAGACAAGAAAAGGCTTTTACAGTGAAGGGGAAGCAGGGAAAGTTGATGGGTATGAGGGAATCTTATTCTCATAGGATTTGGCTTAGGGAGAGAATAACATACATATTCAATTGAGTATGGAAATTTATCTTACCCTACAGGAAAATAGGAGGGTAAGAGGAGAAGAGAGCAGGAGAATGATAGAGGGGAGGGCAGATTGAGGGAAGGGGTAATCAGAAGCAAACACTACTGAGGAGGGACAGGGTTAAAAGAGAGAATAGAATAAATGGGGGAAAATATACTTAGTTTTTCACAATATGACTATTATGGAAGTGTTTTGTATCACTACACATGTATAACCTGTATCGAGTTGCTTGCTTTTTCAATGAGGGTGGGTGGGGAGGGAGGAAGGGAGAAAATTTGGAACCCAAAGTTTTAAAAACAAATTTTAAAAATAAATTGTTTTCACATGCAACTGGGAAATAAGATATATAGGAAATGGGACATAGAAATCTATCATTCCCTATAGGAAAATAGAAGGGGAAGGGGATAAGAGAAGGGGAGGAGAGATAGAAGGGAGGGCAGATTAGGGGAAGGGGTATACAGAATGCATGTCATGTTGGAGTGGGGAAAGGGATGAGATGGGGAGAAAATTTGGAACTCAAAATCTTGTGGAAGTGAATGTTGAAAACTGAAATTTAATAAAATTTAAAAATTAAAATAAATAAATATCATGGATCATATCCAATCAGCAAGAACTTACTGAGAGCTTATAATATGAAAGTCCTATTCTAGAAGCCATGGAGAATACAAAGAAGATTAAGACAATATTTTTACCTTCCAAGAGCTTACAATATAGCGCAAAGAGTCTAAACTATGGTCTATGGACCCATGATACATTTCAGGAAGTCCATGAAATAAGATTCAGAAAACTACATCTTTATTTTCATTCATCTCTAATTGAAATTTGGCATTTCCTTTGATTAATCAAAAACCTCATTCTGAGAGAGTTCATAGGTTTCACCTGACAACCAAAGGGTTCCATGACATAGTACAGTTTGTTGTTGTTATTCAGTTGTTCAATTATGTCTGACTCTTCATGATGCTATGGACCACAGCATGCCAGGCCCTTCTATCCCCCACTATCTGCTGCAGTCTCTTCAAGCTCATGTTCATTGCTTCCATGACACTAACTATCCATCTCCTCCTCTGCTATGTCCTTTTGCTTTTTGCCTTAAATCTTTCCCAACATCAGGGTCTTTTCCAATGAATACTATAATGGAAGACCTTAGAGATATCTCTTTAGCAGAACTGGAAAAGTGGAAATGTACCTCAACAGTATTCTGGCCTTTTCCATCTTCATTGAACACTAATATGGTCAAATATATGATAGAAAGGATGGAATTTTCTCAGCAGTGTTTAACAATTACTAAATTATTTTAATTCTAATATGTAGAGACTATGAAGCTTTATAGATGTGATCATTGAACTAAGAGATGTCTCTTTACTAGAAGTGGAAAAGTGGTCAAAGAGTGGTCAAAGTATTTCAGTTTCATTATATGACCTTTTAGTGAAAAGTCTGAACTAATTTTTTAAGTATCAACTTACTTGATCTTGTTGTCCAACAGACTCTCAAAAGGCTTCTCCAGCACCACAATTCAAAAGTGTCAATTTTGTGGTGCTCAGATTTCCTTATAGTCCAGCTCTCACAACTGTATATTGCTAATGGAAAAAAATCATAGCTTTGACTATATAAACCTTTGTCTGCAAGATGATATCTCTGTTTTTTAGTAGTCTGTCCAGATTTGCCATAGCTTTCCTTCCAAGGAGCAAGTGTCTTTTAATTTCATGGCTGCAATCACCATATAAAGTGATCTTTGAACCCAAGAACATAAACTCTGATAATACTTCCATTCATTCTCCCTCTATTTGCCAGGAAGTGATGGGACCAGTTGCCAAGATCTTAGTTTTTTGGGGTATTTTTTTTCTATGTTAAACTTCAAGCCAGCTTTTGCACTCTCCTCTTTTACCTGCATCAAGAGGCATAATTCTTCAATTCATGCAATTAGAATGATATCACCTGCATATATCATCTGCATAACAATATCTGTTGATATTTCTCTGGCAATCTTAATTCTAGTTTTTGATTTAACCAGACTGGCATTTTGTTTGATGTACTCTGCCTATAAGTTAAACAAATAAAGTAACAATATATAGACTTGCCATACTCCTTTTTCAATCTTGAACCAATCAGTTGTTCCATGTTCATTTCTAATTGTTGCTTGTTGGCCTACATACAGTTTCTTCATGAGAAAGTAAGATGATCTGGTATTCCCATCTCCTTGATGACTTGCCATATTTTGTTGTGATGTGCACAAAGGTTTTGATGAGTCAATGAAGTAGAAGTAGATATTTTTCTGGAACTCCCTTGCTTTCTCCATAATACAGTGAATATTGACAATTTGGTCTCTAGTTCTTCTGACTCTTCAGTAATTCTTAGTTCACATATTGCTAAAGCTGAGCTTGCATAATCTTAAGCATAACTTTGCTGTCATGTGAAATGAACACAATTGTTCATAATTTGAACATCCTTTGGCATTGCCCTTCTTTAAGATTGGAACTTCAATTGATTTTTTTCGACTTCAGTGACCACTGTTTAGTTTTCCAAATTTTCTGGCATATTGAGTTCAGCACTTTAACATCATAATCTATTAGTATTTTAAATAATTCAGCTGAAATTCCATCACCTCCACTAACCTTACTGTTAGCAATGATACTTTAGGCCCACTTGATTTCATTCTCCATGATGTCTGAATCTAGATTAGTAACCCACACCATCATGGTTATTGGTGATGTTAAGAATGTCCTTGTATAACTCTTCTGTATATTCTTGCCACCTCTCAATCTCTTTTACTTCTGTTAAGTCCCTACTATTTTTGTCTTTTATTATGCTTGTTTTTACATGAAATGTTCCCTCTATATCTCTAATTTTCTTAAAGAGATCTCTTATCTTTATCATTCTATTATTTTCTACTATTTCTCTGCATTGCTCATTTAAGGATGTCTTCTTATCTCACCTTGGCACCCTGTGGATTCTCCATTCAGTTGGACGTATCCTTCCTTTTCTCCTTTACCTTTCACTTTCCTTCTTTCCTCAGCTATTTGTAAAGCTTTATCAGACAACCATTTTGCTTTCTTGCTCTTCTTTTTCTTTGGATTATTGTTATTGCTGCTGCTGCTGCTGTTGCTGCCTCCTGTACAATATTGTCAACCTCAGTCTACTCTATCTACCAGACCTAATCCATTAAATCTATTCATCATTTCTACTTTACATTCACAAGAGATATTATTTAAGTCATATCTATATAGTCTAATGGTTTTCCCTACTTTCTTCAATTTAAGTCTAAATTTTGCAATGAGAAGCTCATGATCTGATCCACAGTCAGCTCCAGGTCTTATTTTAACTGACTGTGTAGAGTTTCTCCATCTCTGATTTCTATGTTGACCATCTGGTGATGTCCATGTGTAGAGTTGCTTTCTACGTTGTTAAAAAAGTATTTGCAATGACCAGCAAGTAATTTTGACAAAACTCTACTAGCCTCTGTACCACTTGATTTTGTACTCCAAGGACAAATTTATCTGTTATTACAATTATCTTTTTGTTTCCTACTTTATCATTCCAATTCTCTAGGATGAATTTGACCTTTTATTTTTGGTATTATTTCCAGAAGATGTTGTAGGGCTTCAGAGAACTGATCAGTTTTAGCCTCTTCAGCATCAGTGGTTGGAGCATAAGTTTATATTACTATGACAGTGAATGGTTTGCCTTGAATTCAAATAGATATCATTCTGTCATTTTTGAGATTATACCCCAGTACAGCTTTTCTCATTCTTTTATTGATTGTGAATAATAGTCTATTTCTTCTAAGGGATTCTTGCCCACATTAGCATATATAGTGATCACCTAAATTAAATTAGCCCACTCTCATACATTTAAGTTCATTGACACCCAAGATGTCAATGTTTAATCTTTCCATTTTCTGTTTGACCATAGTCCAGGGGTGGGGAACCTGTGGCCTGGAGGCTACATGTGGCCCTCTAGGTCCTCAAGGGCAGCCCTTCAACTGAATACAAACTTCAGGAACAAATCCCCTTAATAGAAGAATTTGTTCTGTAAAACTTGAACTCAATCAAAAGGCCACACCCAAGGACCTAGAAGGTTTCCCACCCCTAGACCATACCCAGTTGACTTTGATTGATCTTACATTCCAAGTTCCTATACAATATTGATCTTAATATCATCAGACTTTCCTTTTGTCACCAGATACATCCATAGCTGAGCTTCATTTTGGCTTTGTTCAAGCTACTTCATTAGTGCTAGAGCTACTTGTAGTCATCCTCCACTCTTCCCCAGTAGTATGTTGGACACTTTCTGACCTGAGGAGCTTATCTTTTGATGTCATATCTTTTATCATTTTAACACCATATGGAGTTCTCTTGGCAGAGATATTGAAGTGGTTTGCCATTTCTTTCTCCAGTGAATCACCTTTTGTCAGAATTCTCTACAAAATCCTGCTAATCTTAGTTAACCCTGCACAGCATAACTCATAATTTCATTGTGTTAAACAAGCATCTCTACATGACAAGGCTGTAATCTGGGGTGAGTAGAGGGAAGCAAATGGTTAAGATCCTCTAAAGTAGTTGAAGGAATGAGGTATGAACACATGAAGAGTTAAATAAGCAGGGGGGGAAATGTCTTTTTTATGCAAATTTAGAACAACAAAAAACAAGTTGCCACAGCACAGTCTGTGAATGAGTTGTAGGCAACAAGTACATTAGGAGTTCAAAGGAGAGAAAAACTATTTCAGCCTGGGCATGTCCAGTATATCTGCCTCAGCCACAAAAGTGCTAAAGACTATCCACAAGCATTTGGGCTCAAGCTGTTCTATACACAGGAAAGGGTCCTGAGTGGTTAGTATAACAATAAACAAGACAGTATTTCATGGAGGATGACACCATTTATATACAGGGTCATAAATGGGGAGTTGACATAGTAATAGAAACCAAAGGAACAGAAGTTAAAGAGTTTAGGCTGGGTTAAATCCACATGTTTAAGTAAGTGAGAACAGAATCTAGAATGAGGACAGAGCATTGGAATGAAGAAAAGCAAGAAAGACAAATAAATACAATAGTTTAGAACTACCAACTAAATAAAATGACAATTAACTCTGCTCAGTCCTTCTTTATAATATAGTTCTTTCATAGCCAGTTGATCTGTGCCAACCATGTTCCTTTGTGTTTCTTCGAAAAAATCTATTGAAACTCAGCATATGCATGAGGTTTGGATAGTAAGGGAATACTCTTTAAAGAGGTATAGGAAGTGAGCTGGGCCATGAAATATGAGTAACAGAGCTGTAAGTAGGAGAGCCTTGGCTCCAGGGAGCTGAAATTTAGAGGCGTTGAGAGAACTCACAGTACTTTCAGTACTTATAGTTCTGAGTTTAGTACCTACTTAATTAGAATAATTATTTAAAATCAGAAGCTACAATATGATTCATTTCCCTACTACCATTGCCACACAGTCAATACTCTAAGAGATTTTCCCCCAGGCCCACCAATGACCTTCATAGCAGTGTTGGAAGACTCATTTTGAGCTGCTTACCCTAGCGCTTGATTATTAGTTACATCTATGGCTAGTAGGACTTGATTAGGTAAAGAGAAACAGAAAACATTTCTAGGTGAATGAAACAAGAGCAAAAACAAAAACATGGATTTGAGAAAACAAAAGAAAAAGGATCAAAATATCATAGATTTAGAGCTGCAAGGGATTGTAGAGACCATCTAGTGCAATTATCTCATTTCATAGATGAGAAAATTAAGATGGCAAGGTTCAGTGATTTGCCCAGGATCACATAGCTAGTAAGTGTCTGACATGGGATTTAAACCTAGGCCTTTATATCTTATTCATGGAACAGTGGATAAAGCAATGTGTCTGACACAAAAAAAAATCTTTAAAGTAATATTAAGAGATAAAAGTATTTTGAAGTCATTTTGAAGAATGTTGTGGATGCCAGGCTACAGGCCAGTTGGGTTCTATCCCACGTGCAGTGAAAAGCCATTGAACATTTTTTAACAGGGATGTGATAGTGCTGTACAAGATAGAGGAGAGGAAAAATTTGAAACCAGTTCAGAGACTCTTACAACAGTGGAAGAGTAAGCAATCATAGACTGAACTGGACATTGAAACAGAAGTAAATAGCAGGCAGTGCTGTATAATGGAAAGAACACTAGACCAGGAATTAATAGTATCTAGACTCAGATTCTGATTCTGCTTCTCACTCTTCTCACTCACTGCTCACTCACTCACACAAGTTATTTTACCTTTCTGGGTCTCAGTTTCCTCTTTTATCTGTCAAATGAAGGAGTTGAATTAGATAAAATCTACAAGGTCCCTTTTTATCCAAATTCTGGGACTTTCTATTTGGAACAGGAGAACAAAGAAAGACTTGGGATGGAAATGCAGATTGCTTTGCTTGACTGGAAATGGGTAGTACAGCCAAAACATTGTGATATAGGAAGAGAATGTCTGTGACATTCCTGCTTTAAGCTGGAATGGAAAGATTCAGAATATCTGTTCCTCCCACCAAAGTCACTAAAGAGCTCGGCTCAACAGAAGAGGTATTTGTGCTGGCTAGCCAAGACTTGTATGCTTCCTGATGCCAACTTATTTTCAAGCCCCTTTTCTACAACCTAAAGTATAGAAACAAATGTTTTCCTCTTCCCCTCCCTGTCCATAGCACATCCTGTAAAAATTCCATCCCTCTTCAGTTAATGTTCAGCTTTAACAGAACACGAGTCTTAAAATAAAAGTTTGGGGGCTCAAATAGGCAATGAGTTCCTATTGGAAATATGCTATTAAGTTAAAATTGACCAAAAATGTTCAAGTTCCTTAACCTGTGCCTCTCCGAGGAAGATTTAAAAGAATACACTCTTTTGTCTGAATTGATTTTCTTTTCTTTTTTTTTCATTTGAAAACATCAAATACCTACATTTTAAAACATCAGTATTCCCTAAGGTGGCATATATAGTCAGACTCTACTTGATCTTCCAAGAAAGATACACAGAATTCGAGCTATTCACAGCAAAACAAATTGCCAACCCAATTTTAAGGACTTCTTTGTTTTCATAAAAACTGGGGGTAATTTTTTACACAATCCTTCTTATGTAAAACCCAATTTAGAAATAAGTCTGATAATATGAGCCAATAGTTAAACATTAGATGATTAAATATAGGTTATACCAAATCATTTCTCCATGTTCTTTCTGAGTTTAGAAACTTACCAAATCCTTAATGCCCACTGATGGAGATGACTAATGCCCACTATTAAATACCACACAGTCAATCAAAAGTCTGAAATGATGAATCAGGGAGGGAAGAAATGACATTTGGAACTTTTCCCCAGATGGATCAAATTTTTTTAAATCAATATTTCCAGTGGCTATGATCCCAGAAACTGCAAAATTATTCCAGGTTTCTAATATCCTTCTGAGAGGAATGGTAGTGGAGAGATGAATTGAGAGTCAAACTAATATTTTAATTTGACTACAGCTTGACCACATGTTCAACTAGACAGTTGGACATGAGAAAAACACATAAATATGCAAGTATTATTATCACCATTTTAAAACTATGGATACTGACATACAAAGAGATTAAGTAACTTTGTCCAAATATTTCATTATTTAGTGATTGGCTGCTTCTGTCTGACTCCCAAAGGAAAATTGAACTTACAAGATTGGTTTCTGCTATTTGTTTTCTATAACTTCACATACATTTGTCAGATATTCATAAGTAACAAATAGTGCATCATGTCTGGAATGTTCTCCCTCCTCACTTTGCCTCAGAATTTTTAACATCCCTCTAGATCTACCTCAACAGTCCCTTCCTATCAGACTTTTCTTATGTTCATACAGTTAGTTTTCTACTTATTGCCCCAAATGCCCCAAAATGACTTGACATCTATAGACTAGCCTTGAAGAAACTCACTACTAATGCAGTTAGTCTTCTGCCCTGCAACTTAAGAGTCTTTAGAAGTTGGCTCTGGCACTGAAGTTAGGTGATTTGTCCAGGGTCATATAGCCTATATGTGTAAGAAAGAGGGACTTGAACTCAGGCCTTTCTGACTCCAAGGATAGCTCTTTATCCAACATACCACATCATCTCTCTGTGGAACTTTTTAGACTGTATCTGTATTTTTATTGCTTTAGCTCTTAGGAAGTTCTTTCAGATGATGGTGGATTATGAGAACTGAAAACCTGTTAGAGATGCTGTCAATGAGTCAGAAAAGGAAACCCAAAAATAAAGATCTATAAGTACACCAATGCACACCCGTTTAATACAGGAGATGGTAAGATTTGTAGTGTTAAATTGGTAAGCCAAGAGGGATTAGGGAAAAGGCACCTTATGCCAGGAAATACAAGTGCTGGATGCTGAGAAAGAACTGCCAATTATTTACATTGCAGAAGGCATGACTGAATCTGTAGCCCAACCCTTACTATCCCACCTTATCTTTCAGCACTCCCTAGTATGAATCTTCTATTCCAATCTCTTTATTGTTCCACCCACCCCTTTCACTTTATTCATACATATCATATTCATCCTTCCTCCACACCTTTACTCCATCGGTAACCTTCACATGAAAAACCTTATTCTGCTCTCTTCCAAATCCTCTCTGCCCTTTGAAGTCTATGTTCCAACCCATCTGAAGCTTCCCCTGACAACGTTAACATAAAATGATCTCTTCTTTTGCCAACTCATTTGTACTTCAAAGGATCAAAGATCTAGATCTAGATGGTACCTTAGAGGTTATTTAATCTGACCACATATGACAAATCAGGAAACAGAGGTGTAGAGAAGTCAAATTATTTATCCAAGGTCATAGAAGTGGTATATGGCAAAATAAATAAATAAATAAAGATTTGAACTCAGGTCCTGTAACTCCAAGTTCAGCTTTCTTTCCACCACACTACACTGTTTGTTAACTAGAAAATTATGAAGATTGTCCTTTTCCTAAAGTACTGCCCCTAAGACTTCATCATGACTTAGAAATGACTCTGTTCCTGCTGGCTATACCTGCAGAATACAATTTGTGGTAGTTTCTACTAAAGCACAAATGTTCTGAATCTGGGTCTAGTAATAGAACATGAGTCTCTTAACTGGGCACTCATGGAGAGAATGAAACTAGGATTCAGCTCAAATGTCACCTTCTATATTAGTACTTTCCTGGTCTCTTCAGGTTCTATTGCTTTCTTTATCCCCCTCCAAAGATTACTTTGTATCTGCTGTGTATGTATTTTTTATGTAACTGTCTAGGTATATGTTTTCTATTATGTTAGAATGTAAGCTCCTTGAAGTCAGGGATTGTTTCATTTTTGTCTGTGAGTCTCAGTACCTATCTAAACATCTGGAATATAGTAGATGCTTGATGTGTTTGCTTACTTTCTTGATTAATTTACTGATGAGACTAGTTAGCCAGCTGCTCATCATCAACCACAAGGTGATGATTCTGGAGGAATGAGTATCTGCACTGATTAAAGAATTTTCAAGCACTGAAATGTATATATTGCCTTTCTCATTAATTATTTCCTGGTATTTTCCCCAACTAGCTTATAAATTCATTGTGAATCAGAAGAACATATTTTTTTTACTAGGCCCTCAGTGCCTACCTCATTGCTTTGGAAGTAGCAAGTACTCTATATGTACCCATTAAGTGATTTTATAGCCACTGGCAGTACTTTGGCAGGCACCAAAATATTTGACATATACCAGGCAATATTTCCGTAAGATAGTTGTGATAAGTAAAAGAATAATAATTCAAGATTGGCACACATTGAAGACAGGAAATTCCCTGGATCTGCTGAGATGTTCTGCCAGTTAAATTACACTTTTTGACAAGTACTGAGAGTGCCACATGTTTCAAAGATTCTCTTTTATTTCCAGGGTCTTCCATTCACATACCTATACTGTTTTCTAAGTAGAGTAATGGTACTGGTTTAACAGATAAGGTACAATATACCAAAAAGAAAAAAAATACAATAGCCTAGAGGTTGGTAAACCCAAACAAGTTAGCTAAAAAATACTGAGAAAATTGGACCACAGTCAGGCAGAAACTAGGTACAGGCTAACAATTCATATTATATTCCAAAAGAAGTTTCATATGGGTGACTTAGACATAAAGCATAACATTATACACAAATTAGAGGAGCAAGGAAGGAATCACCATATATTCTGGTTTATTCCTAGTGAAACAGTTTAGGGCAGAGCCAAGATGGCAGAATGAAAGCAGTGATTCGCTTGAGCTATCCCCCAAACCCCTCCAAATATCTGTAAAAAATGGTTCTAAACAAATTCTAAAGCAGCAGAGCCCACAAAAAGAAAGTGAAAAAAAATTTCCAGCCCAAGACAGCCTGAATGGTTGATCCAAAAACTATATCATGCCAAGCAGGGAGAGGAGCACAATTTGATGTGGGCCCACAGGCAAAATAGACCTCAGTGAACCTGGAACAGGCCTCAGGGGGACTGAATCACAGGCAGCTGGGGCAATTTCCAGACTTCTCAACCCAGGAACACCAAAGACAACTTAGAAGGTCAGTAGGAAAAATCTGTGACTGCAGTGAGGGAGAGAAGCTCTGCCCCAGCCCCAGTCCCGAGCACAGGTCCCAGGGTGGCGACTGACTCCTAAGCTTCTGACCCATTGACTGAGGGAGAATCAGGTGGCTGATCAGAGGGAGATTGCAGGGATCTCTTTGCCACTGCTGAGCCAGGAATCTCTTGCTTTGCCCATGCTTGGATCTGAGTCACAGTTCTGGGTGGCAGTCCTGGGGCAAGGAGGAGTGTTGGCATGGTGGAGCTTGTAGTGGTGGTGGACAGGAAATCCTCCTCACAGTTCCAAGGCAGAAAAGAGTGTTTGTGGTCACTCATAGACCAGAGCACAGGCCAGAAAAGGAGTAAGCACCTCACCCCTTATCATACCACCTTGGAAGAACTGAAAATCTTCAGGTCCCTACAACTATCTCTGAAAACAGCTGCACAAAAGCTCCAAAGCTTGGGAAAGTACATTCCCTAAACTGGAAGCAGACCCCTACCTTAACAAAGAGTTTAAAACCCAAGTAATTGGCTGGGATCACGAATAAACAAAGATCCACAAAAAGTCAAACCATAGAATCTTTGTTTGGTGACAAAGAAGATCAAAACATACAGCCAGGAGAAGACAACAAAGTCAAGGCTCCTACATCCAAAGCCTCCAAGAAAAATATGAATCAGTCCCAGGTCATGGAAGAGCTCAAAAAGGAGTTTGAAAAACAAAAACTGGGAAGAGAAATGAGAGTGATGCAAAAAAATCATGAAAAACAAGTCAACACCTTGCTAAAGGAGACCCAAAAAAAAAATACTGAATAAAATAACACCTTAAAAAATAGTGTAACCCAAATGGCAAAAGAGGTCCAAAAAGCCAATGAGTAGAACAATGCCCTAAAAATCAAAATTGACCAAATAGAAAAGGAAGTCCGAAAACTTACTAAAGAAAATACTTCCTTAAAAATTAGAATGGAGCAATTGGTAGCTAGTGACTTTATGAGAAATCAAGACACTGTAAAATAAATCCAAAAAAAAAGAAAAAGTAGAAAACAATGTGAAATATCTCATTGGAAAAACAACTGACCTGGAAAATAGATCCAGGAGGTAGAATTTTAAAATTATTGGACTATCTGAAAGCCATGATCAAAAAAAAAAGAGCTTAGACATCATCTTTCAAGAAATTATCAAGGAAAACTGCCCAGATATTTTAGAGCCAGAGGGCAAAATAGAAATGGAAAGAATCCACTGATCACCTCCTGAAAGAGGTTCACAAAGGAAAACTCCTAGGAATATTGCAGCCAAATTCCCAGGTCAAGGAGAAAATATTGCAAGCAGCCAGAAAGAAACAATTCAAGTATTGTGGAAGCACAATGAGGATAACACAAGATTTAGCAGCTTCTACATTAAGGGAACAGAGGGTGTGGAATATGACATTCTAGAGGGCAAAAGAGACAGGATTGAAACCAAGAATCACCTACCCAGCAAAACTGAGTATAATCAATAAAGTGAAAAAATTGATATTCAGTGAAATAGAGGACTTTCAAGCATTCTTGATGAAACAACCAGAGCTAAATAGAAATTTTGACTTTCAAATATAAGACTCAAGAGAAACATGAAGAAGTAAACAGGAAAGAAAAATCTTAAGGGACTTATTAAGGTTGAACTGTTTACATTCCTGCAAGGAAAGATGACATTTGTAACTCATGAGACCTTTGTCAGTATTAGGATAGTTGGAGGGAAAAAATTATATGTATGTATATATTTACATATAGAGATAGATAGATAGAGGGCACAGGGTAGATTGAAGGAGAAGAGGTGATATCTGGTGAATAAAATTAAGGAGTGAGAGAGGATTATAGTGGGAGAAGGAGAAAGGGAGAGGTAGAATGGGGTAAATTATCTTCCATGAAACAGACAGGAAAAGGCTTTTACAGTGGAGGGGAAGTGGGAGAAGGTGAGAAGAAATGAGTGAATCTTATTCTCATCAGATTTGGCTTAAGGAGGGAATTGGGTATGGAAATCTATCTTACCCTACAGGAAAATAGGGGGGAAGGGCATAAGAGAGTAGGGGAATGATAAAGAGGAGGGCAGATTGGGAGAGGGGGTAAACAAAAGCAAACACTTCTGAGGAGGAACAGGGTCAAAAGAGAGAATAGAATAAATGGGGGGGTGATATAGTATTAAAGGAAATATACTTACTTTTTCACAATATGACTACTATGGAAGTGTTTTGCATAACTACACATATATAACCCGTTATCAAGTTGCTTGCTTTTTCAATGAGAATGGGTGGGGAGGGAGGAAGGGAGAAAATTTGGAACCCAAAGCTTTAAAAACACATGTTAAAAAAATTGTTTTCACATGCAACTGGGAAATAAGAAATATAGGAAATGGGGTACAAAAATATATCCTGCCCTATAGGAAAATAGAAGGGGAAGGGGATGAGGGAAGTGGGGGGAGAGATAGAAGGGAGGGCATTAGGGGGAGGCATATCCAGAATGCATGCAATCTTGGGGTGGGGAGAGGTATGAGATGTGGAGAAAATTTGAAACTCAAAATCTTGTGGAGGTGTATGTTGAAAACTAAAAATAAATTAATTTAAAAAAAATTAAAAAGAAACAAATAAAAAAAGAAAAAGGAACAGTTTATAACTGAACTAAGAATAGAGAGAACCACAGAAAATTAAGTGGACAATATTGATTACATAATATTACAGTTTTTGCTGAAGCAAAATCAGTCAATGAAGATAAAATTAGAAAAGATATAGGCAATTGGGAAAGAATCTTTGTAATAAGTTTCTCTGACAAATATGTCATTTCTATGAAATATAAGGAACCTATTCAAATTTATAAGAAAAATATATGTTTTAATTGATTAGTGGTCCAAAGATATGAACAGAGAGTTTTAAAGGGAAGAAACACAGCCTCTCTATAGACTTTTTTTAATATTCTGAATCACTACTAACTAGCAAAATGAAAATTAAAGTAATTCTGAGGTTTCACTTCATACCTATCAACCTGGCAAAAAAAATAAGAAGAAAATGATAAATGTTAAAGGAACTGTGGGAAAATAGACACATGTACACATCATTGGTGGAACTCTGAATTGGTCTAGCTATTCTGAAAAGCAATTTGGAAGTATTGCCCCCAAAGTTACTAAAATGTGCATATTTTTCCACCAAAAAGAATCTACTAAGCTCATAATCCAGTGCTGTATACCATATAGAGGATAGCTTGTTACTGTGTTAAGGGGTCATATCATCCCCCTGACATATAATGACTAACCCTAGATATGTCACTTAACCTCTTACACTCTCAGGACATAATTAATGACTAAAAAAGTTGCAGAACAATTGCCAAATTCATTGGCAGAGGAAGTTTTGGGAGCTCCAAAAAATGATGATATTACAAGCTTGAACAAAAAAAGTGTTTGAATTAAGAATTTGACAAATATTTATTAAATAACTACATGTTGCAGAATATAGTGCTATACCTTGTAGGTTGTTCTATGTGTATATATGTATATCTATGATGGATTATATGTTTTTTGAGGGCAAAAACTCTTTTATACTAATCTTTAAATCCCCAGACCCTAGGAGCACATAGTAAATGCTTAATAAATGTTTGTTGATTGGTTGACATAAAGTTTAGGTAAGACCTTTGCCCTTATCAAGAATATAATCTAATAGTGGGAAATTATGTGTGTATATGTATATGTAACACATATGTGTATATACATATATATATGAATATGGCAAAAAAAAATCCTCTAATATGAAACAATACAACTCCCACCCACTGGAACCTTAACTCTGCTCCTGGAACCTAAAGCTCTAATAAGTGAGTTTTCACCTTCTCTTGCCCCAAATTAGACATTAGAATCACTTCATTGCTATACACTCTCCCCACCTTTTTTCTGTGTTGTGTTCTCCCATTAGTTTGCTTGCTTGCATTTTATTCCCATCACTTAGCACAGTGTGTAGCACCAATAAGCATTAAATAAATGCTTTTTTTTATTCATTCATTCAAGTACATAAGAGAGCTACAGATAAAGTACTCTAGGAGGAAATGACTGCCAACTGGGGTGCTGCACAAGGGATGAAGGAAAGCATTTGTGCTGAGGTAAGGTTAATCATTGACAAGGGAAGATTATATTATGACGGTAGCAGTAGGGATAGAGAAAAAACAGATGAGAAAAAACAGGAAGGTCAAATGGACAGATCTTTGATAACTGATTAGATACAAAAATGAGAAAAAAAGGAAGAGTCAAAGACAATAAGCAACACCATTTCCAGTGTGAGAAACTTGACTGAACTACTGACCAAAATGGAATATCAAACCACTAGGCTCTACATATCTTTTATTCTAGTGACCCTAAATGGATGGCTTCTTTTTAGAGGTAAAAAGATAAGACAATTTAATTAACTCCATGCAAGTTGGGAAGTGATGATTAAAAAATGTGTATTATATTTTGGGCCATCTTTTGGACCAGTAAATATATTGAGGGGCAACTAGGTGGCACAGTGGAGAGAGTGCCAGCCCTGGAGTCAGGAAGACCTGAGTTTAAATTTGGCCTCAGACACTTAACTGCGCAACCCTTAAAAAGTCACAACCTCATTTGCCTCTTTTTCTTTATCTGTAAAATGAGTTGGAGAAGAAATGGCAAGCCACTTTAGTATCTATGCCAAGAAAACCCCAAATGAGATCACAGAATGTCAGACATAACTGAAACAACTCAATAATAACAACAAAAATATATTAAAAGCAACAAAGTTAAAACCATTTAGCATATATATGTATATATATATATATATTCTACTATTCCAGAAAAAGTGTCAAATCTTACTGCTGAAAAAGCCTACAAATCAAAATAATTCTCAGTTTCATTCTCTCCAGTACAACACTGATATGTGCAAGACCAATGTTTTGAGAGTCAAACCTATACTTTTCTATTGTTCTAGCTTTAAAAACTTCATAAATGAAAAAGAAATCAAGACTCACCTGTCCCAAAATAAGCATATTGTTGAATATGCTTATTGAATCAACAGAGCCCAAGATCCAACTAGTCTGCACAAGAACTGTTTCATTTTTGTCTTTGAATTCCCTGGCAATATAGTTGACACACAACAAATGCCTGTTGGTTTGATTGCTTGTACTTCTGAATATCATATTTCATGTCTTATTTACCATGCCAGATATTCTGTATAAGGGACCAAGATATATATGTATGTATAGGATGTGTACAGAATGAATCAAATGGTTTTTATAGAACACTGTTTTCCTTATCACCATCATTATGATGATCCACTATCTTCACCATTAACTAACATTAATGGAGCCCCCACTACATGTACAACATTGAACTAGACATACACTAGGGCTATAGAGGAATTGTTAAGAGGATAACAGATGGCTTCCTAGCTACCTGGGGAGGTAGAACCTCCAACATTAAAAAAAAGATGAACAATCCTGAGTGGCCAATGTGTGATTTAGGCAGTTAAGTAGAGGCTGCATAGTTATTATTGAATAAATAATACATCATGACACTGATGAAATGTCATATAAAATAGTAATTTATTCCTTTCTCTTACTATGCTGGTGGTAATTCATCTAGCCTTCAGTAGGAGGAATCTCTATGTATATTTTTACTTCTTGGTAATGTGGCTCAGCAGAAAGAGCATTGGCTTTAGAGCTGGGGAGCCTGGGTTCAAATCCAACCTACCACATTTACAAGCTATTTAACTCTAGGCAAGTCACTTCGTCTCCATGGGCTTCAGTTTACTCAACTGTAAAATGAGGGATTTGGACTAAACATTGTCAAAGATACCTCCCAGCTCTAGATCTATGATGCCATAATCTATAGTGGCTATAGGAACCATTCATTCTGTGTTTTGGGGGTGTGGGGAGGTATTAAAAGGTAAAAAAAAAAGAAATTGTGGTAGTACTAAGAGTTGGAGATTAATATGCACCATATTTTAATGTTTTCTCATGGTGCATAATAACATAGTAACCACACACATAATTTTCGCTTTAACTCATTTTTATGGTATCTCAATGGGTTAAATTATTTAATCTGCTAAACTCTTTCAGATGAAGAATTTTAATTCCTATTTCAAAGAATGTTTTATATAGGATCATTTCTTTTTCCCATTTGAGTACTCCATGAATCCAACAGGCAAATTTACTTTCCTGAATCTTCTTTTACATATTAGGCTTAATCACATAAATATGTCAAAAACAAATAGATCACTACATAAAACTAATCCTCAGTTTAAAAAGTAATTACTAATGAAGCAAGAAATTCTTCCTTTGGGTAGGAATTATGACTTTTTGCCAGTCCCAGCAAAGAATCTTATTATAAAATTAAAGGCAAATAACTTGTGAGTTTATTGAAAAAACTCACCTTCATAAAATCCAAGTCCATTTGAAAACAAAGATCCAGGACATTCAGCCCAGAATAACACAAATTATTGCCATTTGAGAGTTCTATACTTCCCCTTAAAGTAGTGGTTTATACCACCCACTGTATAACTTTCAACATTTAGCCTTACCTACCCTCTATCAAAGAAAGAGAAAGAAAAATTTTTTTAAAAGAAAAGAAAATGCATATTCCATTAAGAACTGGGAGGTTTGTGGCCCTTTCCACATAGTAAGAATCAGACTTTCAAGTGCATATAACTTAATAAAATATAGTAAAAATATTATATCATATTAAAAGAATAGTATACAAATAATGTGAGATTTTATCAGCATGGAGAACTCCCTCCACCAATGCAGAGCAAGTAGTCCCTGACTTAATAGACAGCTGTGACAGAGTTCATATACAGATTGAAAGACTTTCAAATAGTTACACAACTATGAAGTGTCAAAAGCAGGATTTGAACCAATGTCTTCCTGACACTAAGCCCAGTACTCAATCCACTCCATCATGCACAAACTTCTACAGACATGGTGAAGCAAAAATTTACAACAAACATGCTCCTTCTAGCTCACCAAGGATACTTGTCAATCAATTAATCAACAAGCATTTAAAAGAGTTCCTGTCCTCAAGACAGGAAAGTACAAAGGAAAGATTGCTGACTGTGAAGTCAAGGACCTGGGCTCAAACTGGACTTTTGTACCTCACTACCTGCATAACTTTGGGTAAGTTACTGAGGACTAGATGTCCTCTGAGGTCCCTTCTAGATCAATGAGATTGCTAGATTGATGAACTATCAGATGGAACAACATATGTGTGTACTTTTATACTTTTTTTTCATTTGTTTATACAAATGAAATTCAAATTAAGTTGTAGAGAGCATGATCAAGAAAAAGCTTGGGTAGGAGTCATGATTTGAGCTGAATTTTGAAGGAAACTAGGAACTCTAAGAGGTGGAAGTGAGAAGGGCATGCATGCGAAGCATGAGAGACAAATAATGCAAAAGCAGAGAGAGGGAAGATGGTGAGAAAGACTCCTTTTAATATTCCCTTTTATAGGACACACACCAATGTAAAATGTAAATATTGTAGAAACATCCTACTCATGGAGAGCTAGGGATTGGATATAAAACTAACATATACTTAATACTACATTTGATTATTGCTGTTGTTCAGTCATTTTTCAGTGGCATCTTATTCTTTGTGACTACATTTGGGATTTTCTTGGCAAGGATAATGGAGTGGTTTGTCATTTCCTTCTCTAGTTCATTTTGCAGATGAGAAAACTGAGTCAAAGAGAGTTAAGCAAATTGCCCAGGGTCACATAACTAGGAAGTGTCTGAGCCCAGATTTGAACTCAGGAAGGTGAGTCTTCCTGAATCTAGGCCTGTAACTCTATCTACTGAACCACCTAGCTGCCACTATTTTTAGTGTATGCCACTAATTGTAGGAATAAGGACTAGACTTGTGATTTCACTAGAATAGGGAAGTTCCAAATGATGAAACTTCCTCTGCCAGGTGCCTACTGGTTATCTAGAGTACCAAGGGCATAAATGACTTGACCAAGATCACACATCCAGTGAAGCAAGACTTCAAACCAGGTCTGCCTGGCCATTTCCTACTCTACACTGCCTTTCATTGCAAAATTATTTTACCTCAAGTACAAGCATGGCCATGTGTAGTCATTTTAGTCATCTTTGATTCTCTCTTTCCCTAACCCTTTATATCCAATTTTTCTATCACATGAAGCTTTTTTAAGTTAAATTATATTTTTAATTTAAAAAATCTATATTATTTCCTTTCCATATTCCTTTACCCAATAAAAAAAAAGAAAAGCTCATAACAAATATGCATGGTCAAGCAATACAAATTCCCATATTGAACATGACCAAAGATAAGTATGTCTCATTCTGCACCTCACGTACATCACTTTTCTATCAAGAGTAGATAGCGTGCTTCATTATTGGTCCTCAGGGGTCATGATTGACCATAGTATTTATCAGAGTTCTTAATTTTTTCAGACCTGTTCATTTTTAATGGTACTATTATATTATTATTTTTTCTCAGTTCTTATTTTACTCTACATCAGTTTATGTACATCTACCCAGATTTCTCTGAAACCATCCCCTTCATCATTTTTTATGGCACAGTAGTATTTTATTACCTTCATATACCATAATTTGTTCAATCTCCATTGTATGGTCATATTCTTAGTTTCCAGTTCTTTGCCAGTACAAAAAGAGCTGCTGTGGATACTTTCATACCAATATATCATTTTCCTCTTGCTTTGCTCTGTTTAGAGTTATAAACCTAGTAGTAGAACTGCTAGTAACTCTAGAGGGCATAGTTCCAAATTGTTTTCTAGAATTCCTAAACCAATTCATAACTCCACTAACAGTGAACCAGTATGTCTACCCCACTCATCCATCCAATATTTGTCATTTACCTTTCTTGTCAAGTTTACAAATCTGATAAGTGTGAGGTGGAACCTCAGAGTTGCTTTTAATTTCATTTCTCTACTGATGGGTGATTTTAAGCATTTTATATGACTATTTATAGCTTGAATTTCTCCCTTAGAAAATTGTTGTTGGGGGCAGAGTCATGCTGGTGGATTAGGGGCAGAAAACTAGGCAAATTCTCCAAACATTCCCCTTCAGACAACTTTAAAATAACTTTTCAAATGCAATTTTGAAGCAGTAGAGCCAATATATGGTTGGAGTGAGACATTTTTCTAGGCTAAGATAACTTGGAAGGTGGGCAGAAGAAGTCTGTGACACTAGGGCTGGGGCTGGTCCAAAGTGCATGCAAGGGTGGCACCAACTGAAGGCCTTGGAGGGAGCTGTGAGAGCTTCAGCAGCAATAGCTTCAGGAGCTCTCAGTGCAGAAATGGTAAAAGACAGAAAGAGATTATAGGGAAACATTTGCACGCACTGGGTGTAGCTGGCACTGATCAGCAAATCTATTGCTCATGAACAGTTCTGGGTCACAGTCCCAGGGTTAAGAGGAATGCTTCTGGTTGTTCACAAGGGAGCAAGAGCCCTGATGACAGTTTCAGAGTTAAGAAGAGTACTAGTGTTTGCAGCTATAGGAGAGTATGGGCCCTTCCTCAGTAAAGAAGTGAGACCAGGGGCAGCTAGGTGGCATAGTGAATGGAGCACCAGCCCTGAAGTCAGGAGGACCTGAGTTCAAATCTGGCCTCAGACTAAACACTTGACACTTACTAGCTGTGTGACCCTGGGCAAGTCACTTAACCCCAATTGCCCAAAAACAAAAATAAAGCAAAACAAAACAAAACAAAAAAAAAGAAGTGAGACCAGGCCAGGAGAGCAGTGACCACACTTCTCCTTAGATCACATCACCTTGCAAACACCAAAAACTAACAGATCCCTAAAACCAGTTCAGAAAACAGCAGCTTCAAAAAGCCTGAGGCTTGGAACAGTACTTCTCCATCCACAGATGAGCAGAGCCCAATTTTAACAGAGAGTTCAAAGTCAAGAAATAAGCCAGAAAATAAACAAACAAAAAAAATGACCATCAAAAGCTACTACCATGGAAGGGAAGACCAAGACATAAATCCAAAAGTCAATAATGTGGGAAAATAATTGCAAGCAATGCCTTAAATAAAATGTTAGTTAGAAACAAGCCCAACAAGAATTCTTGGAAGAGTTAAAGAAATGGATAGGAGTAGTAGAGAAGAATTGGGGGAATAAATGAAAGTGATGCAAGAAAATTATGAAAAGAGAATTAAAAGCTTGGTAAAGTGATGAAAATAATACCTTAAAAACAGATTTAGTAAAATTATAAGTAACACCTTAAAAACAGAATTGGCTAACTGGTTAAAAAAAAAGAGGCACAAAAATTCACTGAAGAAAAGAACTCTTCAAAAAACAGAAAAGGCCAAATGGAAAAGGAAGTGCAGACCTTGACTGAAGAAAATAATTCCTTAAAAATTGTAAGTGGACAAATAGAAGATAATAACTTAGTGAGACATCAAGAAACAATAAAACAAAGTCAAAAGAACAAAAAAAAATAGAAGAAAATGTGAAATATCTAATCAGAAAAGCAATTGATCTAGAAAATAGATTGAAGAGAAATAATTTAAAAATTATTGGACTACCTGATCAAAAAAAGAGCTTAGATATCATATTTCAAGATATTATTAAAAAAAACTGCTCCAAAATCTTAGATCATGGAGGTTAAATAGAAATTGAAAGAAAACACTGACCACCTCCTGAAAGAGATCCCAACATGAAAACTCTCAAGAATATTATAATCAAACTTTAGAGCTGTCAGGTCAAGAAGAAAATCTTGCAAGCATTGAGAAAGAAACAATTCAGATATCATGGAGCAACAGTCAAGATCACACAAGATTTAGCACTTCTACCTTAGAGAAATGGAGGGTTGGAATATGATATTTCAGAAGGCAAAAGTGATAAGATTACAACCAAGCATTACCTACCCCACATAGTATAAGTATGAGTATAATCCCTCAGGGGAAAAAAATGAATGTTTAATGAAATAAAGGACTTTCACACTTTCCTGATGAAAAGATAAGAGCTAAATAGAAAATTTGACATTCAAACACAAGACTAAAGAGAACCATAAAAAGGTAAACATGAAAGAGAAATCTTAAGGGATTCAATAAACTGTTTACATTTTTATATAGGAAGATGATACATGCAAGTTCTAAGAATTTTATCATTATTTGGACAGTTAGAAGCAGTCTTGATAGACAGAGGGCATGAGTATGAGTCAGTTATGTTGGGATGATCTCAAAAAATATTATGAAGGGATGAGAAAGAGTGGTGCCCTAAGAGAAGGGGGAAAGGAGAAGTAGAATTTTCTTACATAAAAGAGGCACATAAGGAAGAACTTTTACAATTGGAGGGAAGGAAGTAGCAGGCAATAGTTGAACTTCACTCTCATCAGATTTCATTCAAATAAGGAAAAACAGATATATACACCCAGTTGGGTATAGAAATCTATCTTACCCAACAAGGAAATAGAAGGGGAAAAGGATATGAGAAAAGTGGAGGGGATGATAAAAGGAAGGAATGATGAAGGCAGGCAATTGTCAGAAGCAAGATTGACTTTTGATGAGGGATAGGAAAAAGAGAGAACGAGAGAGAGAGAGAGAGAGAGAGAGAGAGAGAGAGAGAGAAAAGAAGAAGAAAATAGGATGGAGGGAAATAAACAGTCATCATAACTGAATAAGAATGGTATGAGCTCACCCATAAAATGGAAATGGACAGCAGAATGGATTAGAAACCAGAATCCAACAATAAATTATTTACAAGAGACACACCTGAAACAGAAAGACACATAAACAGTGTTAAAATAAGGAATTGAAGCAGAATCTATTATATTTCATCTAAAGGGAAAAAAAAGGAAGGGATAGCAATTATGATCTCAGACAAAACAAAAGCAAAAACAGACTTAATTAAAAGAGATAATGGGGAAACTACATTTTGCTAAAAGGTGACATAGACAATGAAGTAATATTAAATTTTTTTACAAGTTTCTCTTATACAGGCTTCTTTTCTGAAATACAGAGGGAACTGAGTCAGATTTACAAAAATGACAAATGCTGGAAAGGATGAAGAGAAATTGATACACTAATGAATTGTTGGTGGAGTTGTGAACTGGTCCAACCATTCTTTATAACAATTTGGAACTATGCCCAAAAGGCTACAAAACCATACATACCATTTGATACAGCAGTACCAATACTAGGTCTGTATCCCAAAGAGAGCAAAGGAAAAGGAAAAGGTAATATATGTACAAAAATATTTGTAGCAACTCTTTTTGTGGTGGCAAAGAATTGGAAATTGAGGGGATGCCCAGCAATTGGGGAATGACTGAACAAGTTGTGGAACATGATTGAGATGGAGTACTATTGTGCTATAAGAAATGAGGAGGGGGCTGGTTTCAAAAAAAAACATGGGAAGACCTATATGAAGTGATGCAAAATGAAGTGAGCAAAACTAGGACATCATCATACACAGTAATAGCTATATTGTAATGATGATCAACTGTGAAAGATTTGGCTACTCTGACCAATGCAATGAACCAAGACAATTCCATAGGACTCATGATGAAAAATGCTATCCACCTCCAGAGAAAGAACTGATGAACTTTGAGTGCAGTCTGAAGCATGGGTTTTTTTTTTTTACTTTATTTCTCTTGATTTTTTTGTGATATGGCTAATATGGAAATAAGTTTTGCATGATTTTATGTGCATAATTGATATATTGCTTGCTTTCTTAGTGGGTGGTTGAGGGAATGGGAATTCAAAATTTTTTAAAATAGTATAAAATAAAATAAAATAATAAATTATAATATATTATATATAAATATATAATAATATAAAAACAAATAAATAATAAATGCTAAATTTTAAAAGTATATTTAAAAAGAAAATTGTTATTAATATACTTCAACCACTTATCAAATGGCTCTTGTTTTTAAGAAATTTGAAACAATACCTTACATATCTTGGAGATGAGAACTTTGTCAGAGAAATTTGCTATAAGGAATTTTTTCCATTTCTAGCTTCCTTTTGATTTTATCTGAATTTGTTTTATATATGGAAAGACTCAAATTTTATGTAATCAAAATTTTCCGTTTTATCTTCTGTATTCCTCCTTTTCTCTTGTTTGATCATAAATTGTTGCCCTGGTCATATATCTAAAAGGTCATTTCTTTCTTGCTCCTATAATTTGTTTATTATTTCACCCTTTATGTCTAAAGCATGTATTCATATGGAACTTATCCTGGTATATAAAGGAAGACATATATAAAGGGAGAAGCTACCTAGCTTCTGCCTGACCACGATCTAGTTTTCCCATCAATTTTTGGTAAATAGAGTCCTTACCAATAAAAAGTTAAAAATATCAAAGGAAATAATGAAAAAGAAGTATGAAGGAAGGGAGCCTAACAGTACCAATGTCCTCTGACACTTATTAGCTTTGTGACTCTGGGCAAATAATCACCTCTATTTGCCTCAGTTTCCTTATCTGCAAATAAGAGTAACAAAAAGGCCTTATCTCCCTCAGTCAATATGAGGATAAAATGAGATAATACATGTAAGATATTTTGTAAACCCTAAAGCACTGTATAAATGCTGAATGTAACACTGAATATCAAAGAATACACCAAAGTAGCATAAGTTCTAGCAGGTCCTACCAAGATGGAAAGGTTTTGCACAAATTTTATAGGAGTATTTCTGTATCCAAAGACCTACCTAAGTTCTAATGTCCTCTCAAATAAGGATGAATTTTTCAACTGTGGCAACCCATGAAAACTATCCATTCAGATACATTTGGTTGATGATCTGCATTAGTGGAGGAAATGCCCACACAAATTAAAATCACAGGTTCTTAAATTATAGAAGCATCAAAAACCACTAAGGATTAACACAATATGACCTGCCACCACTCATCTTGGAGAAAATCAGACACTAAGTATTTATGCACATCTACTTGTTCATGTAAAGTTTAAAATAAAGGGCAAAACAACCTAGAGCACAAGCAAAAGAGCCAAGCCATTGCTTTTTAAATTATCTTTCTGCTCTCAAAGGAACTTTGCACTGTACTATGATAAGAGATATATTTGTTTTGTTTCAGTAAAGGTAGAAGAACGTTCTGTAATTTCTGAAGAGTACTAGTTTGAGCTCCCTAAAATGTAGAGCTCCACCAGCGTATGATATTGTTTAGTCTTGTCCATTCTGGCTTCTTACATTCCACATCGATATGGCCATGAAACCCTACACGTGGCAGTAGAAGCCAAACTTATAACTTGGTTAATGCAATAGGAGAAGACTTAGGGAGAACAGTTGGTCTCCTCTTTCTGTGCAGATGGGCACACTCTCTGCTGGCAAAGAGGTCTGGGATCCCTTCTTCTGAGTAGCACATGTATCAACTAGCTATGGTTTTCATTCTGATTGTTAGGCCTCCTGAAAACAATTTTGAATTTGATGTTGCAATGCTCTCATTGCGGCCTTCTCTTCATCAGCTCTGTCAGTTCTTCAAGCTTTTGAAAATGTTCTGACTTTGTATTGTAGACTAAAACAAATGACAATCATACTTTAATAACTAACCTAGCCTGGCTAGGAAACAAATTTCTTATTCAACCAAGAAATGTGTCCAAATAATGTGACTTTCTATCAGTAGTTTGGTGACCATTATCTAAAACATATGTCTCAGGCTACTGAATCATTCCATAATGTAAAGTTTGTTAGAAATTTTATGAGAGTGGCAAGCTGAGCACCAAGCATCAAGATCTCAAATTTGAGGTATGATGAGCATAGACCCTCTTCCAATTACTGAACATGACTGAAAATATATGTGTGTGCATGATTTTAAGAACCAAACAGATTCTACCCTATAACAGTTCACCATGTCTTTTTTCTGGTACATGGGCAAAGTAGCTAATTAAGAAGTTGGGAGTAGCATTGTAAATTGAAAAGTTATACAGATGTGGAGAACCATGAACCTGGAGCAAGAAGCAAAGTGGAGTACATGTTCATGAAGACTAAGTCGCTTGCCCTGACAGTTGCCAAGTCTCATCAACTCTACCCCTACAACATTTATTTCCCTCTCTCTACTTCTCTTAACTCATGTGACCACACCCTCAGTTCAAGAAGTAATCATTACTTACCTTGACTATAGTAAGAACTTCCTCATTGGTTTTTCTTCTTTCAAGCTCTCTCCTTACCAAAATAATCTTCCTGAGCTTAAACCTAGCCATTGTACTGCACAAATCAAGACCCTGTCATGACTTCTAGGATAAAATACAAACTAATTGACCTAGCATTGAAGGTTTTCCACAGTCTGGATCCGTCCTACCTCTCCAGCTTTGTCTCATGCCCTTCCTGCAATCTTCTTTATATATAAGTTGTTAACCAAATTATTAATTGTTCCCCAAATTTGTTTCCTACAACATTATATTTTATTTTTTTCTTTTCATTTTTAAAGTTTATTGTTTATTTGTAACATTCAGTTTTTTTATTTTGAGCTCCAAATTCCTCCACTCACTGAGAAAGCAAGCAATATGACATAAATTATACATGTGAATTCATATAAAATATATTTCTTTATCATCCACAACATTATATTTTCTACTTTCTCTCCTCCTCCTTTTACCCCATTCATCCTCTATCCTCTATTATGGGCAGCTAAGTGGCTCAGTGCATAGAGTGATGGGCCTAGAGTCAGAAAAACTCATCTTCATGAGTTCAAATTCATCCTCAGACACTTACTATCTGTGTGACCCTGGGCAAATCACTTAACCCTGTTTGCCTCAGTTTCTTCATCTATAAAATGAGTTGGAGAAGGAAATGGCAAACCACTCCAGTATCTGTGCCAAGAAAACCCGAAGTAGGGTCATGAAGAGTCAGATAAGATTGAAACAACAAGAACAAAAACCTTCTATTATACTCATTTGTGTATATGTTGTACACAGTAGAATGTAAACTCTTGGAAGGTAAGGGCAATCCAGTTTTTGTCTTTTAATTAACAGTGTCAAACCTATTGTCTTGTACGTTAAAAAAAAAACTAGATTTGTAATATCATTGTTATAGAGAACTTTCTGTGAAGAAATTCTCTACACCAATGCAGATCAACAATTTCTTTGCAATTCGATCTTAAAAGCAATTATGTAGCTTAAGGGATAGAGTAAAGCCTTTGATGTCAGAAAGACTTGAGTTCAAATGCAGCCCTACATATATACTACCTGTGTGACTAAGGGCAAGACATTTATCTTTATAGTACCACCAGGCAAAACTTTTTCATTAATAATAATAGCACTTCAAGGTTTGTAAAGGCTTTATATATAGTATGACCTTCAAAACAACCCCATGAAGTAGATGCTATTATGATCCCCTTTTTATAGATGAGATAGTTGAGCAGATTAAATGACATGCCCAAGGTCACCCAGCTAATATTTGTTTGAAGCAGATTTTGATACCATGCCTTTGATCTGTGAGGGCAGCTCTCTACAAACACTACTGCTGCCTCTTTCTTTGCACATTGCAGGTGCTTAGTAATAATTTAGTTGTTGTTTTTGCTGTTGCTGGTGATAGAATCACAAATTATTACAATGAGGAAGAACAGGGGAACTAAACCAATGAAGGAAATGGATATGCACAGGGAATTTTTCCAATGAGCAAAAGACACAGAGTCACTGAGTTAAAGACAAACAAAAAGAAGCACAAAACTTTAAGAAGGTAAGGAAAGAGGAAACTAAAAATAAGTGTATGAAGGCCCTTTTGTGTTGCAAGGACTGGCCCCAACATGTACCATGCAGATGTAATTGTGTGGCTCAAAGGGAGACCTCCTAGACAATTCTAGCCTCTTCTCCCCCCACACTTCTCCAAGAGAGACTTTAATGCTTGACAGAAAAGGAAGTGGAAAGTTGGGGTCAGATGCTACACTGCTCTCCTTAGAAAGATGGGGTACTAGGCTAGAATTATATCTACTCCATTAAATATTATTAGTCTAGGGAATTAGGTTTTCAGGTTCAAGCTAACTTCTGATCACTGTTCAATACTGGGGGGGAAGCAGGACCCTCAAGCTTTATATCCAAAGCTTGATCCCTTTCCAACAAACTATCAGTTCCATAGGGATCATTGCCAGTCCTTTTGACTTATGTTTTGCCACTGGACTCTGATGACCTGGATGAGAGTGGGGCTGATGACTTTGTACAGCTCTGCCTCACTTAAATCCAATTCACTTGCAGGTTAAGACATCACCCTGCTGATGTCATTGGTCCTCTTGGAGAAGGAAGGATGAACAACAGTTTCACGATGCACACACATAGCACTTAGGCAAGAAAAATCATTTATTCAAATCACTTGCTGTGCAGTCATTTTTCAGTAGTGTCTGACTTTTTGTAACCCCATTTGGGGTTTTCATGGCAAAGATATTGGCATGGCTTGCCATTTCCTTCTTCAGCTCATTTGATGGATGAGAAAAATGAGGTGAACAGGGTTAAGTGACTTGCCCAGGGTTGCACAGCTAGTAAGTGTCTGAGGCTGGATTTGAGCTCAGAAAGATGAGTCTTCTTGATTCCAGGACCTGCACTCCATCTATTGTGCCACCTACCTGACCCACCCAGATCAGCAGAAAAACAGAAATCTGAGAACATACACATAAGAGAATATAGATACCCAACAATACAGAGTGAAGGAGCTCTCCCATATTGAGGGAGATAACTCATGTAACAGAGAGAGAGAGAGAGAGAGAGAGAGAGAGAGAGAGAAAGTCCTAGATCTCACCCAAAAGGAAGTGAGGAAGTTCCCTAAAGTCTCTAGAGTAGCAAGCTGAAGATAGGGCCATGACAGAGACTGTCAGCTCCTCTCATGTCAACTTTTTCCTACAGTCTTTCTTTCAGCAACATGAAGTAGAGTTGGCATCTTCCATATTCTCTCTTGAAACTAGAAGCCAGAAGCTCCTTAAAGAACTACAGAGCCTGAAAAGACTGGAAGAACTCAAAGCAACCATGATGAGACTAAAGATCTCTTACCTTTGTCATGCTCCTGATACTCACATAGGTGCAAGGTTGATCTCCATCAATAAGGAAAGAGTCCCATACAAAAGGGCTTTGGGACTGGGCTTATAGAAAGTAAAGCAAGCAATGTTTGCTAAGGAAAACAAAAATGCCCTTTTTTGTTGACTCCTTAATGTTAGTGCCTTCATTTTGAGATTATTTCCAATTTATCATATGGGTGTGTATAATCTTGTTTGTGCATAGTTGTTTTCATGTTGTTTTCCCCATAAGTTCCTTGAGAATAAAGGACTGTCTTTTGCCTTTGTATTTCCAGTGTTTATCACAGTTATATAGTTGCATATAGTAGGTGCTAAATAAGTGCCCTTTGACTTGAAAGGATGGGCTCACTGCTTGATGAGAATGCTGTAGTGTTAACAGGTGGCAGAGAAAAACAGAAATAATCATTTTTCATTTTGCTTTCACCTTTTCCACCAGAGATAACATTCTTCAAACCAGAAAATATGAGAGAGGGAAAATAAGGAAGCATTCAGCTTCATTAAATCATTTTAAATTCACAGACCAAAAAGAAAAATTCACAGACTATCCTTGGAAATGTAAATCTATTCAACAAACTTCTCTGCAGTCCCTTCTGGAGTATATGCTAAAGGAAATTCAAAGTTTAGAAAAACAAATGCCTCTGTCCCTGTAGTTTACATTTGCATCCAAAGACAAGGTAGGAGACAAAGCTGGAAAGGGAAAGTGCTTTTAGGTCCTGAAAAGTCTTAATTACTTTCTCCTTTCTGTCTCTTAAAATCTCTTCCTTCCTTAAAAACTCTACTCAAGACTTTTCTTCATCCACTCAGCTTCTCATGTCTCCCTTGTATTTATGTGTTATGTATTTGGTGTAAAAGGCAGTGTGGTACAGCACATAAAGAACTGGCCAGTGCATCAGGAAGATGCACTCTCATACTTAATAGTTGTGTGACCTAAGGCAAGTCACTTAATGACTCAATGACCTATGGAACTCTCTAAGACTACAAATTGCACAAAAGATATGGACCTATATTGCTGGAAGAAGTTTTTTGTTTGTTTGTTTTGTTTTCTAGGAGTTCTCTATGTTATTGAAATCACAAGTCTGATCAAAATGTATCTATAGTTTTTGAGGCTTTTTCTTTTCATCAGTGCACACATTCAAAGTCTTGCTATAGCTGACAACACTATGATTCACTTCAGCACCATCTATGGCTTATGTCTACACATCACTACCATAACCTGTTGAGAACTGAAAAAAAAATCAACAAATTTTGTCTATTACATAGAATGGAAAAGCTGAGAGATCCTTGGAGATCATGTATTAAACCCTTTCATTTCACAAATGAGGAAACTGAGACCCAGAGAGTTTGTGGCTTGCCTAAGATGAGATAGCTGGTGGCACAATGGATAGAGTGCTAAGCCTAAAGTCAGGAAGACCCAGAATCAAATCTGATTTTCAACACTTATTTACTGGGCAAACCTGGACAAGTCACTTAACCTCTATTTGCTTCAATTTCCTCAACTGTAAAATGAGATCAATAATAGCACCTTCCTTGCAGGATTGTTGCAAAGATCAAATGAGATAATATTTGTAAAAAATGCTAAGCATAGTGCCTGGCATGTAGTAGATACTTTATAAATGATTATTCCCTTCTCCTTCCATTCTCTTTCCACTCAACTACTTAGTGGCAAAGAAGGAACTAGAACTCAAGTATTCTGAGTCTTGATCCAGTGCTCTTTCCACCACATGTACCAAACACTGATTTAAGTTTTTGGCTTGATTTTACTTTCAGCTCCTACAAAAATGAGATTCTTGCCCAACACGACTTTTTTTTCACACCTTTTATCATACAGATAAAACATTTTGCATTTCAGGGAAACCATAGACCAAATAATAGGCAAACCAATAAAACAAATTAACTCATGGTTCAAGTTATTTCTTACAAAAAATACACACTGGTATAGGCAGGTCCCAGGATAAGAGCACCTGGTTCTTTATGTGGGAATGTCTACCGTGGTAGAAGTTCCCTCTTGCCACCCACACTACTCTCAGTCAAGGTCATGACCACTAGAGTGGGGAGGTAGACATAGTAAGAAGAGAAGTCAAGAGGAATCTCTTGCTTCCACTACCAGAGCAACCTAAGGAAAATTTTTAAAAAAAGAAAGAAAGAGAGAGAGAGAGAGATTCTTCCCTGTAGTCTAGAGCTGAAGCATGATGAGTTCCCAATGCCTCATGTTGATGCATGCACCACAAAACAATGTAAAACTATGTAAGGCTGAAGGAAGACAATGGGGAAGAGCATAAAGGGCTCTCACTGGGGAGTCAGAGAATCTGAATGCAAGCTTGACCTTGGATATTTACTATTTCTGTACCATGAATGGGTCACTAAAGTTCCCTATTAGTGAGTTTTTTCAATCAGTTAAAAAGCAGTTGTTAAGCACAAACTTTGTACCAGGCCCTGTGCTAACCAAAGAATGAAACAATTCCTACTTACAAAGAGTTTCTGACATTCTAATGGGGAATACAATAAGTAATTTAATACATAAATATAGTATAAGTGAAAAAAAATAAGTGAAAATAAGGACAAAGTAATTAAATACTAAGTAGTTCAGGAAGGAAGGCATTAGCAGTTGATACAGTCAAGAAAAGCTTCACATGTAAAGTGGTGTTTGAGCTGAGTTTTCAAGGAAGAGAGGATATTATGAGGGAGAGTTGAGGAGGAAGTACATTCCAGGCATGAAGGATGGCCAGTACATAGAAGCAGTAATTAACACAGTGTCTGTCACATAGTAAGAACTTAATACATGCTTGTTAACTAACTAAAATAGTGTCATGTGTGAGGAGCAAGATATAGCCAGTTTGGCTGGATTTCAGAATGCCAGAGTCCAATGCAACTGAAAGAGTTTGAGGCTAGGCTGTTTAGGGCTTCAAAAGCTAATCAAAGTTTATATTTTATACTAAAGGCAATAGAGAGTGACAGGAGTTGATTGAATAGGGAGTGACATGGATAGATCTGTGCTTAAGAAAAATCAGCAGTGTGTAGGATGGGATAGAGTGGTAAGAGAGCTAGGGAGAACCATCAGAAGACTTTGCAATAATCTAAGTGAGAGATCATGAGATCCTAAATAAGATGGTGCCTGGGAGATTAGAAAGAAAGGGTTGGGGCTCAGATTCTTAAGATCTGGCTCTTTTGCATTAGTAATACAAATGCTTAGATTCCTTAAGAATCTGGCCAATATGGTGGATTCTTTAAATCTCACCCATCCCTAATCAATGTTCTAATAAACCTTGTCTTTGGGTGAAAGAAGGCTTGGGTCCAATTCATTTGGGCAAAACCTGCGTGTCACAATTTTGGGGTCCCAGCATCCCTAAACCTCTAAACCTCAACATTTTGGTGGTCTGTATGTCGAAGCTGCCTAACCCCAAGCTCTTTGGCCAAAACTGGAAGATATGTAAGCCTCCCCTCCTTTCTTGCCCTACAGTTGGGATCACTCTCCAAGCACCTAGGAAGGCTTGGAGGTGCTTTTCAGGCAGATAGTTATGAGACTGTCTTGCACTTGGTCTGAAGCTCTCAGGCTCTTGGTCCACTGTTTTGGTTCGAGGCTATAGACCTGGTACACCTTCCACAGCATAGAGAACAAGGATGAATGTCCTATCCAGAAGCGTATGCCCAATTCTGTCAATTTTCTTGTCACTAGGGAATTGGGAAAACTGCAGTGTTTTTTGTTTCCTTGAGGCTTTCTTATTCCCTTCCCTCTACAACCCTGGATCCTCCTTTAAAGATGGCATCCGGAGAAAACAATTGACAACTTTTAAAAGCAAAAAATAAAGGACATAAAGAATATATTTTCAGAATTTATAACAGTTGAAATGCTATTCCTTGGCAAAGCTTTAAAAGTCTACAATGCTGCCTACCAAAATATACAGAAAATTGATGAAGAAGATAGGAGATTTTTCAGAATTCTCTTTATCCACCTGACTATTCAACACATTTAGATATTGTTCGAGCAAATTCAAAATCTTCTCTTCAGAGATCTATTTCTACCAAGTGTGTATCTGGAACAGGACAGCAGATTCCCACCAGTTGGATAAGAAAAGATCAACAAGATGATGATGAAGACGACAATAATGAATTAGAAGTTACAGAGGAAGAAAATTAATTTTATATATGCTTTATAACAATTTTCCCTCAAAACCACCAAAACTTCAATTTAGATCATCAATTGTTAAAATTTTATTATTAGGCAACAAGAAACTAACATATATGTACACACACACACACACACACACATAGATACACCATTAACAAATATTTCAAAGAACCTAAAGTTTTAAAAAGCAAATAGTTTTTGAGGACTTATACTCAGAATGGAATGTAATTAAAGAAAATTTCTGTAGCCCCAAAATTAAGTAACTAAAATAAAATTTAAAATATAAAAAAAAATCTTCAGTTTGGTTTGGGGAGGAAATTTTAAGTGAAAATCAGTCTCTTGGCAAATTCTTTTGTGTAACTATGGAAACCAGGGGTGGAAAATGTCTACCTGCTAAAGTGTTACTTAAACAAAAAGTAACAAGATCAGATAATCCTGCAGTTCAAATGTAAATTATTTTAATGGGGCTCTTACACTTTTACTTCTCCCTATATGGGGGCCCTTCAGTCTTTTTTGTCAGATTTGTGTCTTCCAGACTACAGGTCATTCACCTATGGTTGGTAGCAAATAGCAGGTACCAGACAATGTCCCCCCATCGTTCCCTGGATGCAGCCTATGTTTGATTCCAGTCAACCTCCTCTTTGTTTTTTTGTTTTGTTTTGTTTTGTTTTGTTTTGTTTTGTTTTGTTTTGTTTTGTTTTGTTTT
>NW_020949613.1:23905986-23975287 GCF_900497805.2 Vombatus ursinus
TTGTTTTGTTTTGTTTTGTTTTGTTTTGTTTTGTTTTGTTTTGTTTTAGGCAATTGGGGTTAAGTGACTTGCCCAGGGTCACACAACTAGTAAGTGTTAAGTTTTTGGTCTGAGGGTAAATTTGAACTCAGGTCCTCCTGACTTCAGGGCCAGTGCTCTATCCACTATACCACCTTGCTGCCCCTCAACTTCCTCTTTGGGACCCCCTTGAGGCAGGGACAGCTCTATGCCCCTTGCCAGCAGGAAGCAGTTTCAGAAGCCAAGACCTTTGCCCCTTATCCCAAAAGAATTTGGGTTCCATTTGTTTGAGGAGGGAATGATAGGGGTGGGATCTGAGCTCCTAAGAGAAAAAGACCATGTCTTTGGGATCTGGACCCCAAAAAGGAAAAGTCCTGGACTTTCCTACATGACCAAATCTTGTTTGCCTGAGTCTATAATCTTATCAACTGGTGTTTCATTATATAATACCTACACCCAATCTCCCAATTCTCTGTTATCTTTAACCTAGCCTAGCCCTCCATTGTTTTACCTCCCTATGGCCCCTGGCCACTTCCGACCCTTAATATCTAGGCTCCATTCTCCCTTGGCCAGGTCTCTGGTGTCCTGTTACCTCACAGCCACCCCAGCTCACTGGCCACTCCCATCCAGATCCTCCTTAGACCTCTCCTCTAGTCACCCCAGACTACTTGGCCACTCCTAGATCCCTTCCACAGTCTTTCTGTATATAAGGTCCATCTGGCCTCCATTAAGGTGTTCAGATTCTTAACATCTAACCTGCTTGCATTAGTGATACAAATGCTTAGATTCCTTAAGAGTCTGGCCAATATGGTGAATTCTTTAAATCTCACCCACCCCAATCGATATTCTAATAAACCTTGTCTTTGACTGAAAAAAAGAAAGAAAGAAAAAGAAAGAGTTGGATGTGAAGGTGTTTTGAAGGTAGAAATGGCAAGATTTGGCAACTAATGCAATGTGAGGAATGAGAGTGAAGAGTCCAGAAGAATACCAAGATTTTGAATCTGAGATATTCAAAGGATGGTAGTACCTTTGAAAGAAGTAGGAAAGCTCAGAAGATGGGAGGATTACAAGTTCTGTTTTAGAAATGTTGAGTTTAGGATATCTCCAAGACATTCAGTTTTAACTGGTAGAAATTGGTGAGGCACAACTGAAGCTCAGAGGAAAGAGTAGGTTTGGATATATACTTTTGTGTGTTTTTACGTGTCTGCACAGAGATGATAATTAAGACCAGAAGAGTAAATGAGAAAAAGTGTAGAGAGAGAAGAGGAGACCTAGGACAGAACCTTTACATACAGAAAGTATTATTTGTAAAGCAAACCAGCAAAGAAGATGGAGAAGGAGCAATCAGACGTGTAGGAGGAAAATCAAGAGAGTGATATTATGAAAGCCCAAACAGGAGAGAGTATCTGATGGTCAATAGTATCAAATAGACTGGATAGGTTGAAAAAATAAAAACTAAGAAAATGCCACCAGATTTGGCAATTAAGAGATCATTTGAAAAGACAGTTTCAGTTGAGTCCAAAATCACACTGTAAAGGATTGTAGGATGAGTCAAGTCAAGTCAAGAAGCATTTGTTAAGATCTTATTATATTCCAGAGACTGCAAGATAATATCAAGGGGGTTTGAAATTAAGTAAATGAGAAAAGGGGGAGCTCACATTAAATGGCCTCAATTTCATTTTTCTGTAAAAGACAAGGTCCTCAGCTAAGAAGGAGAAAGGAAGAAGAAGTGGGAGGATCCAGAAATGAAGAAAAGAGTTGGAATAGTTTCTGTCAGGAGTGAGATAGGGAATCAATGATGGAGGAATGAAGCAAACACTACCTTGCTGCAATGAGGGCCTAGTTGAGGTCGAGTAACGTGAAACTGAAATGAAATAAAATATTCAGCACAGTTGGTAATTTTGTCTAACAGAGGAAAAAAAGAAGATGAATATTCAAGAGAGAAAGAAGATGAGCTAGGTGTCAGTCTGTTGGAGAAAACAGGAAGGGATGGTATCCAGTGTGCACGTAAAGTAGTTGGCTTTGGCAAGGAGAAGGACCACTTCATTGTCAGAAACTAGGGGAAAAGAAAAGAGAGTGGAAAATGATGTCAAGGGGTTTTGAAATGAAGAGAAATGGAGAAGAGAGAACTCACCTCCAATGGCCTCCATTTTCTAAATAAATGATGAGATTGGACTATCTGACTTCTTGAGGCCCTTGCCGGCCCTAGGCTTATGAGTCATGAAGTCCGTTTTAGCTTCAAGAAGGGTTAGCAAGGTTCCTATGGGATAACTAGATCCTAGGCACTATGCTTAGCATTGTTTGAATGGAAAATGTGTTTTGAATTGAAGTTAGCCAAGTTACTAATAAAATTTTGGAACATAACCTATTCTTAAATTATTGGAGACTCTGTGTATGTTTTATAATTTATGGGGTTTTTTTGTCCAGACCTGTGATTTCATTATGTAGGAATTCTTGACGAAAAAACTCCCTCTACCAATGCAGATCTGCAGTTGTTCTTTTTAAAGAGTTGCCTAGGGCACTAAAAGATTAAGCAACTTTCTGACTTGCCCCCAGTCACAAAGCAGTATAAATGAGAGGCAAAATTTGAACCTGCTTCTTCCCAATTCCAAGTCTGACTCGATCCACAGTTGTCTTTCATATGAGTTTCTATAGATTTCAAATTATAAAAGTATAATGCATGACAAATTTCTAACAACTATCTAAATTAAGTGAATGTATTTTGACCTTTCAACAAAATGTTAAAGGTTCATTAACAGCCCTCTCCCTTGCTGTATCTTTCTGTGTCATCCAGAACCTCAACCCTGTCACTCAAATGCAGCAGCTGCTGGAAAGTAGATTGCGCAATCTGAAAGCATCAGGGTCACATCAGGATTTAATCCCAGATACAGTCCATTGGAGACTTAACAGATTTGCAACTCTCCCTTAAAAAAATAAGGAATATTCCAACTTCATTCTTCCATCTATTCCAAGGGAAGGAATCCACCAAGCACACCCAGAGGCCCAGCTGACCAAACTAATTACAGAGGGATTTCTTTATAAATCTAGCCTCAGTCATTCACTAATTTAGACACATTTCAAAGAACACTATTTGTCGAGTGAAAGGCATTGCTTACCAAAAAAACATATGTATAAATGCTTATCTCTTTACTAAACTTTAAGTCTTTAGAGGTAAAGGATTCTGGCTTGTTTTCATCTTTACATTTCAATCAATCAAAAAGTATTTAAGAGCTTACAAAGTGTCAATAGCTATGCTGAATAGATGAGAGCTAGGTATATAAAGAAAAAGCAAAAATAGTCCCTGTCCTTGAAGAACTTTCATTCTAAAGGAAGAGAGAGTATGTATATAAATAGGCACATACAGGATACATATAGTAGACAGAAGGTAACCAGAAGCTGCAAAGGACAGGAATAAGCACTACTGCAGATGGTGGATTTTGAGCTAAATCTTTAAGGAAACCAATGACCCTAAGAGGTGAAGGTGAGGACAAAACATTCCAGTGTTTGAGAGGATAACCAGTGGAAAGGTACAGAGATGGGGGATGAAGTATATTGTGTGAGAAATAGCAATCAGGTCAGTATGAGTGGACCATAGAATGTATGGAAGCAATACGTAAGAAGACTAGAAAGATGGAACCATATTGTAAAGACCTATAAATACCAAACAAAACAGCTGATATCTGAGTCAAAAGTTAATAGGAAATCATTGGAGTTTGTTGAATGGGGGGGTGAAATGGTCAGACTTGCTCTTTAGGAAAATCCCTTTGGCAACTGTGTGGAAGATGGGATTAGAGTGGGGAGATGAATCAGAGAGCAAAGCACATAGCTTAATAAAAACACTGTAAAAATGCAAAGTATCTGTTGAATTCAATTAAATTGAACATTTGCTTTTTCTAGTTCACCAAGTAATCAACCAAATGAACTACTTATTGGCACAAAGACTCCATGATGGATAAGATGCTGTTCAATGATGCATTTAGCATTAACACAAAGTGAAATATTAAATAAAGTGACATATGTTCCCCTGTGGTGTTCAATTATATCATGGAAGATATTCTTCATAAAATCTAAACAAGAACAGAATTTCCTACAGATGACAAGGTTCTCTAAAAGGGTGAGTTCTTTACAGATGATACCATTCTAATTGCACTGAGCCCTCAGAATACCAGGATCATAGGATCAAAGATTGAGAGTTGGAAGATACATTAAAGGTAATCTAGTCTAATCTTCTCATTTTACAGATGAGAAACTGAGGCCCAAGAAAGGTAAACTACAGCATTTGCCCAAGGATACCCAGCTAGCAAATATCAAAGGTGAAATTTGAACCCAGGTCCTCCAATTTCACAGCCAGTACTCTTTCCACTATACCACACATTATCTCAACTTCAATGAAATCTACAGCAATATTAAAGAATTTTGTCCAACTCTCTATGGTGGAGGAGGAGCAGACCGTGATAATTAGAAAACATGTAGTTCCAAGATTATTATATTCCACTAGAAAAAAGGCTTGTTAAATTGGTATATATACATATATATATGTATTTATATATTTATATTTACATATAATATTGTATATATAGTATATATGTGTGTGTGTGTGTATACATACACACACACATACTATATATCTCAGAAGAGGAAAGTTCCATACAATGAGAGCTATCCAAAAATGGAATGGTTGGAATGGGTTATCTCAGGAGGTAATCGGTTCCTTTTTTTTTTTTGCAGGTATTCAGAGAATAGTTTAATGACAAGTTGTCAAATGTGCTAAAGAAGAGATTCTATATTGTATAAGGGTTGGACCAGATGGTTACTGCCTCTGAGATTCTATGATTTTGTGATCTTGGACAAGTTGTATAGTTAGATAGCAAATGGAGCCTAAAACTGAATAGGAGGAAGACAAAATGGAAAATGACTCATCAGTACAAAAGGCCTTCTCTTTGATAATAGTATTCTACTGATGAAGCCATGTGATGACAAATGACAAGATAGCCTCAAATTAAAATTACAAATACCACAAATGTTGATGAAAAAAGTATGTGGAAGACCTAATCAATCACTAAAATGTTATCTCATATATTATCAGCGACAATTTATATGTAATTTGTTGTTGTTACATCATTTTCAGTCATGTTCAACTCTTTGTGACCACATTTGGGGTTTTCTTGGCAAAGATACTAGAGTGGACTGCCATTTCCTTCTCCAGGTCATTTGACAGATGAGGAAACTGAGGCAAACAGGGCCAAGTAGCTTGTTCAGGAACACACATTAAGTAAGTATCTGAGGCCAGATTTGAACTCAGGAAGATGAATGAAGCCCAGAACTCATATCTACTGCCCTTTTATATGAAATATGTATTGCTAAACATATTAGCATGGACACAAAGAGATGAGAGTGAGAGTATAGTGAGAGTGAAAGACAAGAGATGGAAAGCTTCAGTGGCATATTGGTAGTCCCAGGAGACTAAAAAGAAACTATATTAGCATTTATATAGTGCTTCAAGGTTTGCAAAGCACTTTACAAATATATCTCATTTGATTCTCAGAACAACCCTGGAAAGTGGGTGTTATTATTATGCCTCTTTCCTCAGATGAGGAAACTAAAGGAGACATGAGGTTTAATGACTTGCCCTGGGTCACACAGTTATTTGGGGTCAGCAGCTATAAGTCATAGATAGCAACATCCATATAGTGTACAGGAGGAAGTAAACATTAGACCAGAGGAGCAGATTTCTCTGAGTCATATAAAAAATATGTAAATAGCATATAGCTCCTACCCTAGGCGTATACACCTACATATGCTCAATACACATATACAGACATTCAAAGCCAGATCTTGGTATAGTTATAAAGTAGGCAAACTTTCTCTTCAGTCTCCACCCACTTCCTGTTTCATTACTTTCTCCTGTCTTCATGATATAGTGGAGAGAGGACTGGCTCTGGCGTTGGAGGACCTATGCTCAAATATTGCCTCTGATACTCAATCTTTTTGTGATTTCAGACAATGAATGGATGGTTGCATGGATGCATGAATGGATGGATAATTGGATGGATGATTGGATGGATGATTGGATGAATGGATGGATGGATGGATGGATGGATGAATGGATGGATGGATGGATGGATGGATGGATGGATAGATGGAAAAGCATTTATTAAGCACATACTATGTACCAAGCACTATGCAAAGCACTGGGGAAATGCAGAAAGCACTGGGAGACAACACATACACAAAAAAGGTCAGCTGCAGAGCAGATGGAAAGGTCTATAAGTCTTAAGAGTCAGAGTGAGTGGCAAGGTAGTGGGATGACAGTGGGAGGGGGACAGGATCTATAAGATGTAGAGGCAACACAGATGCTTAGTCCAATAGGACCTTAGGATGAAATGTCAAGGCAGTCATTTTATTTCCCGGAGCTTCTCATTTATAAAATGAGCATGTTGGAATCAGTGTCCTACAAGGTCACTTCCAGCTCTAGCTCTATGATCCTATGATCTTGAGGCACTGACTCATCCCTTCATAGGTGGCTAGAACTTCTTGCTGCCAAAGGCTCCTTTCTGTGGTAATCTATTCAAGCCCAAAAAGTCTTCAGTTCCATTGACTTCAAACCCCTCTTCCTCTCTGCCAAAGCCTGTTTTCAGCCATCATCATGGAAAGGATCTGATAAGCTAATACAAACTCAGGTGTTTGTGGTTGATAATATCTGGGTTTTAGTAGTCTAAGGAGAAAAGATAAGTTATTTGAACTCTTATTGACAACTTCCCATCACAAGCGTGAACTTGATATCTGGAGTAATTCCAAGCCACACAGGAAAGCCCATCTACATAGTAAAACAGATCTGTTGATTTTTTTAACCCAAGGTAAGAATTAGGATTTCTTGCTTTGTAGAGTAATTTTGATATTCAGTTCCAGCAAACAGATTGTTTATTTTTATCCTAACCACCACCCAATTCATTTGACTGATTGTGCGTATATGCAGCCTACATGACCAAATAGCATTATCATAAAAGTATTTTTGTTTCCTTTCAAGTTAATTATGCATTTATGTGGGTTTTACTACACTTCAACATGTATTTCAGGGTTCATTTTTATTGTATAAAATCCATCACAGGGAAGCCAACTAAATGTGCTTCTAATGAAAAGCTGGAAAGTGATACTATCAAGTAGCCGAAACTTCCCGTCAGCCTGAGCTTCTTTTTCCAAGGAGAATGAAACACAAATGGCTGGAATGTGTCTCAGGATGAGGAATATGGGTGACATGCTTGTACAAACAGAAGAGCTGAATTTCCCAGTGTGCTAATATACTGATTCCTTGAGGGGTTTCTACCATCACTGGTTCAGATGGCATCCTCTTAGTCACTGAAGAAAGAATAGAAAAAAAATCTATACCCTAAATTAGAATCTCTCTGACCGCTTCTTGATTAGTCAGTATTTCATAGAATCCCCATTTGACAACAATTTGACAACTAACAGATCGTGAAACTGTAATAGCATTTATGTAATGTTTTAAAGTTTACAAAGCACTTTACAGATATTGATCCTCACAACAATCCTGAGAAGTGGAAACTATTATTATGCCTGTTTTCCAGATGTGGAAACTAAAGGAGACTAGAGGTTTAATGACTTGTCCCAGGGTCACAGCTGTTTGGGGTCAGCAGCTACAAACCATAGATAGCAACATCCATGTAGAGTACAAGAGGAAGAATACTCTAGATCAGAGAAACAGATTTCTCTGAGTCAATTCAAAGTAGAGAAACTGAAGTGTAGTGGAAAGAGTTTAGGGTTTGAATTCAGATGACCTAGGTTTGAATCCTGGCTCTGTGACAAGACCTGTGTGAACTTGGACAAGTCATTTAACCTCTCTGTTCCTCAGTTTCCTTATCTGTAAAATGAAGTCCTTGTTCTAGATGACTCTGAGACCCCTTCCAACTCTAACCAGATTTTTTGGGAGGCTAAGATTCAGTAAGCCTCACATAAATCAATACAAATTTGAAGTTAAGTGAATCATATTGTATTTGGGATGCTAAGATTTTTGTATTACTGAGATTGTAGTCTCATTTCTCAAATTCCCTCAGTATTACATTCAATAATTAATGAGTCATCAAACAAAATGGACAGATGAATGAAAGAAAATGGAAAGAAAGAGGGCAATTTAGAGAAAATGAAGAAGATGATGGAAAGCAGGAGGGACAGTGAAAGATGTGCAAATGGAGCCTCAGACTGTTTATTCAATGTCTTCACCTTTACCACTGAGGCTAGTAATCTTGAATTCTTCTCTCCCCAGCTCCTCTTTGATTCCTGGGTATGGACTTTGGCATGCAAATTAGAACATCTTCTTTCAAATATGTAAACCAGAATTCAGTGGTCTATGCCTTGGCAACATCAAAACTTGAGGACTTGTGTTGGCAGAACAACTATGAAAATATAAAAAGGTATCATGGTGAATAGAGCAACAGTCTCCCTGGTAGCAGTCATAAATCTCATTTGTTCGTTTACATTGGTTTTGGTAACTTTCAGTATATACTCTGGTTTGATATGTTGGTTGTCCATTAGCTTTTATGGGAAACTCTAGGTAATGACCTTAGTGGACCTTTCTTTTGGTCTTATCCACTAGTTATACCCATTCCCCTTGCTTCCCATTGACTACTGGCACTGTTCATGGGATCACAAAATCTCTGAGTTGGAAGGGGCTCCAGAATCCATATAGTCCAATTCATAATTGAATGAGAATTCCATGTTCAACATCTTGGATACGTGATCATCCAGCCTAGGTTTGTTGTAAGAAAGTGCTTTTTAAACCAAGATTTACGATAGGGCCTATCTTATTAAATATTGGCAGAATTCTTGGGGATCACTTAAAAAAAAGAAAATTATTTACTTGGCCTAGAACATCACAGTTAGAATGTAACTTTCAGATGAATTTGCTCAAAAGCACTATATCCAATTTCTAGCAAATTAATGGTTGACCTATTACAAACCCTCTTCCCTCTAAGTTGTTGATGTATAATTCAGATTTCTTATGTGAATATTATAGTTAATATTTATTATTAAAACCCCTGAAGGAATGTTCCCTAATCAGAGACTTATAACATTAACATCCTTTTAATACATAGAAAGCTAAAGCTATAGATATGTAAGTATGTATACATATATACACACATCTATAGCTAGAGCTACAGATATATATGTACATATATAACACATATTTATATACATATATATAGCTATATATCTCATGTTAGAATACAATCTCCTAGCAAGTAAATATTCTTTGTACTTGTATCCCCACTACCCTAGCACAATACTTGACACATAGTAGGTGGTTAATAAATGCTTTTTGATTGTTGGATTAGTTGCATATAAACATATAATGGGTCCTCTGAGCAAAAGCAGAACTGAAAAAAAAATCATATTATTTAAAAATTGATCCTCACAATACCTTGAAGTTCAACCAGTGAATAAAGCCCTCATTAAAGTCTTTATTGGGCTCTCTATAAGTTGGCCCCTTCCTAAGTCCCAGTCTTTTTACAATTTAACTTCTTTCAATATATTCTCAAAATCCAGTGACACCAGCCTCTTTCTTGTTTCTCACACAAAACACTCCATTTCCCAATTCCAAGCATTTTCACTAGCTGTCACCCATACCTGGAGTGTTTTCTTTCCTCACATATACCTTCTGACTTCCTTAACTTCTTTCAGGTAATGTCCCACCTTTTTCAAGAAGCCTTTCCTAGTCCTCCTTAATCTTAATGTTTTTCCTCTGAGATTATCTCCAAATTATAGTGTGTATATATCTTATTTGTACATATTTTTACATGTTGTCTCCCCCATTAAACTGTGATCTCCTTAAGAACAGGGTGTAGATTTTTTGGTTTTGATTTTGGTTTTTTGCTTCTCTTTATACCTCCAAAGCTCAGCAGAATATCTGGATCATTGAAGTGCTTAATAAATGCTTGTTAACTGAATAAGTGAAGTTAGATTTCAGAAAATGACCGATGAAACATCAAGTTAAAATGAGTGCTGCCAGATAAGAAAAGAATGCAGAAGTCAACATTAGAAGCCTCAGCATTATGATCTCATAAAAGGGGTTTGTTCCAAAACTTGGCAGCCTTATAGAGCCAAGTCATGCTTTTTAACTATAAAAAGTATCTCCAGGATTTTAGCACATTGCTTTTTTTTTTTACTTTTTACTCTTTATTGATACCAGTTCAGCTGATTACCTCTTCATCTCTATTGCTTAGATATTGCTTTATTTCAAACCACTCTGTGGATGTCCAAATGAAATGAAATTTGATTTATAGATGGAGATTCTTACAATTCATTGAGCCCTAACTTGAATGTAACAATAGAAAGAAAGTGTTTGGCACCATTTCTAGCAGGATTTAACAAGCCTCTATAATCTCCTTTTCTATAATTCAATGGAGTGAGGTAAAGGGTAGAGAAAACACATCAGCCCTGTGTCTTGGTCCCAGTCCTATACATAAAGCTTCTGCTTTTGGGCATGACCACCAAACTTTAGCTACTTAGAAATAAAAAATAAATAAATGAAAAAGCTAAGAGATTGGAGTAGAAATAACATAGGAAGTAGCTGGATGGACAATTCATGTGTGAAAGACTAGAAAGAAGAAAGGGTAGAAACAGGAAGAATTCTTTCTCTGTGTGCCTGGCCCTGTCCTTTAGTACACTCTACCACTTTTCTAATGAAAAACAAGCCACAACAAGTGATCATTATATCATACAGACCATCTGATGAGCCAATTGTTCTAGAAAACAGTCAGAAGAAAACAAGGTACCAGTCAACAATGTAGTAGTTCTTTAAACATATTTAATATTACCTTTATTTCTTTAATTATGAGTAAAGAATTGTAGACAGTAAAGCTATATTTATGTGGGCAACTCAAATGACTGAGGCCCATAGAAATAGGAGCAGCTAGGTGGCATGGTGGATAGATAAGAGTGCCAGATCTTGAGTAAGAAGACCCATCTTCCTGAATTCAAATCTAGCTTCAAACACTCACTAGCTGTGTAACCCTGCACAAGTCACTTTACCCCATTTGCCTCAGTTTCCTCATCTATAAAATGAACTGGAGAAGGAAATGGAAAACCACTCCAGTATTTTGAGAATAAAACCCCAAACGTGGTCATGAAGAGTCGGGCACAACTGAAATGACTGAATGACAACAAAAATTGGAATGGAGGAGGAAAGGAAGGAAAGGAGATCATGCAGTGGATGAGAACTCAGCCAGAAACTAAATGGATCAATCCACACAGACCATACCCCTAGGCCAAAAGGACAAGCAAAGCCACCCAAAAAGGAACAGAGTGAAGGGATCATTGTTGCCACCTCTCTGAGACCCCCCAAGTGTCCTCTGGTATTGAGGGAACAGCTTTACAACCAGGATAAATATGGAATTGTCAGTTCCAATAATTCCATCAGACAAGTGACCAGCAATGTATATGTGGTTAAACACATATGGCAAGGGGATTTTGAGTCTTCTAACCAAAAAAGAGCTATTTATAAGTATACACTCACACATACACAAATACATGCACACAAATTCACAGCAAATTAAAGAAACTACATGCAAACCCACAATTGTTGCCAAAACGAATTATTTATTTAAGGATATCTTGTGGATTATGACTTTTTTCATCAAAGTCAAAAACTATCAAGACAAAAAAACTCATGGCAAAGAGAAGCAAATATTTACATGTTGAAAGTTTTACAAGGAATATGCTGCAATTGTAGAGCCTCTTATAATTCTCTTAATAGACTTGAGAGAAAAGGAACTAGCTACACCAATTTGGAATGTGAGGTGAGATTTACATAAAAAGCTGCAGAGACATAGCTCTAAATTTAAAGAAAGGACCATCAGGTCAAAGATGATTCTGGTTGTACCACCACGGTGACAAAAAAAAATTATGCTTTATTTCAGAGTAGAGGAAAAAGTTGCAAATAGCAAAGTGTAAGTACAAGATGTGTAATAACAGTACAGGAAATGAATAAGATTACAAATTTAGAACTAAAAGGTATTCTAAAGACCATCTAATCCAACTCCTTCATTATGAATATTGAGGAAACAGATACCCCAGGAGATCATGATTTGTTCAAGGCCACACAGATTTTTAAATAGCAGAGCTGGGATTTGCACCCAGGTTTCTGATTCCTGTTTATCTTAATTTCCCTGGCACCATGCTTCTTTTCCAAGTTTTTTTTTTTAATTTGTGTGGAGGAAGAGGGAGTGATTAACAAAAATTAGACTTTTATACTAATATACACAAACAGGAACATTCACAAGGAAAGATACCTAACATAAATTTTCAAAGAATTGAGAAGGGAATAATTATTTATTAAGTGCTTATTATGTTCCAGGACTATGATAAGCATATTACAAAGATTATCTTATTTAATCTCTCTCAAGTGTGAGCTGATAAAACAGACTGGATTTGTATCTAATTGAACAGATACCTTTGAGAGCTGGTAATCTTGGACAGTAGGTAATATTCAAAAGACTTGTTCAAAGGCAACTCCAACATATGAATCAGTTCATCATGTTTCATGCTTTTTAGAATCAAAGATTGAGCAAATGAATTTAAGAAAAACTTTTTTCAGTAACTTTTCAAATTGCTTCCATATTAGTAATTAAACTTGCATGATCTTGCAGGAAGCAAAGAGTGCAGAGCTGCATAGGTCATTACCTTGAATATCTTTCTTTGTGCAAACTTCAGGTCAGCAAATCTTAAATCCAAGACTTAAAAACTCGAGGATGCAGACTAAAGCATTAGCAAGCAGAGGATTAACTAGGTTGGGGATACTGGAGGTTTTCACCAGGATGTTGAATTTCAGGAACACTTTGCAGTTTTTCAGCAGTATAGAAACCATAAAGCTTAGCATCTAGTTCAGAAAGATAACCAATAAATAGAAAGGTACCAAATGGCCATCTGAAAGTTCCTGCCTTGCCCTTCCCTGCTTCTAGTGCCACCTTCATGCCAGTGTCTCAGATTCTCTCTGCTCCATGTCCCCACGAAGTGGTGTCCCTTCCCACTCCCATGCACATATCCACATGGGTCATATTTCATTTCAAACCATTTGTGATGTTCGTTCAGGATGCAAAAAGATACAGTTTCAGTTCTGCTAGAAATGGGACAGGAAGTAGGAATTGGGAAAATTAAGAAAGTAGAGATGGAGCCTTGACCATCCTCCTTCAATTAATAAATACCACTCTTACTGACCTTTCCTAATATTAATATTTAGGGATCCAGTTTCCTATTCTCAATACCTTCATTGCCATTCCCTCATGTCTCCTCTTCTCTCCTCTCATATGCACTTTTTTTCCTGCAAAAGCAAATAAGTTTAGGATTTTTATCCCAGGACTCTAATAATTATGTCCTAAATATTTGCCTTTTTTTCTTTTTCTTTTTCCATTTTTATGCCTGATTACTAGTACTTATGATAGCCAAATCAGCGTTACAAAATAGTCAGTCAATAACAGAAAATATCTTCTCTAAACATGGCATCAGAGAAGAGAATGGGAGATTGAGGAGCTCTAATCTTTTCTTGAACCCATTGGATTTTGATGGTATGCATATCTTTTTTTTTTCTTGGCCATAAATTAACTTCTCCAAAGTCAACTCCAGTTCATACTTCATATATGCTTTGCTTTGTTTAATTCTAGTTATTCAATGATGCCACATACATGTTATAAATATAATAAATTGCACAATTCTTGCAATGAAATCATAAAACTTTACATGTAAATATAACAAATATTATTTTCTAATGATACAAATGAGCATCCTAAGGATTTGGGTTGCCAGTAAAGAAGGAATCTAAAACATAAAACTTGTATGCATTGTCAAGTATCCTTTCACATGTGGTAATTATGAACTCTCTGAAAGTAGGTAACATTTTAAGTTTTAGATCAGTCAATCAAGAAGCATTTATAAAGCACGTACTGTGTGCCAGGTACTGTACTAAGATCTGGGGGGATAAAAACAAAAGTGAAACAGTCCCTGTCCCTTAAAAGATCTTCTATTCAAATATGGAAGACAACATATACAGTTACTAGATTGTGACCCTGAGTATATCAGCTAACCTCTGTGTGCCTCAGTTTCTTCAACTGTAAAATGAGAATAATAATAGAACTTACCTCCCAGGGATTGTTGTGAGAATCAAATCAGATAATATTTGTAAAGCACTTAGCACTGGCACATACTGGGCTCTTAGTAAATACTTATTCCCTTTCCTGTATACCTATATAATTACATATATTTTTGTTTGTTGTTCAGTTGTTTTCCATTGTGTCTGACTCTTTGTGACCCCATTTGGTGGTTTTTCTTTTTTTGGCAAAGATACTGGACTGGTTTGTCATTTCCTTCTCTAGCTCATTTTACAGATGAGAAAACTGAGGCAAACACGGTTACATGACTTGCCCAGGGTCACATTGTTAGTAAGTGTGTAGGTCAGATTTGAACTCATTACGATGAGTCCTCCTGATTCCAGGCCAGGCACTCTATCCATTGCAACACTTAGCTGATCTATTACATATATAATAAATGTAAAACACACTCTAATCAGTGTTGTCATGCTAATAGAAATAGAAATGTATCCTTGTAGCAGCATATTGACTTAAAAAACAAATCAATATTATGCTATATTGCATTTTTATTTATCCTGTTAAATATTGCCCAGTTACATTTTAATCAGAAGTTTACAGGCTACGTGTGGCCAGCAGCCAGTGAACTTGACACCTATTTTATTCAGTTTGGGCCTCATAATATTAGAGGAGAGGTGACCTAGCATAGTGGAGAGCAAAGCTGGCCTTGAATTAAGGAAGACTTGAATTTAAGTCCTCCCCCTTCCTAGTGCTCTGTCATCTTGTGCAAATCATTTAACCTTTCAGACCTCCAAAGCAACTCTAGGGATGTAAGTTACTGAGGAGTTGCTGATGTGTATAAATGAAGGGAGTTTCCATACATAGTGTATCTTACAATAAAATCATAGGTATAGATAGAAAAAAAAAGTCAGAGTCTGAGTCTAACAGTAGCCAGTCACCATCAGAGGACAGTAGCACCAACCCTCAAGTCCCCACAGCATCACTGAGTGGAGACCTGGTAGATTAGCTTTGAAGAAGTCAAACAAAACAGTGCAATGGAAAAGACAAGCATTGAGGGGTGGAGGTTGGGTATGTCAGATGACTTTAGTTCAAATTCAAACCATGCAACTACAGGCAGTTTCGAGGCACACATGGATTGAAAGTTAGATCTGGAAGCAGGAAGACCTCAGATCAAATCTGGCTTCAAACACTTAATACCTGTGTGACCCTAGGCAAGTCACTTAATCTTTCTGCCTCAATTTCCCCAATAGTAAAATGGAGACAGTAATAGCCCAGGGCTATTAACCTAACCTCCCAGGGCTACTGTGAGGATCAAATAAGATAATCTTTATGAAGTGTTTAGCACAGTGCCTGATACATTGTAGGTGCTTAATAAATACTTATTTCCTTCCTTTCTGGGATGTATAGGTGCTCAGGGAGGACTAGTTCCCTGATGTGAGGACTTGCCAATCCTTTTTCAGTGCTACTTATCCACCTTCAGTGTCTACCTTCACCCAACTCTCCCCTTGTGCCTCTAAGAAGCTATAACATGTGCAATGGCCACACCCTGGTAAAATTGTCTCAGTAGTCATGCTAAACCAGGTCAAAGGTAATCAACAGACCTTAAACCCGTTGGTGAGTTAGGGGCTTGTCTACCCCAAAGATGTGAAAACTTCTTCTAGCAGAATGGGCAGATGAAAACAATTTATTTCAACGACCATGAAGGCAGAAGAAGCAGGAGCTATGGAGCACTTAGAGGTTAGTCAGACATCAAAGATGCTAAGGTCATTGTCCAGTATATCTTGGGCCATGGCCAGTCGTTCTGACTTTTGTCTTACCACTGATTTCAAAGATTCTGAAAGAGAGAGTAGGGCTGAGGACTTTGTGCACCTCTGCCCCACTTAAATCCAATTCACATTCAAGTCAAGACAGAACCTCATGATGTCATTAGACCCCTTCGAAAAAAGGATGATCAACAATAATAACAATATTTCCTTCCTTGCTACTTCTAGCTATGTGACCTTGGTAAAGGCATTCACCTTTTCTAAATCTCAGTTTCCTCATTTATAACATGAAGGTGATGATACTTTAGCAGTCTACTTCATATAGGAGAGTTATGGAGAGCAATTTTTAAACTACAAATTACACAAATGTGAGCTATCCTGGAGTTTCAGTCCTATAAGCAAGGTAAGTAAGTGAAGTCAGGCAATGCATGCCTGAAAAGTATTACTGCAGTGAAAATTAATGAAAGTACCAGGTACCAAGATCTAACTGGAAGGTTCAATATTTTGTATTCTTCAGATATTTCCATGCCACCCCACCCCTAATTTTTGAGTTGGACAAAAGTGGCTCTTTTTTTTTCCTTTGCATAGTTTATCTTCTGGTTAGATGCCATGTTGTTGTCAACAGTTTGGGGGCCTCTAGGTAAGCATAATTGAGAAGGTGTTTTCTGAAAGTAAAACAAAGAGTACTTAAGCACTGCTCACACCTCTTCAACTGCTCTTACTCAGCCTTCAAAGGGAGGGAAATTATGCTCTCATCAGCTTGCATTCTCCCGTGGCCCTTTGGTTTACTGATGTTCAAAGTAGCAGCTGTGAGCAATTTACTGGAATAATCCCTGACCCCTATGATTTCACAATAAAATATCTGCTAATGAGGGAGTGAGGGAGAATTTGTATATATGCTAGGGCTGGAAGAAACTACAGTAAGCATCTAATGCTACCCACCCATTTTATAAATGATGGAACTATGACCCAAGGACTTTAATTTATTGGTCCAAAATCACACAGTTGGGTAATGGGAAAACTAGGACCCAGGTTTCCTGAATGCCAGACCATTTACATAATATTTATTCAGTCCTCAGTAGTGTTGCTTATGCATTATGCTTACACATCAGATCTACAATGCATCTTATACTAAATAAGAAGACAGATATTGTTTCCTGTGGCTGCATTCTCCCAAGAAAACATCTTGACTATTCGAGTGATAATGTGGAGACTTTTAGCTTGGTTCCAATCTCCAAGATGACTGATAATTCTGGACAGCATAGCTGACATCAAAATGCTAGACATGACACATAGTTGACTCCTGAGGAGGAGTGAAACAGCGATGGAACGTAAAGAACACAGGGCTTGACGTCAGAGCAGTTTGAATCCCAGATCTGACATCTATCTCTTTGTTGTGTTACTGAAGGCAAATAGTTTAACTTCTTTTAGTCTCAGCTTTCAGGACTATAAAATAAAGATGTTTCATTACCTTCATAACAGTATCATTGCAAGAAAAGCCATTCTACAACTGGGAGATGATTTTATACAGTGTGATAATGACAAACATATTTTCTTTAATAATGGCAATAATAATAGCATGTGTAGCTATTAGCTACAAATTAGCTGGCATTTAAAATTTGCAAAGTGCTTTACAAATATTAACCCATTTTATTCTCACAACCGTGGGAGGAAGGTGCTATTATTGTCTCCATTTTATGTCTAAGGAAACTAAAACAAAAAGGTTAAGTGACTTGCCCCTGGTCATTTAGCTACTAAATATTTGAAGCCAGATTTGAACTGGTCTCTTCCTGATTCAACATTCAGCTCTCAACACACTATGTGTCACCAAGCTGCCTGCAGTAGAAAAATTGAATTTGAACTGCTGCTTTTCTTAATGCTGTCCCACAACTAGTTCCTTTTTTATTACACTATAATACTCTATACTGTTTAACCTCTTCAAAGCTAATCTAACTCAGGTCTTCCTGATTCCAAGTCTAATGTACTATCTACTTTGCTACCTAATTGAAGCACATAAATGCACACACATACACACACAAACACATAATACATACATGTAATGGTAGCTTTCTGGTTGGCAGAGTTATTACTCTTCTATTTGAATTGAAAGAAGCATTACTGACCATCCTTTTTACCTGAGTAAGTGCAAAAGGGATAAGACATGACAACAAATATTAACATATCTTGCATCTTTTCAAATATTGATGAACTCAATGCATCATTACAGGATGAAAAAACAAACATATTCAATATTCAAAACAAAATAAAGATATAAATCAATGATATACAAATCATTTTCAGTTGTATCCAACTATTCTTGACCCCATTTGGAGATTTCTTGGCAAAGATATTGGAGTGCTTTGCCATGTCCTTCTCCAGCTCATTTTACAGATGAGGCAAACAGGATTGAATGACTTGTCCAGGGTCACATAGCTAGTAAGTATCTAAGGCTGAATTTGAGCTCATGTCCTCAGAACTCTAGGGTTAGCTCAAATAGAATATGATTATGACACTAAAATTTTGGAACCATACAATAGAGAATAATGTTGAGACCTTTGTGACATTACACAATTTCATATTAGAAAATGAATTATCTTTGGATCAAGCTGTCAAGAAAGAATCAATGATCATCTGAAATTTTGAGAAGTGACTTTCAATGAATATTTTCCTGAAATTCCAATAAATTAGATTCACAACATATTTGATATGTCATTTATGTCTCTAGCTGATGAACTGACAATAAATCAAGAAAAAAGAAAATTTAATTGACACATCAATGGATGGGAAACTATAAACAGCATTCAAATATAACAGCTTTATAAGTTTATGGCTACAAATAAGAAAATTAATTTCTACCTCACAGCAAAAGAACTTATAAAACTCTCCTACTATTTCCACTACATATTTGTGTGAGTAACCATTTTCATTTTATTCTTGTTTTAAATAAAAAGACAAAAATTAAAGGGCTTTCCAAGCTGGGAGGAGGGGCATAATGAATGGATGCATTTCCCAGAATTCAGAATAAGATGTATCACACACCCCTCACGTGTCTAGATTCAATCAAAGGAACATGGAAACAATAACTGATTGACTAGTACAGGGCCAGTTTTTAGATAAGACATATGGACTTCTTGAGATGTATAATTGTGAGAAAATTCCTTGCATCAACCTTCAGATCTGACCCAGTTTCTTGCAGCATAACCTAGGTCCTTAGTTAAGGGTTGCTAAGCAGCAGGTAGAGGTGGTCCAGCTTCCCAGCCATACAGGGTGATAAGATTTTCTCACAATTCTCACAATTGAATAAAGTTTTCTCACAAGCTAGAAATTGGATTAAACCCATAGTTGAATAGAAAAGAAATTGAGCTGGCTCCAGAATTGAGTTACAAGATGGAATAAGTGTAGTTCATTCAATTCCCACTATCATTTGCTGTGCTAATTCCCTCAGTTCTCTCATAATAGTAAGGATATAAAGTCTTTCTAGGTTACATTTAATTCTTACTGAATGTGCCACATGACTATTTTATAATTCAAGTTTTTAACTTATATTTAGTTCTCATAATCACAGATAAAATAAAATTTTAATTTCATAAGTATATTTACATAATTTAAATTTAATTTTTGAGTTTTGGGGGAGTATATTTGCCAATGAGATAAAAGATTCATTTAGATATCAAAGTATTATGATAATCACAAAGCCCTCAGATTGAAAGAAGGCTAATTATTCTCTGAAGAAAAAAATATACCAAAGTTCTGTCAAAGCCCTGAATGGGAAGAAAAGTAGCTAAAATAATTCCATAACTACCATCATTCTTCCCCATCCAGAATATGCCTCCCTGCTCTTTGGTACTCTGAGGGGAAGGAAGAGACAAAAAAATAAAATAAGAAGAAATGCTTCAAAGTAGTTTGTACCCACTTAGAAGGGAGAAAATAGAATACAAAAATATGTCATGTTGGGTTGCAAGCATAAGATTCTTTGGCTTTTTGGACTATATTATTCTATTATCTTCAGTTTCTTAAGGGTGCAAAATAATCTTCTGTCACTTGAATTTCCTTCCTTTATATTTGAATTTCTCTTTTCTGACCTCTTACAGAATTTGTTGTTTATGAATGAAATTATTAAATTTAATTACCATGTATCTTAGAGTTTGAAACACAAGCTGTTTTGGTTTTCGTTTTTCTGGAAGGAATCTGTGTATTCTCATGATTGATGTTTTGTTTCCTGTATTCAGGTAGTTTTCTATTGAGTAGTTTTCTTGTATTTTTCCTGCATCCTGGTGTTCAGATTTATTTGTTGTGTTCTGAAATATATACAATTCTTAAATTGTATCTGTACATCCTGTCTTCAAGGTAATTACTTAGGCTTGTGTAAAGTTCATGAGTACTTTTAACATTGTTTCTTTTGCTTCTGTTCTACAAAATGTTCTTCCACTTCAGTATTTTTTATTCCATAGCTGTTGATTTTTTATTCGTTCAGAGAAACTCTCCTTTTAGATACATTTTTTCAATTGTTAATTAAATTTTCCAATTCTGAATAAGTCTGATTTTTTTTTTTTTGGTTTTACATGCTTCATTTCTTTTTTTTAGCTATTCTGGAGTTTCTTGTTATTCTATGTTCTTGAGAATCTCCAATTTCCGTATTCCATCAGGTATTTGTTCATTTCTTTTTGTCTTATAATATTTGTCAAGGAAGCTTTGCATTCTTTTTGAGGATTTGATATCCTTCATTCCTCTTGGTTTTAGAATATTGTCAGCTGATTTGTTTGCTCCTTCTCTGAACTTTTATTGAGGGGCCTTCCCTTAAAATTAGTATTGGATTAGTCTTTATGTATATGTCCTAGTCACTCACTTTCTGTCTCCTATGTTTGATAGTGAGAGAGATAAATAAAAGCTCTTAGGGAAAATGGGTTTCTCTGGATTATTAAATTGCTACATTGCAGACAAAGAGAAAATTGATTAGAGAACTTGTACATTTCTACTAATTTATGAGGAATATCGGAGCATATTTCTTTACTGCCTTAGAACTCCAACCTAGAATTATGTTTCCTCCCAAGAGGGCATTAGGGACTTGTTGTGTTTTTTGCCTAGTGTTATGCACCATTTAGCCTGCCTAGGTTGTACTTAGGCAATTAATCATGGGGTCATGTCCTTAAACCTTATTTCATATATGCATATATATATGATACATACACATGCATGCATATTTATATATGTGTATATTGTATATATATACTAAATATATGTGAATTAAATATGTGTATATTAAATATATAAATATAAAGATTCTCCAAGGGAGTGAAAAATTCCTCAAGCAGCAGCAATACTTCATCTGATATATGACATGCCACAGTGTGGCCCAAAGACTTGAAAAGAATCATTTCTGCCTAGCAAGGAAGGTGTAATGGCAAAAATCGGGTGCTCTGTAATGGCAAAGTAGCTATTAGATAAAACTAGAAATAATTAATAATGGGATCTTTGCACATAGTAGGCATTCAATAAATATTCATTGAATAAATGGATAAATTCAACAATTGACAGCTCAGGTAATACCAAAGATTAGGCAAAAAGTGAAAAATTCAGGAAATCTCCTTGATGTTTCCAAAGAGACAGATGTTTGGAATTATTCAGACTATCTGTATGACTAACTGAATCTTTCACTTTTCATCTAGGCATTTGATGTTGTGTTGACAAAATAGGGGAACAAAGAAGCAGAACTCAAAATGCTTTATCCATTTTCTTTAATCCTCATTACATTCCTCTGAAATGGCTGAGGGGCAAGTTGTTTTATCTTCATTTTAGAAATGGGACACCAACTACTAAGTGCAACTGGTCATGTCTAGCTGGCTATGATCTCACAGGATATAAAAATTTGATTCCTGCTTTTTAAATTCAGGATATATTTTGTTGCTAGAATAAAGTCAAGGACCTAAAAAATTAGTTGGCTTCTCATATAGTGCCACAGAGTTGGTTGGAAAGATAGTAGATCTGGAATCTTTTGGCTTTACCCTTAAGGACCACTGTGATAATAGTCAGAGAATTTTAAGTGGTAATAACAAAGTTATAAAGAAACTACATGCCTCTACACTCTCATTTCAGTGCACTTTTTGACAGAATAATAAAAGATATTCCCCCATGCTCAGCTTAGAGTTTATTTTTGACTTGGGAAAATTACAATTTCTGGCTTTAAATTTTAAACTAAAAACCAAGATTTTTCTTCACAGTGGGCCTGACCCAATGATGAGAAAATGTTCATCTCCTCTCTCTTCTCTCCCATTCTTCTTCATTAGAGTAAGTGAAATGCCATGTCAAGCTGGGGGGGGGGGGAGAGAAGAGGGGTACATATGGGGAGACCATTCCAGTTTCATTTTAAAGAATTATGGGATTTTGAACAAGAAAGGACCTAAAAGATAAATCAATTAAGCAATAAGCATTTATTAATTGCTTCAACATGCCTGGTGCTATGCTGAGCATGGAAGATCCAAAGGCAATGGTGTAACAGTCCTTGTTCTCAGGAAGCTGAAATTCTAACAGGAGAAAACACATATGTTATGTATGACATAAACACAGAAGATACCAAGTGACCTTACATGGGAAGGCGTATTTAAACTAAACATATCATTTTACAATTAAGGAAATATAGGCCAGGAGAGGCTAAATAAGGTCACACATGTAGGGAATGGCAGATCTAAGATTCTAACCAAACTCCTTTGACTTCAAATACCATGCTCTTTCCTCTTTAAACCCCATTCTGTCTTCATCTTACCTGTACTCTATATTCTTGGTATACTAGAGGTTCCTAGCACTTAAAGCCACACTCCTTAGTTTAACATTTTCCAAACTGTTCTTGAGATCCCAATATCCCAGATACCACCCACCTCAGTGATTACCAGAGTCTTTATCTAAGCATAGTAAATGCTCATTCATTCATCCACTAAACATTTATTAAGCATCTGATAAGTTCCAAACACTGGATTAGGCAATGGAAGTACAAAAAAAAAAGAAGAAAAAGTATTTTCCCTGAAGGAGCTTTCATACTATTGGCGAAAATAGCATGTACAGAGTGAAGGAGACATAACATATAGAGATAGATAGATTAGATACTTTCAGTTGTTGTTTGTTGTTCAGTCATTTTTTCAGTTGTGTCCAACTCTTTATAACCGCATTTGGGGTTTTCTTGGCAAAGTTACTAGAATGGTTTGCCATTTCCTTCTTCAGCTCATTTTCAGATGAAGAAACTGAGGAAAACAGGATTAAATGACTTGCCCAGGATCATACAGCTAGTAAATGTCTTAGGCTAGATTTGAACTCAGCAAGACTCATCTGCCTGATTCCAGGCCCAATGTTCTATCCACTGCACCACCTAGCTACCAGTACATAGTAAGTCTCACACAAATGTTAGCTATTATTCCTTGCTTGGCACTTGGATAGTGTTTATTATTTGTGTACTTCTGTCACCTGTTATATGCTACCTTGTAATGATATTTATATGTTTTGTTATATTTTCTATCCCCATCACTAAACCACAAGTTCCTTGAAGATGAGGGCCATATTTGTGATGATGATACTTCCATTTAGTCAGAAATATCCCTCAGGAACTGGAAGCATAGGTTCCCTTTAAAGGATGAAGAAGGTAGAGGGAGATTGCTTAATGATTGTTGACGAGAGGGAGTATTTCAGAGTGTTGTACCTTGACCGAACTCAAATTATTTCCTGGCCCCTCCTTATTACTCTGACTCCTTTAGACCAGATTTAAAATCCTTTCAGTTGTCTCACAGCAGTCCTATAAGTTGACCCTGCCTAGGAGAGCTAAGTGTTTGGTTTGAGTTTTCCTTTTAGATCATTTTCCTCATCCCAGTTGTCTGTTCTCTTATTCCAGCTATGGCTCAACTGGGGTTAGATTCAGCTTTGGCTATCATGACTACTCCTAAGATATGATACTTGAATTCTCCCTGCCTTTCAGGCACTTGGCAGGACTTTCAAATCACAACAGCTAGTAAACTTGCTTTTTCAGCTGTTTCAGCATTAACTCCAGCAGTCCGTACTGCTTTCTTCATTGGCAGTTCACAATGGTTGGAGTTCAACCCTCTGCTGGCTTCCACGGTGGTTACTAGCTAGCTAAATTACCATCTGAGTTCTGAAATTATCCATAGGGTAACATGAAAATTAATAATACCAGTGATCAGCAGCAAACAACTAGATCTGTGTTAGCAAAGGGGTGTCATTATGGTTATCAATTTGATTCAATTCTGTTTCCAAGATTCATGTATTTGGTCAGAAATTTCTCAATGGAAACATTTTTCTCAATCTCCAAATAAATAGTATCCAAGTTAGAAACATTATAACTTTACACAACTGTTGTTAATGTCTTCTAAGTAATACGTTTGGAGAAAATCATTACTGAAATAAAAGCAATAAAGTCTTTTTTTTTAAATAGTCAACTAATTCTATTCAGTATTTTTGCTAAACTTTCAGTAAGGGATAGAAGTGTTAACTAGCCCCCATATGGTAGTTAGGTGACCACTTTCTACCCAGGAGACAAAGCAAACTTTTTTTACTTTGATTATTTGAAAGTATTATATAGTATTTAGGGATGAAACAGTTACAGATGCATTTAAGTAAACACATAATTCATCAGGACCCACATTTTAGCCCCTGATGACATGGTAGAGAGGGAGTTGGAAACTACTTTCTATCTTATTTAATATTCTTCACCTGATTTTTTTTAATCAATACAACATGTGACCTCTCACTTATATCTGCATTTTGACAAGCGTAGAGCTTCATCTGCCTTTGTTCTTCTCCATAAATATTTAAATCAAACCACACTCCAACATCTCAAGAAGCTTTCCCCTAGGAATGCAATTATGTACACAGAATGCTTCTCAAAATGTGATACAGCCATATGTGGAAAAAAACAAAGGCATTCTTCCAGCTCTGGAAACAAAGCTAGTGAGTGGAGAAAGGAGATTGAATGTAAAAGTTGATGGTGAGGCTGGGCATGATCTCAATTGAATTTCCCTTTCTAACGGCCACCCTTGATGAAGAAAATTGAGAATTGCTGAAGGTGAATAGTTGATTTCAGATGTAATCCCCCTTATATTTCTATTTAAAGTACTTTAAGGAAAAATTTGAATGTCTCACACTTTTCAGAATCCCTGTCTTTGCTCCTTTTCCTCTCAGAAATGTATTTGCTTTCTGAACCCAGTCCAAGATAGTTTGTGTTTGTCAGATTTGCAGGGCTGTGAAGAGAACCAAGCCTGATTCAGCACTGGCAGTTTTGTAGTCCCAGTTCAATTCAGGAAAGTTATGAAGAAATAAATACACTGGCCCTCAAAGTCAGGGATAAATCAGTCAACTCATCAAAAGACTCCCAAGTTCAAGTTCATTCAGCATGGTTGCTTGTAGACCCACTAGATGGCACTGTGCATGTAGGTAGTGCTAGCACCCCAAAGGACCAGCTTACTGCAAAAACCAGCCACTTCAGAGACTAAGTTCCTGTACCAAGAAAGCTCCCCAGTTTGGGAACAGCCTGTAAACATTCTGCCTGCTCAGCAATGTCTAACCTTCCTTACTCAGTATGAATTACTGATAAATGCTCTTTTCAACAGCTCCTCCTAATTCTTCCCAAGAAGCTCCAGTTACTTTTTCCACCTCCTGGCCCACTCCAAAGAGTTCCAGAGGTTTAGGAAATGTTTGGAAAACCAAAGGTTTCTTTTTTCAAAAGGAAAAAAGAACACTCTCATCCTAAACCTCTCTCCCAGAATGACCTTAGAAGGATTTGAAATTATGGGTTCTTATGGGTAAATAAAATTCTCATGTTTAAAAGTGTTTAAGGTTTTATTTTTTTCTACACATGGAAGGCTTTGATGGCACTGGGGATAAGGGTCCTTCTTTTGGTTGGGATCCAACTACAATCTTATAGATCCATACTGGGAAGTCAAAGTAGATCTAGAATGATTCCAAGTTGTAGCATTCCAATTACATAGTCCCTGATCCCTGAATAATTAGAGATATTCTACCTTTTGCTTCATTCCTGCCTGCCCAATAAAGAGTGACAGGGAATTCCAACACCCAGGAAAGCTGTGTTGGCTTCCACATAACATAATAAGTTGGAATTATAAGAGTGGTATACAAGATATTTTCAACATTTGGGTAGACATTTGGTACAGAGGGATGAGGGATGCTGATCTGTCCACACTGAACAAATATCAAATAGGTTTGGGATAGGAATTTAGGACATGTTTTTATAGTAGTCCCTTCCTTCTTGGAAGTATATTTAATATTGCTGATATTGTGATGTTAATTTCTGATCACCAGTACTTCCAACTCCCACCCTGTTTGCCTCACCAAGAAGTAGAATTCATTTAATTCAGTTTAGGAAGATAGTTGTGGCAACCTCCAACTAGGGCCATAACATTTAGAGCTGGACCTTAGTGATCATTTAGTCCAAATTCCTCATTTTGTATATGTGGCAACTTAGTTATTTCACCAATGAGGTGAATCCTGAAAACCCGGAAATGACAGGATGACCGAGTATCTAGGAGGAAAAGCTGATGAACAATGTCAAATGCTGCAGAGTTTAAAAAAAAAGATGAGGATTGAAAAAGGCTGTTAGATTTGGCAATTAATAGATCACTGGTAATTTGAAAAAAGCCATTTCAATCGAATAAGTAACTGAGAAACAAGATTGCAGAGGGTTTAGAAGGGAATGAGAGGACAAAAAGAGAAGACACCAATTATAAGCAGCTCTTTTAAGGAGTTGAGGAGAGGAGATAAACAATGACAGCTGATGGGGAAGCTAGAGTCTAATTGAGTGTTGGGGGGAGCTTTGTTTTTTTGTTTGGGGTAGGGTTTGTAGGCTGGGATGAATGGAGGAGACTTAGGGAAGTTTGTAGAGTGCAGGGAAGAAGCCAGTAGATAGGGAGAGATTGGGTATTAGAGAGTGGGGACGATGGAGGCAATCAACTGAATAAAAGAGAAGAGAATGGAATCAGCAGAACATGAAGAGGAGTTAACCTAGAAAAGTGGAAGGGCCAATTCATTATCAGTGACTGGAGTGAAAGAGGTGATAGTGGGAGGTCAATGTCAGAGGAATTTAAGATAAAGAGGAAAAAAAAGAGGGGGCTTTCAGCCAACGACCTCAGTAAAAAAAAGTTTATTTAAATATATAAAATTAAAGTGTATACTAAGGCTTTCATAGTTCCTCTTAAAGGAGGATCCATCCTCAGATTAAAGCAGTACAAACTTTATCAGAATTTGTCACATAAAAATAGTTCTTTATTATTCATAAGCACTTAAAAATAAAGTTGTACAACATTATCTAAACAGCTAGTCTTGGCATTTCATCATACAATAAACTCACGTCCCCTTACTGAGTTTGGGGATACAGTTGGTTTATTAAGCTTTTGAGGATGAAGGTATTTTAAAATCCTAAGTACCATGAAATCCATAAACCTTTCCAGAAAACTCTTCACAGATGTGTATAATGTGAGACTTGTTTGATTTCAGAATGAAATTTCTGTCTTTAATGATTTCATGAGAAAGAAACTACGAAACTTGTAGTGGGTACCCATCATGTAATTAAACAATGACTAAGGTTACTTACTTTGTTGTCCTGCACTTTATCATATCACAATGTACTAAAATAAGTTGAAGATGGCTTTTGTATTATATTGTTTCATGTTTCTTAGTCCCATGTGAAAGTCATATTAATAATCCTTTTAGCAACAGGGCAAGATAACTTCCATTCCATCATATAGTAACAATTGTCTAGTTCCCAAGTTATTGGTTTTAGAAGCTATAAAAATTCCAATGTACATATGAGATAGAGCTGATACATGCTTTATTTGTAGGAGATATTGGAAAAGAGTTCAATTATCTTGAGAATGAGAAAAATCTCACAACTAAATGATTTCTGGTCTGCTCCTATTATTTAGGATCATAAATCAAGAGTTGAAAGGGACTCAGAATCCAGTCACTCATGGTACAGATGAATAAACAGGCCCAGCATTAAGGCCAGGTTAAGTTATTTGCTCAGTATCACATAAGAAATAAGCACAAGAACTGGGATTCAATCTCAGCTTCTCTGACTCTAGAATCAGTGTTGCCTCCACTGTTCATTGGTGTTTCCTATTTAAATTAGCTAAAAGGGTAAGCAAGTAGAACTGCACCTACAATCCCATGTGTACCTCTTAAAGGGGGACCAAGTCAGAGAGTAGAGGTGACTCAGAACAATGTTATAATCACTGTTAGAAAAATTATTTGCAGAGCATGTTTTCTTGACAATTACGTCAAGTCAAGTCAACAAGCAAGGAGAAATAACATGTCTTTGAGAGATGTTGCAAAGGTGAAATTGAGAGACCTTGGTAATTGAGCGGATATTGGGTGGGGTGTAAGACAGGAAGGAGTCAAGGATGACTACATTGTAAGTCTGGGTGACTAGGAGGATGATGGCGGTATGTGCAAAAATAATAAATAGTTAGGAAGAGGGGAAGGTTTGGGAGGAAAGATGAGTGCAATTTTGGACATGTTAAGGTTAAGATATCTCCAAGACATTCAGTTTGAGATGTCCAATAATGAGTTGAAGATGAAATATTGGAGGGCAAGAGAGAGATTAGGACTGCAGAAATGGATCTAAGAATCATCTGCATAAAGATGATAAATGAATCCATGGCATCTGATGAGATATTAAGTGAAATACTGTAAAGGGAGAAAAGGATCCAGGACAGAGGGTTCATGAACATCCATGATTAGGGAGCAAGACCTGGATAAAGACCCAGCAAAAAAAAAAATCCTGAGTAGCGATCAGGTGAGTAGGAAGAGAACCAGAAGAAATCAATGTTACAAAAATTTAGAGAGAAGAGAGTATAAAGAGAAGAGGGTTCTGAACAGTGACAAAGACTGCAAAAAGGTCTAGAAGGACACGAATTGAGCAAAGGCCATTAGATTTGGCAATTAGATCATTGGTAACTTTGGAGAAAGTAGTTTCAGTCAAGTAAAGTCAGAAACCCTATTGAAGAGAGTTAAGAAGTGAGTGAGAGGAAAGGAAATGAAAGCATCATTTGTAGATGGTCTTCTCAAGGAGTTCAGTCATGAAAGGGATGTGAAATACAGGATCATAGCTAGAGGGAATGGATGGATCAAATGAGGTTTTGGGGGAGGGTTTTGAGGATGAAGGAGATGAAGGATATCTGTACGTAGTAAAGAAGTGCCAGTAGACAAGGAGATATTGAAGATAAGTGAGAGAGGGGGGATGAGAGAGGTAAGCAATATGGTAGAGAATACGGGATGGAATGGGATCACTTGTGCATTTAGAGAGACTCATCTTCAAGGAGAAAGATGACCTCTTCTTATGAGATAGATGAAGGAGGAGATAGTGACAGAAGACATCTAACTGATGTGAGATGAGGAGGAAGGGAAAAGAGGGAGCTCTTAGAGAATGGCATCAATTATTTCAGTGAAATGTGAGGCAAGGTTCTGAGAGGATGACGGGAGAGAGAACCAGGAGAGGTTTGAGGAGGGATGAAAAGATTTGGAAGAGCTGCTATAGAGAGTGGGATAGGGAATCAATTAGAAAGGTGCAAAAAGATTGCTTTGCTGCAGTGAAGGCCCAGATGAGATTATTTCCTGTAAATTTATATTGGACCCAATCAGCATGGTTTTGTCATTTTTCTCCAACTATGTTGAGCAGCGTGTAAGTACAAGAAATCCAAGGATGAGGTTAGCAAGGCAAGATTAGTGACAATATAAGGGGGCAAGGGACTTGAGAGAACAGTGTAGAGTTGAACTGGTTCACCAAGGGATCAAGATGGAGAAGGAAGGAGGGTGTTGCCAGTTTAGGGGTAATAGTTTTGGGGAGAACTGAAGGATAGAGTGCTTATAGATCACAGTGAGGGTGAAAAACAGGGGGATAGGTGGAATAACAATGGATTGTGATCAGATAAAACAATTTCATGCATTTATAAGTGACAAGTGACTTAGCAGCACCTCTTCACATCTGAGATATGAAGAATATTTCCAAGGAGGTAGCTGGGACATTGTTCTTTCAAGCAACCATAGACATGTTGAATAGGTAGAAAAATCATGGAAGCCCTACTGTGCCAAATCTCATAGTTGAATATTTACAAATTAACTCAATTGCTTAAAGTAATAAGAACTAGGTTCAAGTCCCCACCATGCTTCTTACTAGCTACACAATATTGGACACATCACTCTATTTCTCCAAACCTCATTTTCTTCTTCTATAAAATGGGCATAATATTTGTACTACTCCCTCACAAAATTGTGTATTTAATTCAGACCTGTTATTTCATTGATATACAGAACTCCAGAAAAAGAAACTCTCCACCAGTACAGATAGACACTTGCTTTATAGAAAGTTACCAAGAATATTGAATGGTTAAATGATTGGCTTGGGGCCAAAGAACCAGATTATGTCAATTTCTTTGAACTTACCTTCTTCACATTTTACAAAAGTACTGTTGATTGTGACCATTATCTGTCTGGATAGTATGAGACTGAAAAGATCAGAATCTAGTCAGTAGCATTAGGAGATCATTATTTACCAAAGCTGTTTGTATCCAAATCGACTTTAGAAAATATGAAGATATCTTCCACAAATGCATAGTACAGATGATGCCTCTGGCTTGCAAATAAATGGCAGGGCTTGGCTTGGGCTTTGGTTTCCTCCTTTTTAGGTCTCTTGAAAACATTTCCAAAAAGGTGGCTGGGACACTGTTCTTTCAAGCAACCACAGACTTGCTGAATAGATAGAAAAATCATGGAAGTCCTATATGTGGTTTTCTGTAGGCTGCTATGTATGGAAGGAATGTGAAGAATTTCTCTTCAGCAAATGGTCACAGTGGTTACCTATACAATTATTTTTATTAAAGTATGTTCTTAAAGTATTATATGGAGGGGAGACCATAGGGTGTGGGCTAGGGTTGTTGCAAATATAAATATTTAGTATAATGTTTAGGTTTTCATCTTAAATGATAACTGACAAAATGTGATAGACATCAAGTACTTTATTAAGAAGAAAAATTGTGCCAAATCTCATAGTTGAATGTTTACAAATTAATTCAACTGCCAACATGGTAATTTTGAACAATCTTAACGTGTCCCAGTAATTTATTTTCATGGTCTGTATGAATAATCACTCACAAACAAACCTGCTTTCCATGTCGGCCACAGATTATATTCATGAACTATTTTGTGGGTCTCTTTGGATTATTATGGCTTTACTCTGAGAACAAAACTAAAGCCATGTTTTAAGATTAGGGGTCATAGGCACAATGTTGGGATTTCATGTAAATTCCTTAAGGGCAAAAACTCTTTCATTTTCACTTTTCACCCCTAGAGCTTGGCACATAGTGAGTGCTTAATAAATGTAAGCTCCATGAGGGTAAAGATTGTCTTTTTTTGCTTATAGTTATATCCCCAGCATTTAACACAGTGCTTGATTCATGGTGAGAACTTAATAAATGTTTTATCTATCATCTTCATCTATCCATCTATTTATCTAACTTCACCTAACTCTCTATCTATATCTTTAATTTGGGCCATGGCTCCTTGTAAATGTAATAGTATTCTGGATGGCTGAAATATGCCCAACACTTTTAAAAGTCTTATGGAAACGAATGTATGCAACCAGAAGTTTAAATTGCAAGTCAGTATCAATGGGGCATTTTTTTTCCATTTGGCCTTTGAAGTTTATTTTTTTAGCTGAAATTCAAAAAAGTTCTCTTTGTTAGCATCACACCAGTCTTTGTTAAACTTGGATAGCAGATTGTTGTTCTCTCTCATCTCATCCTCCTGCCAAGGCAGAATTTTCCCTAAAGTGAATTTGGTTTTGATTAGTTCCATGATTACCTCTTATTTTGACCAATTGTATCTTTGGTTTAATAAATCCAATTTAGATTTTTTTTCCATTTGCCAACAAGACCAAAAATATATTTGTAAAATGAAAAAAAAGTCTTCCTTCCACTTTACATCTATTTGGTTATTTCTACTTGATCTTTGTTTCCTCTGTAAAGCTCACCAAGAGATGATTCTCTAACTCCTATCCCATTAATAATTCATCATGCAGGATCATAGACTTAGGACTGGAAAAGAACTTAGAAGTCACACAATCATAAGATCATGAATTTAGAAGTGGAAAGGACTTTAAAAGTCATCTAGTTCAATTCTCTCATTTCTAAAACCTAAAAAGATAAAGCTATTTGACTAGAGTCACATGGGGAATAAATAGCAGAAGGTGGCTCTTAATATGTCTCCCGACTTAAAGTTCAGCAATCTTCTCAAGGGGATGTGTTATTAGAATATTCTGTTATCTATTTACTAAAATGACTGAACAACAACAACAACGAATTTGTATCCCCAGTGTCGCATAGTGCCTGGCACAGAATAAATGCACAAAAAATACTTGTAGATAAATTGATCGCTGTACATTTAGTGCCTGGATCTCTGTTTGACTGAATGCCTGATGGACAGAGATTGTCTTATTTCTTGCTCATACCTCATTCCATTAGCCCCTGTCTTGCATAATACCTAACAAAGTTCGCAGTACATAATTCTGTCTGCCCAGAAACCACACTAGACTAAAGGCCCATTGAACTGGTATTGGTGTGTATGGTGTGATTAAAAGCATGATTTAGGCAGTAGAATCTCAAGTACACAACTCTTGCCATACCACAGTGACGTACATGTGCCAACCATATGCCTCTTCTTGGTTGCCTACAAGGACCACATTAATAGATTTACTGCCTTGGAATATCCTTGACTTCTCTGTGCTAATGACCCCAGCCTGTCTGGGATAAGTCTTTTTGGATACCCTATTCATGTCTTCATGTCATTCAAAGGGATCTAGGCATGTCTTTTTAATTACATATGTAAACCTAGGCTGCAACAGTAGATCAAATATTTAGAGTGGAAAGGAACCTCAAAGGTCACCTAAGCCAACCCTCTTTCTTTTTTAAAAATGAGAAAATTGGTGTTTAAGGTTGAGTAACTTGTCCATAGTCATATACATTGTACATGACAGCATCAGGATTACAACCCAGGTCCTCCTACTCCAAGTCCAGTATGATTTCTATTATACCACCCTGCCTCCCTAATGAAAAGCTCTGAACAAATACTTTTTGATAGATTAATAACTTTATTATTCAATCTGCTCTACAAATAGATGTTATTCATTCATAGAATTGCAAAATCTTAGCATTGGAAGGGCCTCAAAGGTCATCTTGAGCAGAGGTGTCAAACATGCTACCACACTGCTGCCCACAATACTCTTGAGTGTGACCAAAACCAGATTAAAATGTAATTGATGAATATTTAACATACTAAATAAAAATACAAGAGAACGTAGATAATGTTAATATGTGATTTTTTTCAAAGCCAATATGGAACCAGTGGCCCCTGTTCCTATCTAAGTTTGACACCACCAATCTTGAATGTGTGTGTGTGTGTGTGTGTGTGTGTGTGTGTGCGTGTGTGTATATGTGCATACACTCATTGCCTTCTGGAGACAACAGCTAGGAATGATACCATTTTGCAACAAACTCAGTTCAAATATCAAATAATTTCAAGACAACTAGTCAGTTGACTGAATATAATTGTGCTTCTTTCTTTTCAGGCTGGATGAAAAGATAACTGTTCTGTTAATGAGAATAAGATTAAAAGAATACTAGTAGGAGCAGTATTGTCATTGGCAGGACCAGTGATGGCCAGAAAAGCAGCATCTCCATACAGATTCCATCAAAATGTAGCATCACTAGCTATGGAATCAGCAGTAAGAACACCATCACTACTGCTGCTGCTGTGGACTTAGCAATTAAAATTTTGTTTAATGCAATACTTTCCAAAGGGCTAAATATGCTGTTTGAACCCATATCCTTCAAGGTGCTGTTGAGTTAAAAGGAGGATCTAGCAGATTAAGCTCTGTCCATGTTGTCATGTCAAAGCAAGTTCATGGCTGATAAAAACCAGGTCTTTTGAGAAGTAGGTTTCATCAGACAAATCAGGCCTTTTATCTGATCATTCCTAATGATGGGGCTTGCTATTGTATATACCTGAGAGGATTGATATCTCCGTTCTATCCTCTACCTTTCATGCTTCTCTCAGCTCCTATGTTGCTCTGAGAAATTCTAGTTGCTGAACTGACCCAGGCTTTGTCCTACATTGGTTTAGATCTTTTTGTTAAACCTGCCACTTCTTTCAAAAGGAGAGGGCTTTTCCTCAGTTCCACTGATTATCTTACCATTGGGATGCACCATTCCCCCTACAGGCAGAACAGTACAAGCAGCTCTTCTGTAATTAGTGTATGCACTATTAATATAGAATTTAATATGATTACTGAAAAATTTATTATCTGCCATCATTTTGTAAAATTTTATCTGATAATATAGTTTACTCCCCCTCAAAAAATGGGTGGAGGATAATCATCTGATTTGCCCATTTCAAAATCTATGAAAGTAACCTGAGAGATAGTGTGTGCAAATGAATGCTACAAAGACCCACAACATCAAAAATAACATTTTGGTAAATGGAATACTTTCAAAGAGTGACTCAAAGACCACAATGAGCACTCACATTGCAAATAAACAAATTATGTTACAGATTTTAATCCCTGCCATGTGTTCATTATCAACAAGTTAGATAGGATTTTCCCTATTTTTTTTCTTTTTACTAATGCAATATAGCAAGAATAAGAGAGTTCCCTGACAAAACAAATATGAAAACTGCTTCAGGGGAATGGGGAGGGTGGGGAGAGGAAAAGATGTCATTAGTCACAATTTCCACTCTCTGCTTGGTGGCAATATGTTCTTTTGGATGAAAACTTGGGTGCTATTCCTTGTAAAGTATTTACCCTGTGCTTTCCATGACATTTTTTTTTTCAAATAAAAAGGTATCCAAGTAATATGAATAAACTCTTAGCAATGTAGCATAGAAAGTTCCCTGGCCTAGTAACGATGCCCAAGTAAGATGCTCAATTTAATGAGCTTACCAGGAGGTGAACCTTCAATTGTCCAGACTTCTGCTTCATAGCAGATGTGGATGTAGTCATGACTATATTGTCAAGAAGACAAAAGGCAACTTCAGATTAAGTCCTGGTGACTAAAACTGCCCCAAGATTAAACAGTTGGTTCAGAGCCACCTTCTAACCTCCCTAAGGATGGTTTTAAATAGCTGGAGCAATGACTCAAGAGAAAGATTGGCATTTGAAGGCCCAGACTCTGAGATTAGACATACTCCATGTAAGTCCAAACCCTGGGGGAACCTAGACCATAGGTTACACTCATAAAATGTCCATTTAAAGGTCAAGAATCTCAAGTGAAATAATGAAAAGAAATGAGAATATGGGTTTAGGTCCATAACATATGAAGCAAATATATCTAATATTCTAGTATTCTACAAATACAAAGACCATAATTATTGGGTAAGTACCTACTATTTGGCAAAAACTGCTAGGAAAATTGGACAGCAGTATGAAAAAGAAATAGATTTAGAGAAACACATCACACCTTTACAAAGATAAGCTTCAAGGCATATGACTTAGATATAAAGGGTCACTTTAAAAACAAATTAGAGAAATGTGGGAAAAGTTACCTATCATATTTATGGACAGGAGAAAAGTTCATGACCAAACAAATATTAGAGAGGATCACAGAAGATAAATGGATCATTTTGATTATATAAAATTCCATGCAAACAAATCCAATAAAGCTAAGATTCAAATGAAAACAATTAACTGGGGGGAAATAATATTTGCAGTGTTTCTCTGATGAAAGTCTCATTTCCAAAATATCTAAGAATTGATTCAAATTTTTAAGAAAAAAGAGATGTTTCCAAATTGAGAAATCATTTAAAAATATGAACAGACTTCTCAAGGGAAGAAAACAAGGCAATCTATAGTCTCCAAATCATTACTAATTGGAGAAATGCAAATTTAAGTAATGTTGAGATTTCATCTCACACTCATAAGAGTGATAAGAATTACAAAAAAGAAAAATAATGAAGGCTCATGCATATAACCCCATGGAATTGAGGGCACAGCCCAGATCAGAGTACATCTTGGGGGTTTCCTGTTACCCCCCATTACAAAGTGAGTTTTGGAGACCTGTTAGCTCTTACATACTTCTCCTATGTGCCTCGAAACTATCACAGGATGAATGGTGCTTTGCCCTGGAGTCCATGTGATATGGGAGATGGGGGAAGGAAATGTGGAAAAGGAAAGGAACAAAGGGAAACAAAAAAATAAAGAGGGTCTTTGGAAAAATAGTCACATTGATGTACTTTTGGTGGACCTGTGAAAGGGTACAACCATTCTGGACAGTAATTTGGAATTAAGAGTTACTAAATAGTGAATGTCGTTTCACCCAGCTATACCACTGTTAGACCTATATCCAAAGAGATCAAAGAAAAAGGAAAAAGTCCTTTATGTATAAAAATATTTATAGCAGCTCTTTGTGTGGTGGGAAAAAAAACCTGGAAACTAAGGGAATGTCCAAGAACTAAGAAATGGCTTAAAAAATTGCAGTATATGAGTGTGATGAAATATTATACTGCAAGAAATTATGAAATAGGTGATTTCAGAAAGGCATGGAAAGGCTCATATAAGGGAGTGCAATGAAGTGAGAAGAAACAGAACAACTTACGCTGTAACATCAATATTATAAAAATGAACCATTTTGAAGACTTTTATAAACTAAGGAAGAATTAAATGAGCAGAACCAAAAGAACAATTTATACAATGATATCACTGTAAAAACAAATTATTTTGAAAGCTGTTAAGAATTATGATCAATACAATGTTCATTCATGCTTCCAGAGGACCAATGATGAAACATGTTATGCATTACAAAGATGGGACAGAATAAGCATACAGAATAAAATGTGTTTTTATAGATAGCCAATCAAGGAGGTTGTTTTGTTTGACTATAGATATTTGTTACAAGAAATATGTCTTTCTTTTTTTTATGAGGTGGATTGATGGGAAGGAGAGGATTTATAAATATATCAATAGATTTATGTTCATTTAAAAAACAAAGGTGATGGGGTGCTACAGTTGTGAAATATTGCTTTCAGATGAGATCATTCCATTATTAGTTTTACTTGACTGTTTAATTTTGTTATAAGAAGTCATTTATGAGGTCATTACATTAATCTACAAATGTTTGTAATGTAAAAACAAAATATATCAACAAAACTTTTTTAAAAAAATAAAGAAAAACATAAAAAATACACAAGGATAGCCTTCAATCATACTGTCAAAGGACACATGAATGACAAGAAAATAGTTTTTTTTCTGATAATTATCTACTTATGGGAATAAATGCTAACACAATGATGCAGGCCCTGGAGTCAAATATAAACTAAAAGACCTTGTGTGGTTGTCAAGAAACTGACTGCTGCTGACCTTAAAGACACCATATCCAAGTATGTCAGTGGTTGGTCTTGATGTTTATATTCCTAAACTGTCTCTCTTCCAGTTTTGAAAAAGGCATTTATGTTTCTTTTTTTCTCTTTTCTCAAACACAGATGATTCTCCTGGGATTTTTGAATAGCTGCATGAATTTTTTCCCTTTCTTAGATACTTTTCAGAATAAAAGTGACAACACATAGAAAAGTCATGAGTTCCATAGGAAGATAAAAAAAGTGTATTGAATCACATTTCAACCCAAGTTAAATATGATGAGTCACCAAACAGCATAAATAAACTCTCAAGGGGCAGCATATACAGTAAGAGATGAACTAATGTTATTTTCGCCTAGGGACTAAGTTTGGCATTGGAATTAATTGCCTTTAAAAAAAAATCTCTGGGGAAGAGAAAGGACATTCATTTGCACTTATAAGGGAGTAATCAGGAAAACCCCTGATCATTGGCCTGACAAACTTCTCTCTGAGCTAGACATGCACATTCAGGCTCTGTGGGGATGCTATATACTTTGGCCCCTTGCTAAAGGACATGTGTGACCACCTCTTGCTCTTTGGATCCTGCCTGATTTGCAATCCAGGTTTTGCTTGGAGTTCCAGGGAGAGGTCAGAACATGAATACAACCCCATGGAGTTAGAGGGCACAGCCCAGATCAGAGTACAGCTTAGGGGTTTTCCTGTTACCCCCATTACAAAGTGAGTTTTGGAGACCTGTCAGCTCTTACTTCTCCTATGTGCCTCATAACTGTCATAGAGTGAATGGTGCTTTGCCCTGGAGTCCATGTGATATGGGAGGTGGGGGAAGGAGGTGTGGAAAAGGAAAGGAACAAGCATTTATAGAGCACCTACTATGTGCCAGGCACTGTGCTAAAAATTTTATTAATATTACCTCATTTGATCCTAATTACAACCCTGCAAAGTAGGTGCTGTTCTTATCTCTATTTTACAGTTGAGGAAACTAAGGCAAACAAAGATTAAATGATTTGCCCAGGAACACACAGCTGGTTAGTGTTTGAAGTTGAATTTGAACTCAGGTCTTTAATTCCAGGTCCAGCAATCTATCCACAGCACCACCTAGCAACCTAGAACAGGGCATTTTCAGCCCCTTTGTAACCACTACCCAGAAGCAGCTAAGTGGTACAGCGGATGGAATGTATGACTTGGAGTCAGATAGACTTGAGTTCAAATTTTACCTTAGACATAAAAGTTATGTGACTCTGGGCAAGTTACCTGGCTACTGTCTGCCTCAGTTTCCTCAGCTGTAAAATGAGGACAACAATAATACAACCCAGAGTTCTTGTGAGGATAAAATGATACAATATTTATAAAGCTCTTTGTAAATCTTAAAGCACTATATAAGTATTGATATTATTATTGTCTATACAAATGCCCCTAGCTACCACTACCAAGGTTTTTTTTTAGCAATGATGACTCTCTTCCAGGACCCAAATGTGAGGGACAGGTGTGAGGGATTGTCTGATGTTGGCTACGTGCCATGTGGGGGTTGAGGCAAGATGGGACAGGTGTGAGGGATTGTCTGTTGGCTGTGCCACGTCGGGGTGGGATGGCGAGGAGGAGGGGCTATAGGAAGGTATATGGGGGGGGAGAGATCAGTGGTTGGGCTGGTCGAGCTCCTGTTTGCTAGCTCCTGTTTGCTTGCTCCTGCTCTTTTGCTCCTGCTCTCTTGCTTTCCTGCTTGGTTTGCTGTGATGGTTTCTGAGTAAAGTTTGAGTGTTTGTACCTCCTGATTGGCTCGTCTCTAAGTTTATCCGGGTGGGCTCCGAAGACTGGTATGTGTGACCCTGGCAGCCTGAGAGTGCGCGGCATGGCTGGCACACCCAAATCCCCTCCCAGCTCCTCTGATATGACAGGCTGCCCTTTCCTATAATTATTGACCTCTTGATGAGACTACCCTATGGCTTATTGATTGTTGTATTATAAGCCCTATCTTCCCATTAGACTAAATGCCTGATAAAGACTTTTTACTTTTTTTTAAAACCTCTCTTCACATACCAGTCCACTTCCTGCATAAAACCTAATGTAGTTTGAGGCACATAATTCTGTCTGCCTAGATACTTCTAGACACTAGACCAGGGGTGGGGAACCTGTGGCCTTGAGGCCATATGTGGCCCTCTAGGTCCTTGGATACAGCCCTTTGACTGAATCCAAACTTCACAGAATTGTGAACACAAACACAAATTGTTCTGTGAAGTTTGGATTCAGTCAAAGGGCTGAACGCAAGGACCTAGAGGGCCACATGGCCTCGAGGCCACAGGTTCCCCACACCTGCTACTAGGCTAAAGATCCATTGGACTGGAATTGGTTTAGACAATGAGGTTAAAAGCATGAGCTGGGCAATAGAATCTCAACCACACAACTCTAGCTACAGTGCCATAAATGTTGCCAACCTTTTGCATCTTCTTGGTTGCCTGCAACAATCATATTTATGGATCTGCTGCTTTGGAATGCCCTTGACATCTCTGTTGACAAACTCAATCTATTTGAGGTGAATCTTCTGGATATAATCCTTTATGTCAACAAAGGGACTGAGATTGATGTGCACCTTTAGAGATACATATTCTGCCCTGGTTACAACAAAAAGATCATATGATCATAGACTTATAGCTGAAAGGGACCTCAGAGACCATTTAACCAAACAACTTATTTTACAGATGAGGAAAGTAAATCAAGAGAGGTTAAACTACTTACTCAAGGTGGTTATTGTTTTTTCCAGATACACTTACAACTAGTTAGAGCTCTATCTGTCAGCAAGTACTGATTTTGTAACCCAAATTAATCATTCTTCTGTTTCTATTAGGATCCTGAGAGAAAAGAGGATATCCCCTATTTTGTTTCTTGTCTCTGTGAATTTGCAATGGCTATCCCCCATTCCTGGAATACTCTCTCTTCTGTTCTGCCTCATAGAATACCTCTTTTCCTTCAAGACTCAGCTCAAGCATTACCTTCTCCACAACCTTTCTGAATCTCCACCAGGGATGGACACCAGTTCCATCCCTCCCTGATCTACTATACATTTCATTTATTTTTCATCTATTCTGTATCCACAGGTATAGGTACATGTTTCTTTTCACAGAATGTAAACTCGTTGAGGGCAGGCACTGTTACATTTTTGTCTTTGTTTCCCCAGTACTTAACATAGTACCTGGAACTCTGTAGATGCTCAATAAATTATTGTTGATGGATTGATTAATTGTATGAAAATAAGTATAAAGTTAAATTGGATATAACTTCTTCCAGTTCTTATTTGGTGCTGAATTCTGGAGGCAAAGAAAATATTAAAAAGACTTCAGTAACATTGACAGATCAGAGGCAGAGTGGAGAGGTGAAACCTGGTAGATTCAACTGAATTTGTCTTTTCAGGTAGCCTATGGGTTCTCACTATGTATGTCCCTGGTATAGCTATTGGTGAGTCAACAAATGGAAGTGCTGACAAACTGGCAACCCCCAATGAAAGAAACCTGAGCCATTCAGCAAGCATTGAGGTTAATATGAAAGCAGGAAAAGAAACAGGGTTATCAATTGAAAACAATCTCCATTATTAGAACCAGGAAGCAATGTTTAGTTATCTCATACATACCTGCCTATTCTAAATGATAGATTTTTGTCCAAATTAAACAACAAAATAAATGATAATTTATGAGTTGGTATTACTTTGAATCTGGAAAAATCACCTAGTCTTCCATGTCTTATACCATAAATCAGTTACATTTCCCTAAATTTTCACAGAACAGGTAGAATCCAAAGAAAAGTATGATGTATACCTGATTGTGGATTGTAGACAGAAGCAAGAACAATAGTACTATTTAATATCTTGGAAAGAATAACTTGGAAGGAACAACTTGGCAGATAACTGAGGCAGATGGAGGTTAAGTGACTTGCCCAGGGTTACACAGATAGTACATATCTCAGGCTGAATTTGAGGACCAGTAGAAGAGGTCCACACTCCCTCCCTGATTAAGCAATTTTGTCAAAGGTCTTTCCATTGGAGGAGGGCCTTAACAAGGTAAATTACTAATAATTTAGTAATCAGGTTAATCTAGTGGGTCCATGGAAGTGAGGGAAACCACTGAAATACACCACAATTGTGCCATCATCAGACCATTCAGTGCTAGCATTTATCCAGAGCACTGAAGGAGAAAAGAGAGTAGTAACTATTTAGTTAAGAGTATAGAAGAGATGTCCTAAATAGGCATGGGAAGGGTGCAGCTGAGGGGGTAACAGAGTCTTTCTAAGGGCCAGCTCCTACCAGTACTTGAGAGACAATTGTGAAATTTTCATTGTGAGCACTTAAGACCTCAGAAATCAGTTAAGCTACAAAGCAGGGCCTGAGTTATTGTTTTGTTTGTCTAAACTTAAGAAAGTAATAGAAAAAATGTTAATAATGCAGGTTAAATGTTAAAGCTTGTTATCTGTATGTTGTTTTTTCAAAGAGACAGTTATTAAACTATTACCACCATAGTATTATGTGTGTTATATGTGTTTTGACACTTTTCTGATACACTGGGAAAGCAGCCAGGAGGATAAAAGGGGGCAACAATGGTAATTACAATGGCATTTATTAAAATATTATTTTACTCTCACACAACCCAGGGAGATAGGTGCTATTATTACCTGTATTTTATTTTCTGTTTTAATAGTCTTTCTTTTTTTAATTTTTTCCCCAGTTACATGACAAGAAAAATTTTAGCATTAATTTTTACCTAATTGCTCTGAAAGTTGACTGTAATATTTTTTGGAGGTTTTATTCTGGCATCTCTTTCCTGAGGTGATCAATGGATTCTTTCAATGCCTGTTTTGCCCTCTGGTTCCAGGACATCAGGGAAGTTTTCCTTGATAATTTCTTAAAAGATGCTGTCCAGGTCCTCCTTTTGATTATGGCTTTCAGGTAGTCCAGTGATTCTTATATTGTCTCTCCTGGATCTATTTTCCAGGTCAGTTGTTTTTTTCATTAGGTATTTTACATTTTGTTCCATTTTTTCATTCTTTTGAATTTGTTTGATTGATTATTGATGTCTCATAAAGTCATTAGTGTCCACATGCCCAATTCTCACTTTTAAGATATTTTCCTCAGTTAGCTTTTGTACCTTCTTTTCCATTTGACCTATTGTACTCTTTAAGGAGTTGTTTTCTTCAGTGGATTTTTGTATTTTGCCAGTTCTACTTTTTAAACAGTTTTCCAAGCAGTTGACTCTTTTTGCATAAGTTCTTTGCATCATTATCATTTCTTTTCCCATTTTTTCTTCTCCCTCTCTTATATGACTTTTAAGTTTCTTTTGAGTTCTTCCATGAATCCTTTCTGGCCTTGAGACCACTTCCCATTTTTCTTTGGGGTTTTGCCCATAGGTGTTTTGACATTGTTGTCCTCTTCTGAGTTTGAGTCTTGGTCTTTCCTGTCACCATAATAGCTTTCTGTAGTCAGATTCTTTTTGTTTTTTGCTCACCTTTTTTGGAGGTGGAGGGGGTGCTTTCTCCTTTCTTTTGAATTTGATATCTGAACTTGAGTAGAAGGGGCACTGTCTCATGCTTCTTATGCCAGTGGCTGCAGGCCTTGTCTGTTTACCTGGTGCTGCACTGATGTTGCCCTGAGGCCCCTGGGGAACCTAGCATCTGGTCTTGTGATTAGGGGTTGAGGAGGGTGGTGGCTGGTGCTGCTAGAGTCCAGGGGTTTGGCAGCTTACCTGGTGCTAAGCTGGGATCCTAGTGGTGGTGCCTGGTACCTGCTAAGGCCAGGTGGGGTGTTTCTGCATTTCTCCTGGGCTACACTGAACACGTGGGGATCCTAGGACCTGGAGTCCTGGGATGGTTCCCCTGGCTATGATAAAGCATGTGGGGGATCCTGGTGTTGGTGTTTGCCTGCTCCACCACACTGGGGCTCAGGATCTCCCCATTAATTCCATTTTATAGATGAGGAAAAGGAGGCAGAAGGAGATAAAGTGACTTGCCCAGAGTTCCATAGGTAGTACATGAGGCCGAATTTGAATTCAAGTCTTCCTGATTCTAGGCTCAATACTCTGTTCACTTTGCAATCTCATAATAATAGATAGCATTTATATTATCCTTTAAGATTTGTGAAGCACTTTATAAATATTTTCTCATCATAGTGTGTAATATGTCTGTGTTTCCTCCCCAAGCATTTTAAATTTTCTGGCTGTGTTAAAGTCCTGGCAGAATAGGACAAGTTACCAGAAGAGAGAGCCAGTGCCTTAGTAAATCACATTTATCTTGTACTGCAAATCATGGAAGTAATCTGAGGTACTGCCCTATATGTCTAGAGCAGGAGATTTTAATTTGGTGTCTGTGAATTTAAATTTTAAAAAATTGTTGTATTTCAATATGATTGGTGACCTATGTAATTCTAAGTATTTTATTTTATTCATTTATAAATATTCTGAGAAAAGATTCATAAGCTTTGTCAGACTGTCAAAAGGGTATATAAAACAAAAAATGTTAAGAATCCCTAATCTGGAGTTATGTTTGAAAAATTCATATATCACATGTGTTCTATATATCTCATTAGCAGCAAAGTTCAAGTGTAATAATGTAAGTGATATGCCTTGAAAACTAAATGTATATATAGAAAACTTTGTAATCCATCTAATTTGCTAATCCAAAAATATTATAAACATGTAGTCTTCATTCAACTAATTGAATATATGTGTGTATATAATACATAACATATATATTTGTTAGACTATGCAGCTAGGTATTGAGGGGTTAAATTTTAGTGTTTTTTAAATTGTTCAGTATGGGAGGGGCATAGTGGAAGAAACAGATTAATTAAATAAAACAAGTTAGAAAAAATGAAAAAGTGTTTATTAATATTTTCTGGGTACAGAGATATATATATGTATGTATATATATGTGTGTATATATATGTGTGTGTGTACACACACATACACACACATATGGAAGACATTAATCAATACTTTAGGTAAGGATTTTTAAGTTTTTTCCAATTTTTTTTATTTTTTAAGACTATATGTATATAGGTTATATACATATACAGTATATCTAGTCTTGATTCAATTAATTGAATATGTAGTATACATATATAGATTCTATATATGTATATATATACATATATAGAATCTATATATGTATATAGGTACATATATATTCACATATATCTAGGGAATCTATACCCACATATATATATATGGGTGTGTGTGTGTATATGGGTGTGTGTGTGTGTGCGCATGTGTGTGTGTGGACAAAGCCTAGGACAGAGTGGAAGACATTTCGACATCTCTTTAGGTAAGTTTTTTTTCCATTCTTTTCCAACTTGTTTTTTATTTTTTTAAATTAATCTCCCTCCTACTACTTCCCCATATTAAATACTTTAATAATAAATAAATGAAAAATAAAGCTCCCAATATGTAGCTGCTTGTCCAATAAAAAAACTTTCCACATTAACTATGTTTGAAAATATATCTCTTTCTTCATTTGAGGTTAGGATGTGAGGAGTTAGAAAGTTAGGTGGGATGTGAGTGCTATGTTTCATCTTCATTCTTTTGGATTTGTGATTTATCATTGCGTTGATGAAACATCTAAAGTCTTTCAAAGTTTTTTTTTCTCTATAATGTTATTATAGTATAAATTATTCTCTTAGTTCCACTCACTTCACTCTATCAGATCATAGGGGTCTTCCCAGCTTATTCAGAAAGTGTTCATTTAATTATTTTTACAGCACATTGCATATATGGAATATGGTATGTTCCATTACATTCATATACAACAATTTATTTAGCTATTCTCCAATAAGATATCCCTTAGTTTCCAATGTTTGATTTTCACAAAAAGAGTTTCTAGAAATGTTTTGGTATACATAGGTCCTTTTTCTCTTTCTCTGATATTTTGGGAGTATAGGCCTAGTAGTAATATAGCTCTTTTGAGTAAGATTTAAGGATAAACTATAAATACATAATAACTGTACTATGATATTATCTAGACACATTTTGTGAGTATTTCATGGACTACTTCCAATTTGATTTAATTAAGTGAATGAAAGAATGAAAGCTTATCAAGTTCCTGTTACATGTAAGATATGCTTTGCTAAAATTGATATGTTATTTCCATGGCATTTTCTTACTTTCTTGAGCAACCCTTTTGGTAAGTAAATTCATAGTCTTTTTGAAGGATGTTTTTGATGAATTTTTGTGTATCTTGCATCTATTTCTTGCTTTACTTTTCTTCTTGGTTTCTAACTGATCATACTATTCCTATATTGTCGAGTCCTTATAATTCTATCCACTCACATGGTATTCATCTATGTTCTTAAAGAATGTGATGTCTCTTGATGTTCATTGTTAAACTTCCATGTAATCCTTCCTATTACATATTTCCTCTTTTTGAAGTCAGTTTTCCAGAGGGTTTTTTTTTGTCTCATGTACACTTCTACTTCACAATAGATAAATCTTCTGAAATATTTGCTTACTAACTGAGGCAGATGACATTTGGAGAAGTAATCCTCTTTTGTACCTTCTTGCCTATGAAAAGGAAAATCAAGTTAATATGACTTAGTGTATAAAAACTTTGACTTCCAGAACTTGTCATTCATTAGGTCATGTTTCTCAGAAAGAAAAAATTTACTGTTCCACCAATGCTAACCCTGCCAAGAACATTCAGGGTTTGAGAGGAAACATTCATTACTTGAGGAAATGTTTATCTTTTCTCTAATAAAAGCTGAAAATCTCATTTTGGAAAAAGGATAACTAATTCCAGGGTTCTAATCACCTTCAGTCAAATATATTATGATCACTCCTGAGATCTCAGTTAAAGTCCAGTGGTTTCTCCATTGGCTTAAGGTGTCCACAATTCATTTATGACTAGCTTTCAATTAATTTCTTCATAAAACAGCAGCTAGAAAGGAGAGAGTGCTGTAGCAACAAACCCAAGATTAACCCAATATCTACTAGCTTTGTACAACCATAAGCAACTTGAGTTTCCATATCTGTAAAACTGAGATGATAATATCTGTAATACCTGCTTTATAGTGTTGCTGGGAAGAAAATGCTCTGTAAACTATAAAGTTTAGATATATGAGATATTATTGTCTTTGTATTCAACTGATGAATATTTCACTGCCTTGTTTGGACATTCTTTTTGTCCAGGCATGTGCAGATAGAACAAGCATGTTCAATAAGTGTGTGGATGGTAACTAAGGCCCAGAAAATATTTTTAAAAATACAGGCCTGAACAAACATCAGCTCAGAGCATCTTCAGAAGGACTATGTGAAACAAAGCCAATGCAACTGAGATTAGAAGGGAATCAGAAAACTGGGAAACAATTTTTATAGCAGTATCTCTGATAAAGGCTTCATTTCTAAAATAGAGAACTGAGTCAAATTCCTAAAAATACAAGTCATCCCCCAACTAATAAATGGTCAAAGGATATGAACAGGTAGTTTTCAAATGAAGAAATTAAAGCTATATGTAATCATATGAAGAAGTGCTCTAAATCAGTTCTGATTAGAGAAATGCAAATTAAAACAACTCTGAGGTACTACATCACACCTATCAGATTGGCTAACATGACAAAACATGATAAATGTTGGAGAAGATGTGGAAAAATTGGAACACCAATACATTGTTGGTGGAGTTGTGAACTGATCCACCATTCTGGAGAGCTATTTGGAACTATGCCCAAAGGCTATAAAACTGCATACCCTTTGATCCAGTAATACCACTTCTAGGTCTGTATCCCAAAGAGATCATAAACATGGTGAAATGATCCACATGTACAAAAATATTTATAGCAGCTCTTTTTGTGGTGGCAAAGAGTTGGAAATTGAGGGGATGCCATCAGTTGGGGAACAGCCAAACAAGTTGGGGTATATGAATGTAATGGAATATTACTGTTCCATAAAAAAATGATGAGCTGGAGGATCTTGGAAGAACCTGGAAAGAGACATGAACTGATGCGGAGTGAAGTGAACAGAACCAGGAGACCATTGTACACAGTAGCAACAACACGCAATGACCAGCTTTGATAGACTTAGCACTTCTCAGCAATGCAATGATCTAAGGCAATTCCAAGACTCATGATGGAAAATACTAAATATATTCAGAGAAAAAACTATGGAGTCTGAATGCAGATCAAAGCATACTATTTTCTCTTTTTGTTTTTTCTTTCTAATGGTTTTTCCCTTTGGTTCTGATTCTTCTTTACAACATGACTAACGTCAAAATATGTTTAATATGATTGTACATGTACAGCTTATATCAGATTGCATGGCATCTTGGAGAAGAGGGAGGAGAGGGAGGGGGAGAAAATTTAGAACCCAAAATCTTGTAAAAATGAATGTTGAAAACTAAAGATAAATAGATAATATTTTTCTAAGAAAAAGGATTATGTAGGGAATGAGGTAGAATGCCCACTAAGAACTCAGGGTGAGACAGAAGGTATAAGCATTGCTAGAGATGAGTTTTGTTATTGTTGTTATTGTTTGTTTGTTTTTGTTTTTTCTTCACATGATGGTACTTATAAGTATTGCTTTCACAGACAATATCTTAGCAAGAGGGAGGTCTCTTCCAGAGAAGGGGTTTTATGAAAAATAAATTTGGGGGGGCAGAGCCAAGATGGTGGAGTAAAAGCAGTGACTTCCTTGAGCTTTCCCCCAAATCCCTCCAAATACCTGTGAAAAAAAATAGCTCTAAACAAATTCTAGAGAAGTAGAACCCACAAAAAGACAGAACAAAATAAATTTCCAGCCCAAGACAACCTGAACAGTTGATTGGAAAGGTACATCACACTGGGCTGGGAGAGGAACACAGTTCAGCATGGCCACGCAAAGACCAGGCCTCAGCAAACCTGTAGCAGGCCTCAGGGGACTGAATCACAGGCAGCTGTGGCAGTTTCCTGACTTCTCAACCCACAAATGCCAAAGACAACTTAGAAGGGCAGTAGGAAAGGTCTGTTGGACTGCAGTAAGAGAGAAGTTTGGTCCCAGCCCCAGTCCCGGTGGACTGCTCCGGAGCTCTCAGCCCACAGATGGAGGGAATCGAGTGACTGATCACAGGGGGATTGCAGGGATCTCTTTGCTGGCACTGAGGCAGGATTCTCCAGCTTTGCCCATGCTTAAATCTGGGTCACAGTTCTAGGTGGCAATCCTGGGGCAAGAAGGAGCACTTGCATGGTGAAGCTTGTGGTGGCGGTTGAGAGGGAATCCTCCTCACAAGTCCAAGGCAGAAAAGAGTGCTTGTGGTCACTCATAGACCACAGCACAGGCCAAGAAAGGAGTAAACACCTCGCCCTTGATCATACCACCTTGGAAGAACTGAAAATTTACAGGTCTCTACAACTGTCTCTGAAAACAGCTGCACAAAACCCACGAAGCTTGGGACAGTATATTCTCCACACTGGAAGCAGACCCCTACCTTACCAAAGAGTTTAAATCTCAAGTAGTTGGCTGGCAACATGAGCAAACTGTGCAAAAAAAAAAAAGTCAGACCACAGAATCTTTCTTTGGTGACAAAAAAGATCAAGACATACAACCAGAAGAAGACAACAAAGTCAAAGCTGTTATATCCAAAACCTCCAGGAAAAATATGAATCAGTCTCAAGCCATGGAAGAGCTCAAAAAGGTGGGGGTTTTTTTGTTGTTGTTTTTTTTTTTAGGCAATTGGGGTTAAGTGACTTGCCCAGGGTCACACAGCTAGTAAGTGTCAAGTGTTTGGTCTGAGGCCGGATTTGAAATCTGGTCCTCCTGATTTCAGGGCCAGTGCCACTGTGCCACCTAGCTGCCCCATGTGCCACCTAGCTGCCCCCAAAAAGGTTTTTGAGAAGCAAGTAAGAGAAGTAGAGGAAAAACTGGGAAGAGAAATGAGAGTCATGCAAGAAAATCATGAAAAATAAGTCAACAGCTTGCTAAAAGAGACCCAAAAAATTACTGAAGAAAATAACACCTTAAAAATAGCCTAACTCAAATGGCCAAAGAGCTTCAAAAAGCCAATGAGGAAAAGAACACCTTAAAAAGCAGAATTGGCCAAATGGAAAAGGAAGTCCAAAAACTCACTGAAGAAAATACTTCCTTAAAAATTAGAATGGAGCAATTAGAAGCTGGTGACTTTATGAGAAATCAAGACATTGTAAAACAAAACCAAAAGAATGAAAAAATAGAAGACAATGTGAAATATCTCATTGGAAAAACAACTGAATGGGAAAATAGATCCAGGAGAAATAATTTTAAAATTATTGGATTATCCGAAAGCCATGATCAAAAAAAGATCCTAGACATCATCTTTCAAAAATTATCAAAGAAAACTGCCCTAATATTCTAGAACAAGAGGGTAAAATAGAAATGGAAAAAATCCATCAATTGCCCCCTGAAAAAGATCACAAAGGAAAACTAGGAATATTGTAGTCAAATTTCAGAGTTCCCAGGTCAAGGAGAAACTATTACAAGCAGCCAGAAAGACACAATTCAAGTACTGTGGAAACACAATCAGGATAACACAAGATTTAGCAGCTTCTACATTAGGGGACCAGCAGGCTTGGAATATGATATTCAGGAGGGCCAAGGAGATGGGATTACAGCCAAGAATCACCTACTCATCAAAACTGAGTATAATTATTTGGGGGTGGGGGAATGGAAATTCAGTGAAATAGAGGACTTTCAAGCATTCTTGATGAAAAGATCAGAGATGAATAGAAAATTTGACTTTCAAATACAAGACTCAAGAAAAGCATGAAGAGGTAAAAAGGAAAGAGAAATCATAAGGGACTTATTAAGGTTGAACTGTTTACACTCCTACATGGAAAGATGATATTTTAATTTATGAGACCTTTGTCAGTATTAGGGTAGTTGGAGGGAAAAAATAGATAGATAGATAGATAGATAGACAGACAGACAGATAGATAGAGGGCACAGGGTAAGTTGAAGGTAAATGGGTGATATCTGGAGAATAAAATTAAGGGGTGAGAGAGAATTATACTGGGAGAAGGAGAAAGGGAGAGGTAGAATGGGGCAAATTATCTCACATAAAACAGACAAGAAAAGGCTTTTGCAGTGGAAGGGAAGTGGGGGAAGGTGAGAGGGAATGAGTGAATCTTATTCTCATTGGATTTGACTTAAGGAAAGAATAATATACACACTCAATTGGGTATGGAAAGCTATCTTACCCTATAGGAAAATAGGGGGGAAGGGCATAAAAGAGTGGGGGGATGATAGAAGGGAGGTCAGATTGGGGGAGGGGGTAATAAGAAGGAAACACTTCTGAGTGGGGACAGGGTCAAAAGAGAGAATAGAATAAATGGGGGGCAGGATAGGATGAAGGAAATATAGTTAGTTTTTCACAACATGACTACTATGGAAGTGTTTTGCATGACTACACCTGTATAATCTGTATCGAGTTGCTTGCCTTCTCAATGAAGGTGAGTGAGCAGAGAGGAAGGGAGAAAATTTGGAACCCAAAGTTTTAAAAACAAATGTTAAAAATTGTTTTCACATGCAACTGGGAAATAAGATATACAGGCAATGGGTTATAGAAATCTACCCTGCCCTACAGGAAAATAGAAGGGGAAAGGGATAAGACAAGGAGGGGGAGATAGAAAGGAGGGCAGATTAGGGAAAGGGGTATTCAGAAGGCATGCTGTCTTGGGGTGGGGGGAGGGACAAGATGGGGAGAAAATTTGGAACTCCAAATCATGTGGAAGTGAATGTTGAAAACTAAAATAAATAAATTAATGAAGAAAAATGAATTTAGGAAAGCTACAAAGGGCACTCATATCAGCCAAGGGCCTCCTGGCCCAGTAAAAGTTGGGGTGGTGCCAGCAGCCACATGACTCAGACTTCATGAAAGTGTTCTGGAGAAATCTTTCAAGGTTACTCCTGGTGGGGGCAGGGGGGCAGAGATCTAGATAGCCAGGGATAACAATGGTCTCTGGATAAGACATATAGGAGTTAAAATGAAAAGCAAAAATAAGCTTCACCTGAAACAAAGTCTAATTGATCAAAGGCCTGTAACCTTAAGTCAGCCCTGCCCACAACAATCAGCATCAAATCCTGTTTCGCATGGCTTGGTTCAATCAAAAGAGCACCATGGTAAGTCCAGCTACTAATTGTACTTTGCAAGGCTGCTGAGATTTTAAATTGAAGAACCTGACAGCCCAGCTCAGCAAATTTTACCATTTGCTTTTTTTATGTGTTCCCCTCCCCATCCATGTTTTCTAGTAGTGTGTATTGATGTCATTTTAATTGCTGCAGTAGATGTATTCTTCAAGACTAGCTGAATGATATAACGGGTAAAAAGCTGGCCTTGAAGTCAGAAGGACAAAGACCAGCTGTGTGACCCAAGGCAAATACAAGTGATTTTAAACTATCAGTACTCCAGGCAATTCTCTAAGACTATGGAACTATAGAAAAAGGTACTGATCTCACTGGAAGAAGTTCTTTACTGAGAGCTCCCTAAGCCTGTGAAATCACAGGACCAGTTCTACCCCTCCACAAAAATGTATTCTTCAAAAAAAAATTAAGATTTTCATCATTTATTAGTATCTGGCACATAGTAGGTGTTTAATAAATGCTGAATGACTATTTTCCATATGTTTTGTTCAGTTGCATCTAACTCTCTGTGACCCCTTTTTGGGATTTTCTTGGCAAAGATACTGGAATGATTTGCCATTTATTTCTTTCTCTAGCTCATTTTTTTCAGATGAGGAAACTGAAACAAACAGGGTTGAGTGACTTGCCAGGGTCACACAACTAGTAAATGTCTGAGGCCAGATTTGAACTCATGAAGATGAGTCTTCCTGATTCCAAGCCCAGTGCTCTATCCACTGTGCAACCTATAGCAATTTGGCCTACAGTATGTGAATGGATGAATTTTTGAAAAAGTATTCATTAAGCTCTAACACGTGCCAGGTACCCGGCTAAGCACTAGGGGATACAACACAAAAGGAAGGATAGCCATTGTCCTTAAGGATCTTCCATTGTAGTAGGAGATGACTGGATTTGGAAGAGGACCAAAATGACATCACTATTCCAGAGTCAAGTTTTACTGTGTCCAACTGTGGCTGATCAGACCAATACGAGCTTAGAATGTTCTACCACAAGTGGGACACAAATAGTCTGTGTGTTGCAGCTAGGTGGTGGAGTGGATAGAGCTCTGGCCTTGGAGCCAGGAGAACCTGAGTTCAAATCTGGCCTCAGACACTTGACACTTACTAGCTGTGTGACCCTGGGTAAGTCACTTAACCCTGATTGCTCATCAAAAAAGACAAAAAAAAAGTGGGGCAAAAAACAAGTAGTCTGTGTGAATCTTCAGGGTGGGTTCTCTGAGTCTGCATATCTTGCGTTTGTCTTGAGCTATTTCAGTTCTGCTTGACTCATAGAGCACAGCACCTTCTCTGACGTGGGCATGCCATGCTAAGCGGTCCTGTGCCAGTGTCTCCCATGTCACTTAATCAGTTCCAAAGTTCTTAAGAAAGACTTTGAAAGTGTCCTTATATCGCTTCTTCTAACCACCATGTGAATGCTTCCCTGTGTGAGTTCTTCATAAAATAGTCTTTTTGGCGAGCATACATTCAAACAACATGGCCAGCCCAATGGAGTTTCACTCTCTGAAGTAGAGTTTGAACGCTTGGCAGTTTAGTTCAAGAAAAGTGTCTGGTATCTTTTCCTGTCAGGTGATCTTCAGAATCTTCCTAAGACAATTCAAATGGAAGTGATTCAGTTTCCTGGCATGGTGCTGGTATACTATCCAGATTTTACAGGTATGCAACAATGAAGTCAGCACAATGGTTCTGTAGACCTTCAGTTTGGTAGCCAGTCTAATATCTCTTTTCTCCCATACTTTCCTTCAGAGCCTCTCATACACTGAGCTATCTCTGGAAATGTATGTGTCAACCTCAGTATCAATGTGTACGTCCCTGGAAAGTACACTACCAAGGTAAATGAACTTATCCACAGCATTCAAAATTCTCCATTTGCTACAACCAATGGTTCTGCTGCTTGTGCTCATTTTGGCCTAACAATTAACACCAGGAAAACACAGGTGTTTCATCAGCCACCAATAGGAGATGACAATACACATAAGGAGGTGGTGGTCCCTGAGGTATACCTTGGTATGGAAAGTTACAGGGAAAGTGGGTGGAGGCAATAGAAATGTAGCTTGACATAGTCCTTTTAGCAACAATGGCAGAAATGATTTAATCAAAATTCCGGGATTAGAGAGCTGCACAAGGTTATTGGCTTGGCCGCTAGGACTATGCCTGAGGAGTAGGATGTGAAGCTAGGTATTCTTGGTGCCCACCTAAAATAATGGGCCAGGTAAGGCAATTGCCAATCAGGAAAATGGAACCCCAGGACAGAAGTTCCAGAGATGAAGAGGGTGAAATCACCAAGAACCTATATTCTAATCGGAGCTTGACATAGGCCCATCCCCTGATAGTTTGTGTTCAATATTAAAATGAAATGATGTATTTGTAGGTTAATAGTTAACAAAAGGAGATTTACTTAACCATGACCTGAGAAGGATATTCAACAAGAATGTGTCCCAAGTTCATTCACCTGAGTGAAGCACCTTTGGTTCTGAGTTGCTATTGTGGTCAGTCGAGTATCAAACCTGGAGATCTTTGTGGATTTTTTATACTCAGGTGATAAAGTGATGTCAATACCCTGAGATATTAGTCCTTTTACTAAACAATTCTCAAAGATGGTTTCAGTACTTTTTAAGGAAAAACCAGCTTAACTTGAATGAGGGTAGAATGTTAGGCTATTAATCCATCCATAGCATGATTTCTAGTCTGGGTAGCAAGGCTACTGATGAGATCATTGAAAAGATGGTGTACAGTATCCCATATATTAAGATTAATAGGGGGCAGCTAGATGGCACAATGGATAGAGCACCAGCCCTAAAGTCAGGAGGACCTGAGTTCAAAACTGGCCTCAGACCAAACACTTGACACGTACTAGCTGTGTGACCTTGGGCAAGTCACTTAACCCCAATTGCCTCACTTAAAAATAAAAAAAAAGATTAATAAAGGGCAGCTAGGTGGCACAGTGGATATAATGCTGGGCCTTGAATCAGGAAAACTCATCTTCCTGAGTTCATATCCAGCCTCAGATACTTACTAGCTATGTGACCCTGGGCAAGTCACTTAACCCTCTTTGCCTCAGTTTCCTCAGCTGCAGAATGAGGAAATGGCAAAGAACTCTAGCATCTTTGCCAAGAAAACTCTAAGTGTTGTCATGATGAGTTGGACATGATTAAAAATGACTGACCAAACAAAAAAGATTAATAACTTCAGTAAAGTAGTGTGACATAAAATAAGTCCACCTAACTCGTCAACATTCTGTATGTTATCCATAAAACCCAGGTGTAAGACATAACTAGAAGAGGATATAAAGAAAATTTGGCAGTCTATCTATTAATATGCCCAGGAATTACATGAATACAACTACAAAATGCTCTTCATAGAAACAGATACAAGTCTAAATAATCAGAGAAATAAGACCTGGACAAAGATCATTCCTGCTTCACAATGAGCCTTACAATCTACCCTCCCCAGCTTTTCAGAGTCATCAAATATATAAGCATGCATCCTGTCTCCATCCAAATCATTGGAAAAAACATATTAAGAAATAACAGGGAAGAACAATAATAGAGGACATTAATACGTTATCATTCTTTGGGTAAGATTTTGCAATGGTCAGATGAGGGGGGGACAGGAATGGGAATTACAATACCACTTAGTCCATTTCCTTGCCTTAGGAGACATAATTTGATTGATTTTCAATCACTCTGATGCAGGAGAAAGAGAACATCCACTATATTTGGAATCAGAGGATCTGAATTCAAATCCCACTTTTACTATTTGCTACCTATGTGACCATGGGCAAATCATTCTATCTTTCTGGGTCTCAGTTCCTCATTTGCAAAATATGAGTTTAGACTAGATAACCTCCCAGGTCTTACTGTATGATCCCAATATAAATGGTCTAAAAATATTTAAGCTAAAAGGAACCTTGAATATTACAGAAGTCCAGTGTTCTTTACACCCTACCCACATGGATTCATAACTTACTGAGGATATAAAACCTTAGCATTCTAGAACCTCGAGGTATCTTAAAGATATCTATGTTGTTGTTCAGTAATTTCAGTCGAGTCTGACTCTCTGTGAACCCATTTGGTTTTTTTTTTGAAAGATATTGGAATGGTTTGCCACTTTCCTCTCCAGCCCATCTTACAGATGAGGAAACTGGGGCAAACAGGGTTAAGTGCCCAGGATCACACAACTGTTACTTGTCTGAGGCTGGACTGGAACTCAGGAAGATAAGTCTTCCTGACTTTAGGCCCTGCATTCTATCCACCGTGCCGCCTAGCTGCCCATCAAGATATCTATACCAATGCCCTAATTTTGTAGCTAAGGAAACTGAGACTCAGAAAGATAGATGATTAATCTAAGATCATATTGCAATTAATTGGCACTGAATTCTACTCCATTAGTCCAATTTCTCAATGAGCAAGGCCTATCTGGTCATTTACAAATAAGCCAATTTCTCCATATGGACCAAAAATAAAAAAACATAATCCCTTTTTAACTGCCAAGTCCTGATGATTCTACTTGCATTCATCCTCCTCTGGAAAGAGTGAGGTTGATGACTTTGCACAGCTCTGCCGCACTCATGTGCAATTCACACACAAGTCAAGACATCACCCTCATGATGTCATTGGTCCTCTTAGAAAACAAAAGACAACAATGTCACTACAGATTCCTGACTTGACTCTGAAATACTTCAGTTCATACTTCACATATTTGCTAGAGTAATATTCTTCATACATAGATTTATTAAAATGCTTTTCTTCCATCAAAGCACATCTTAGGTCCCTCTTTCTCCATGAAACTTTTCCTGATCCTCCCAGGTCATAATTATTCCTTCCTCCTCTAAGCTCTCATGACATTCTATTTGACCTCACTTACTTACTTAACCCTATACTAACTTGCCATTATAGTTCTTTGAGCATATGTACTTTGCTCCCTAGTACCTAATGTCCTCTTTGAGGAAGGGGCTGTATCATTGTTCATATTTGTATCACTCCACCCCATGTTTTGCTCAGTGTTCTGTAAGTACTTAATTATTATATGTTGAAATGAAAGGGAAGAGACCAATGAAACCTGAAGGAATTTAACTTATACTTCCATAAACATTTATGTTTTACAAATGACTTTTCTCATAACAGTCTCATTAAATATATAGAATAAGTATCACTACCCTCCATTTAAAGATGAGGAAACAGAGGTCCCAAGGGATTAAGTGATTTGCCCAAGGAAACAAAATTAATAAGTATAAAAGCAAGAATTCAAAATCAGTGTAGTTAAAATTAGAAGGGAAGCAGGTAGTTGGGAAAAATCTTTGCAGTAAGTTTCTCTGATTAAGGTCTGATAGGCAATATATGTAAGGAAATGATTGAAATATAAAAAAGCAAGAATCATTCCCCAATAGATAAACGATCAAAGAATATGAACTGGTAATATTCAAAGAAAGAAATCCAAGGTATGAATAGCCATATGGGGAAAAATGCTCCAGATCACTAATAATTTAAGAACTGCAAATTAGATAACCTTGAGATTCTACTTCATGCTCATCAAATTGGCAAAGTTAACAATAAAAAGTGAAAAATATTGGAAGAGCTGTGAGAAGACAGGCACACATTTATTATTGGCGGAGCTATGAATTTATCCAGCCTTTCTAGAACACAATTTGGAACTGTGCCCCCGAAATCAATAAACTGTGCATATCTTTTGATATGAACACCACTACTAGGTTCAAAAAGATCAAAGATAGAAGGGAAGTGCTCATATGTACAAAATTATTTATGGAAGTTCTATTTGTTGTAGGAAAGAAATGGAAACCAAAGAAGTATCCACCAATTAGGGAATGGCTGGAGAAATTATGACGTATGAATATAATGGCAAATTACTATGCTGTAAGAAATTTTGAAAGTAATGTTGCAGGGAAACCTGTGAAGACTTGCATGAACTAATGTAGAATGAGTGAGCTATTTGTAGAATAACAACATTATAAAGAATATTGGAACATGCTGTCTACCTCGTCACAATAATAGTACAAGCTGCAGATATTTTTTGGACTGATGTATCAATTTGTTTTGCTTATTTATGAATACTTTGTTATAAGAGGTTTTTTTTTCCTTTTTACAAAATGGCTGGAGTCAGGAGGACCTGAATTTAAATCCGGCCTCAGACACTTGACACTTACTAGCTGTGTGACCCTGGACAAGTCACTTAACCCCATTGCCTAACCCCCCAAAAAAATGGTTGTGAGATTTAGAAAGGGAGAACTAAGAAAAATGAGGAAAAAATAAGAAAAGAAAGAAAGGGGATCATTAAAGAATTTTTAATGCACAGGAAATTCAGGAGGAGATACTCAAACAAGCAGGTCACCCCTGAAAATAACAATTTATTTTATACTTTAAAAGAAAAGCAAACTATACATAGAAATTCTCCATTTCATGTAAATATTCATGATCTGTTCTAGTTCTTATATGAAAATGTTCATCTAATTTGATTTTTGTTAAGGTCAGGATTCTAAAATTTAAAGATTCTCTATAGGTATTATAAGCGAGAGAGAGAGAAAGAGAGACAGAGAGAGACAGAGACAGAGAGACAGAGAGAGAGAGAGTACTTCTAGAGAAATCTTTTTGAAATTGGGTCATATGAAAGAATTCTAGGACTAGTAAGAAGAATGTAGTTTGGGGCAAGGAAAGAAAGAAGAGAATTCATAAGGGAAGGCCATAACTTGAGAAAAGGGCCAGGGTTGAGAATAGACATGATGTGTTCATTGGACTGTTAAGAGACCTAACCAGAGCAGAGAGTGCATATTAGGGAGGCATAGGAAGTAAGATTGAAGTGGATGTTGCAACACCTTGAAAGCCAAGTAAATAAACAAGAATCATGAAGTAAAAAAAAACTCATGAAATATTTTGGAACTGCAGAAGAGAATACAAATGGTGGTTTCTACAAACCTATTAAATTTGCATCAATTTATTTGTGTCAAGAGCAGGACAACTAGGAAGGAAGGAAGGAAAGAAGGAAGCAAAAATGTAGAATCATCATGCTCTTTCTCAAATGGCAAGCGAAGGGCTTATTGTGGTATTCTAAGTCCCTACAGATATCAGTGAACCTCTTTTATATGATTCTACAATTCACTTTATCCATAGAGTGAAAAGAGTGACAAAGTTGAAAAAATGTATAGAAAATTAAAGTATTTAAGTATTAAAGAAAGTATTAAAGTTATAAAACTCCTGCTATCAACAGTACTACAGTTGGAGCTAGGACTATCTAGTTGTTTCTGTTTTGGTTTCATTCTTTTCACTTCAGATTTGAAGGTTTGAATCCATAGGTCCTACATGACTTGAACACTCTCCTTTCTCACTTACATATCTTGGAACCTCTAGTTCCTTTCAAAGTTTAGCTTTCATGCCATCTTCTACAATAGACCTTTCCTGATTCCCTTTATTGTTAATATCTGTCCCTCCAGCCCGCCACCTAACATTAATCTCTTTGCATTTATTTGGATTATATACTGTATTTAACTATCTGTGAATGTGAGTACCCTACCTAATCAAATGGGAGTTCCTTGAAAAGAGAAACTATCTCAATTTTGTATTTGTGCCTATTATAGCTCCTCACACATAGTAGGTGGTTAATATATGCATGCTAAATGAGTAATTGAACTGCTCTCAGATTGTTAGATTTCCCAAAATTTCATCTACCTCCCTAAAAAAAAGCAGCAAGCTTTCTTCTTCCAGTGGGGCTAACATTTGACTAATTTATAGTGATACAAGGATTATATACCCATACACTTTGTCATCCAATAGCTAACCCAGCAACAAAGTAGTAGGAGCTAATTTCAGTCTAGACTTGTGGCCAATACAGACAAGGTAACCTTTTTCTTCATTTTTAATCAGCCATTCTGCTTGGTTTCAACTCCATGAACATCATGCTTCTCCTTGGATCAAATTATCACTTGAAGTCTAATCATCATGAAGACTGATCGAGCTTTAGTGCTCAGCACCTTATCAGCACCCTCAGTTGTCTCTCCCCTCTAATTGGAGGGTAAGAAGGCAGAGCAATAAATTCTTTTTTTGCATTTTAATTACATGTATTATTTATTTTTATTTTATTAATTTCTTTTGATTTATCAACAATCACTTCCATAAGCTTTTGAGTTTTAAATTTTTCCCCCTCCCTCCCCACCTCCCTCCCCAAGATGGCATGCAATCTGATATAGGCTCTACATATACATTTCTATTAAACATATTTTCACATTAGTCATGTTATAAAGAAGAATTAGAACTTATAGGAGGAACTAAAAAAAAGAAGAAACAAAACAAAACAGAAGAGGAAAAAAGAGCAAATAGTATGCTTCGATCTGCATTCAAATTCAAATTTTCTTTCTCTGAATGTGGATAGCATTTTCCATCATGAGATTTTTGGAGATGTCTTAGATCCTTGCAGTGCTGAAAAGAGGTAAGTCTATCAAAGTTAGTCATTGCACAGTGTGGCTGTTACTGTATACAACATTCTCCTGGTTCTGCTCACTTCACTCAGCATCAGTCTATACAAGTATTTCCATGTTTTTCTGAAGTCTACTTGCTTATTGTTTCTTACAGGACAATAGTATTCCATTAAATTCACATACCATAACTTGTTCAACCATTCCCCAATTGATTGGCATCCCCTCAATTTCCAATTCTTTGCCACCACAAAAACAGGTGCAATAAATATTGTACAGGGAGCAATAAATTCCTTCCCAAAGCCTTCTGCTTAAACTTGCACATTTCTAGACCCTTCCTCTACAAAACATCCCAAAGCCTTTTTAGATGGCTCAGAATTTTCTAGCTAATTTTCATTTTTCATCATCTTCTCTGCTTAGTTTCAACTCCTAAACATCATGTGCCCATGACTAGTACCCTGGTGTCCCCTCCTCTGCTTTTCAGCTTTCCTTTGTGTGTATTAAATGATCCTAAGTTCCTTGACAGCAAGGACAGCACAAAGTAAGTAAATGTTTATTTACTATTGACCTAACTAGAGAAGTAGGCAACCCTATATATAGTATGATTTCAGAAAGGAAAATGGTCCATTACAAAAACTAAAATTAAATAAACAAAAAAACCTCCCTATCAGCTGATTAATACCCAAAATGAATTTTTAAAACTTCATTCTTTTAGCTTAAAGCTTTGATCATTGTTAAAAAAAAATATGAATGTTCCTGCCTATTGTGAATCAAGTGTATTTTGGAATTCATTTCTAATATTTTCTTGGGAGTGGATTTGTCAATAGAAGAAAGAGAGGCTGAGAGGATAATGAGCATGTAAGGGCTTATGGAGATGTCAAACCAGTGACGGAAGGTAGGATCAGGAATGAGGTCACCTTGGAACTCAAGTCTGTTTGCAGGTGAATTCAGTATACCAATGGAGATTTCATGACAAACTAGATTCTCAAGCCTACCTTGAAACAGATGAACCCAGTTTGAACCCAAAGTCAACTTGCCTTCTTTGATGAACAAAAGTGAATTCATGTAATATATATGTAATAAGAAAGGAAGGGTCTAGAAAGATGCAAGTTTAAACAGAAGGCAGAATTTCTGGAAAGGTAATATTGAGTCACAGGAACTAGACTAGTGAGGGGGATTTGGGAATTCCCTTACCTGAGAAATATATATAGGATAACTGTGGGTGTAGTCATGCCTCAAGGCAGGAAAATGGCCCTCTAGAAATCCCCCACCAGCTTTGTAATTCTCTATGACCTACAACGAACTCTTATGAGGTCCACATTTGCCCTTGATAAATTTACAGGGCTGATATATAGAGTTTGTTGAATTGGGTTTAGGACCATGAGGATACAAAAAGCATGTAACAGGGAAAGTACATACAGGGGCAGGAAAATGATCAAGGATATTACTTCTTTTTCTTTTTCTTTTTTTTTTTTTTTTAGGCAATTGGGGTTAAGTGACTTGCCCAGGGCCACACAGCTAGTAAGTATCAAGTGTTTGGTCTGAGGCTGGATTTGAACTCAGGTCCTCCTGACTTCAGGGCCGGTGCTCAATCCACTGCGCCACCTAGCTGCCCCGAGGATATTATTTCTTAACTATTTTTGTGTTGTGAGCACTTTTGGCAGTCTGGTGAAGACTATGAACCCTTTCTCACAATAGAATTGTTAAATGCATAAAATGAAATACATAGGTTTACAAAGGAAACCACTTAGTTTATGAGATATATTAGATTAGAAAATTATTAAATTAAAATCAGTTATAAAAATATCACACATACAAAATCATGGATCTCAAGTTAAGAACCCCCAATCTAGGCAGAGAAAGAAAAGGGCTCTTCCACTAAATGGCATGGGAAGCAGAGGAGGCAGACAGGCAGCAAAGATTCCCAATAGGTAAGCAAGGAGGGATAAGAAAATTAGTAGAAAAGAGAGTAAGCATGAAAGAACAAAATAAAGGTGATGTGATCACCCGAATCTTACACGTGTCTGAATCCCAAAGAGATAGCAAACTAGATGGCATGGCATAGTGGATAGAACTCAAGACCTGGAGTCAAGAAGACCTGAGTTCAAATCCTTCCTCAGACCTCTACCAGCTGTGTGACCCCAGGTAAGTCATTTAACCTTTCTGTGCTTCAGTTTCCTCATCAGTAAAATGGGAACAATAATAGCACCTAGGGTTACTGTGAGGATCAAATGAGTAAATACATGTAAAGTGCTTTGCAAACTTCAAAGCACTGTATAAATTCTAGATATTATTATCATTGTTGTTACTATTATTATTATTATTCCGTGAGACCATGGGTCAACCTAAGTAGAAGGAGAGCCAGGGTCTGAAACTAATATACAGAGTGAATAGAGAAGTAGAAAGGGAAGACAGAGAGTGTAACTAGTCTTAATCTTCAAAGTTACAATCAGACTCCAAGTGCAAATATTGGTATAAGCCAACATACGACCTCTCAAAATAAGAAATTCCTGGAAGCAGAGGGTGGAGGGAGGGAATGACAGAGGTGGAGGAACTTTTATTAGCCAAAGGAATGGCTGCAACTTGGAACTCCCTGCAGGTTATTTCTTCATGCCAAGATTCTCTCCATGCCAAGGGATTTTCAAAGAAGTGAAATACAAACACCTGTCATTATCCTGGGTGAACATTTTGGGACAATTTGGCAAAAATTAGCTCCTTTGGTACCTTGGCCCAGAGTACAACTGGTTATGCTCTGGAATTGCCCAGAGAGCTGAGGTGTTAGGTAGAAAACATATTCCATGTGAATCACCCATCGTGTGACTGAGTCTGGACTGGTGCCTGTATTTTCCCTATAAGTTGCATAGCCTGAGGCTTTTCTGTCTCTTTAGGGAGCATTATAAGCTGTTGTTGAAGTCAGTCATATGACCTAGTTGGGAAGAACTGATTCCACCCGACTGTGTAGCATCACTAGCCAGCTACGAATTGCCTTCCACCATCTCTAGGGGCCTTCCAGATAGAGATAGACCATGTGTGAAACTATACTAAAGGAAAATTTAAGAACAGGACAAAAGGCTACCTCTGGGTAATGCTGTAAAATAGGCAAAGTTTGTCTTCAGTAGTTCCTTTTGTCACTTAACCACCATAAAAGTCAGTATCATTGCTCCTATTCATGTCCTCTCTGCTCTGGCCAAACTGACCTCCTGATTTTCCTCAAAGACAATTCCATGGCTTTGACCCAAGTGCCTCCCATGCCTGGAATGCCCTCCCTCCCCACTTCCACCTCTTAGAATCACTAATTCCTTCAAAGTTGAACTCACATCCAACCTCTTACTTGAAGCCTTTCCTGACTGGCCCAACTGTGCTTATATTTTGCATACATTCCCTATGTGCATATAGTGCCTTCCCAGTAAAACATAACCTCCTTAAGAGAAGGTACTAGTTCATTTTTGTCTTTGTACCTTGAGCACATAGCACAGTGCCTGGCATATAATAGGCCCTTAAATACTTTTTGATCAATTGCCCAGCAATTGTATTTGGTATTAAAAAAAATTAGGGGGGAAAATAGAAATCTAGTAAAGAAAACCAAGTGGATGCAGGCAAAGGAAAAAGGAAACGGTACTCAATGAGTACAGCACACAATCCAAGTGACTTTCAAGGGCTTAATCATATTCTACAGACATTTACCAACCTCCTCCTTCTGGGTTCTGGTCCCTTCTCTGCTGCTGTCTCTTACTTTGGAAAAGTCAATTGACCTCTCTTGATTTATTTATTTGAATATTTTTATTTATTGGTTTATGCATCAGTTTATTTATCGGCAAAATGAAGGGACTAGACTATATATCAAAAGTCTCCTTCCATCTCTAAGATTCAATTATTCTACTACCAAAAAAAAATCTCCTTTTTCCTTTTCCTTCAGAACTGGAATCTCTACTAGTATAGAATTGATAGTAATTTTCAGTCAGGTAGTAATGGAATATTACTATGCTGTGTGATATGATGAAAGCAATGCAAAGTAGTTAAATTGAAGGTGAAGATGAATGGAAGGGCAGTAGGAATTGGGGGAATCAGAAAAGAAGATGATGCTTGGACTATGTCTCAAAAAAAGAAAGGAACTCCACAAGGTAGAGGTAAGGAGGGAGTTCATTCCAAGAATGAAAGATGACCAGTGAAAAGGCATAGAGATGAGAGTTGAAATGTTGTGAGGAACAGAAAGAAGGCCAGTTTGACTGAATCACAGAGTGGGAAGATTGGTGGATGTCCAATGAAGTTGGAAAGGTTGTTGGGGTCAGATTGTGAGAGGCTTTAAAAGCTAAAGAGAGGAAGGTATATCTCATCCTAGAAGCAATAGAAAGCCATTGGAGTTGGTTGAATAGGAGAATCACAGTCAAACTTTTGCTGAAGGAAAATTACTTCGGCAGCAATGCATAGGATACACTACAATAGTGACATACTTGTAAGACATGTAGAGCAATTAGTAAACTATTGTCATAATCTGGGCAGGAGGTAATGAAAACCTGAATTAAAATGGTACCAGTGAGAGTAAAGAGGTCAGACTTGGGAGATAATGTGAAAATAGAAATGGCAATATTTGACAACAGATTAAATATGTAGAGTGAGCAAAGAGGATGATGACAAGGATATTGCCAAGATGATGAAACTGAGGCACTGGAAGGATAGTATTGCTTTTGACATAAATTGAGGACTTTGGAAGAGGAGAGAACTTATGGTGAGAGATCCTTAATTCAGCTTTAGAAATATTGAGTTTAGGATGTCTCTGGGACATCCAATTTTAAATGTTTAATAAACAATTGGTGATACAAGACTGAACTTTGATGAGAGAGCCTGGAGTTGACCATAAACATCTAGGAGTCTTCTCCATAGAGAGGATAGATAAACCCATGCGAGCTGGTGAAGTTGCCAAGGGAGTAGAGATGGAGAATAAAAAAGGACTCAGAATAGATAGAACTTTAAGGAATACCCACAGTACTAGAGAGTGATGCAGATGATGAGCTGACAAAGAAAATGAAAAAAGAATGGCTATACAAGTAGAAAATGAACAAGCAGAAAATAGCATTGAGTAAATACAGAGAAGAGAGAGTATCCTGAAGGAGAGGGTTGAAATGGTTAAGGACTGATAAAAAAAAAATCTGCTTGGGCATCTAAGAGATCACTAGTAACTTTGGAGAAATCAGTTTCAGTTGAATAATGAGGTCAGAAATCAGATTGAAAGGGGTTGTGGGGAGAGCAGATCCAAAATGGTGGAGTAAATTGAGCATTTCTACTGAGTTCTCCCAACCCAACCTTTAAGTAACTCTTATAAAAATATATCAAATCAAATCCTGAGTGGAAAAAAAAAATACAGTGACCCATTTTTCCAGGCCAAAACAGTTTAAGAGGACAGAAATAGAGATCTGATTTGGTGTAGGGGGCTGGCCAGGAGCATGGTGTGGTAACAGCAACAGCAGCAATGGCATTACCAAAAGTGCTTAGCACCTCAGGATGGTAAGGGGACTAAATACCTGGTCAAAAAGCTAGTAAAAGGGACCTCTTGCTAGCAGTAGGTGTAGGATGGGTGCCATTTGGCAGTTTCTTTGCCCATTACCTGGTTCTAGGTTGCAGTTCCAGGATGGAGAGAAGCAGTTACTATCTATGGTAAGTCATAAAGGAGCAGCAATCCTGACTGAGTAAGGACCAGAGCACAGTCCAGGAAGATAATGACTAAAATTCTCTCCAGATCATATCACCTAGGAAGCACTGAAAACCAACAGTCTCCCATATCTAGCCATAGAAGCTTTAGCTAGCCAGCCCCCCTACCCCAGATGTGAGCAAAGCCCAACTCCAACATAATGTCCAAAGTCAAGAAATAAGTTGGAAAAATTAAGCCAACAATAAAAAAAAAAAAACCTGATCATAAAAAATTTATTTGGTGGCAAAGAAGCTCAACATACAAACTAGGAAGAAGACAATGACTTTCAAAAAAAATCAACAGGCAAATTTTAAAGGAAAAATGCAGATTGGACACAAGCCCAACAAGAATTTCTAAAAGATCTAAAGAAAGAGTTTTTTTAAGAACAAAAAAAATTTTTTAATCAAATAAGAGTGGTAGAGGAAAAATTTGAAAAAATATGAGAATAATGCAAGAAAATTACAAAAAGAGAAATAATAGTTTGGTAAAAGGTACAAAGGCAGCTGGGTGGTGTTATGGATGGAGTACTAGGCCTAGCATCAGGAAGACTCATTTTCCTGGGTTCAAATCTGGCCTTACGCACCTAATAACTGTGTGACACTGGGCAAGTCACTTAACCCCATTTGCCTTAGTTTCCTCACCTATAAAATGAGTTAGAGAAAAAAATAGCAAACCACTCCAGTATCTTTGCCAAAAAAAACCCAAATAGGGTCATGAAGAGTCAAGACAAGACTGAAAATGGATGACAACAACAAAAAGAGGTCTAAAACCTCACTGAAGAAAATAGCTCCTTAAAAATTAGAATTGGTTAAGTGGAAGCTAATGACCCCATGAAACATCATGAAATAATAAAACAAAGTCAAAAGTCTGGAAAAATAGAAGAAAATATGAAATATTTCATAAGAAATACAATTTATTTGTAAAATAGATTGAGGAGAGGTGATTTAGTGATTATTGGATTATCTGAAAGCTATGATACAAAAGGGGAGGGGAGGGCCTAAATGTCATATTTCAGAAAATTATAAAGGAAAACTGTCTAGATATCATAGAACCACAGGACAAAGTAGAAACTGAAAGAGATCCCAAAATGAAAACTCCCAGCAGATATACATAGGCATGTGTATGTGTGTGTGTGTGTGTGTGTGTGTGTGTGTGTGTGTGTGTGTGTAACCAAATTTCAAAGGTTTCAGGTCAAGGACAAAATACTACAAGAAGACATAAAAAAAATTCAAATACCATGAAGTCACAGTCAGAATCACACAAGATTTAACAGTTACAACTATAAAGCAGCAAAAGGTTTGGAACATGATATTCTGGAAGGCAAAGGAGCTATGTTTACAACTAAAAATAGCCTACTCAGCAAAACTGAGTATAATACCACAATGGAGGGAGGGCGTGAAATGGATATTTAATGAAATAAAGGACATTCAAGCATTCCTGATGAAAAGACCAGAGCTGAATTGAATATTTACATTCAAATATAAATTTCAAGAAAATCATAAAAAGATAAACATGAGAAATCATAAGGAACTTAATAAAATTAAAGGGTTTATTTTCCTATATGGGAGGATGCTATATGTAACTCCTAAGAACTTTATCATTATTGGGAAAGTTAGAAGATGTCTACATAGACAGAGGACATGGGAGCAAGTCAATTATGTCAGGATGATCTCAAAAAAAAAAAGAAGAATGGAAGGAGGAAAAAAGAGGGATGCACTGGGAGTAGGAAGAAAGGAGAAGAAGAATGGTGGAAGTTATTTCACATAAAAGAGGCACAAAAGGAAAAAAAAATTACAATGGTGGGGAGAATGGAAGGAAGTAGACAATGCTTAAACCTCACTCAGCTGAACTGGTTCAAAGAGGAAACAATACATATACACACATAATTGAGTATAAAAATTCATCTTATCCAACAGAGAGGTAGGAAGGGAAGGGGCTAAAAGAAAGGAAAAGTGGTAAGAGGAAGGGTAGATTAAGAGAGGCAATGATCAAAAACTAAACAAATTTTTAAAGAGGGAACGGAGTGGGGAAAAAAAAGAGAAGGATAAATGGAAGAGAATTAGAAGGAAGTACAAAGCAGCCATAACTTTGAATGTAAATGGGATTAATTCACCCATAAAACAGAAGCAGATAGCAGAATAGATTAAAAGCCAGAAATCAAGAATATGTTATTTATAACAGATACACTTGAAACAGATAAATATATACAGAGTTAAAATAAAGAGCTGAAACAACATATTATGCCTCTGTTGAAGTTAAAAAGGCAAGTGTATCAATCATGACCTTGGGCAAAGCAAAAGCAAAAATAGGCCTGATTAACAAAGATATTCAGGGAAACTATATTTTGCTTATAAAGTACCATAGGCAATGAAGTAATATCAATACTGAACATATATGTACCAAATGGCATAATATCCAAACTCTTTTTTAATTTTTTTTTATTTACATGTAAAAACATCTTTTAACATACATTTTTTTAAAATTTTAAATTCCTAATTCTCTCTCCTTCCCCACCCTCCCCTTTCATTGAGAAGGCAAGCAATTTGGTATATATTATACAGGTGCAGGCAAGCAAAACATGCTTCCATATTAGGAAGAAAACGCAAACCAAACCAAACCAAACAAAACAAAACAAGAAAAATAAAGTTTAAAAAAAAAAGTATGCTTCAGCCTGCATTCAGACTCCTTCAGTGTTTTCTCTGGAGATGAAAAGCATTTTTCATTATAGAATAATCTTGGGTTATTATATTGCTGAGAGAATAGCTAACTCATTCACAGTTGATCATAACACAATACTGCTGTTACTGTGTACAGTGTTCTCCTGGTTCAGCACACTTCACTTTGCATCAGTTCATCTAAGTCTTTCCAGGTTTTTCTGAAAGCATCCTTCTTGTCATTTCTTATAGTACAGTAGTATTCCATTACAACCATATACCATAACTTATTCAGCCATTCCCCAATTGATGTGCATCCCATTGATTTCCAATTCTTTGCCACCACAAAAAAAGAGCTGCTATAAATATTTTTGTACCTGTAGGTCATCCCTTTCCAAAATCTCTTTGGGATATAGATCTCATAGTGGTATCACTGAATCAAAAGACGTGAACAATTTTATAGCCTTTTGGGTATAGTTGCAACTTGGTGTCCAGAATGGTTCAAACTCCACCAACAGCTCATTAGTGTTCCAATTTTCTCGCATCCCCTCCAACATTTGTCATTTTTCTTTTCTGTAATATTAATCAACCTGATAGGTGTAAGGTGGTACCTCAGAGTCATTTTAAATTGCATTTCTCTAATCAATAGTGATTTAGAGCATTTTTTCACATGACTATAGTTTTAATTTCTTGATCTGAAAACTGCCTGTTAATATTCTTTGACCATTTTTCAATTGAGAGATGACTTTCACTCTTATAAATTTGACTCAGTTACCTATATAGTTGAGAAATGAAGCCTCCATCAGAGAAACTTGCTTTTTATGCTTCTCTTGAGTCCTTGTATCTGAAAGTCAAATTTTCTATTCAGCTCCAGTCCTTTGAAAGTCCTTTTTTCATTAAATATCCATTTAACTCCCTGAAGGATTATACTCAGTTTTGCTGGGTAGGTGATTCTTGGTTGTAATCCTAGTTCTTTTGCCCTCTGGAATATTGTGTTCCCAGCCCTCTGCTCTTTTAATATGGAAGCTTTTAAATCTTGTGTTATCCTGAATGTAGCTCCACAATATTTGAATTGTTTCTAAAACAAAAGCCAAGGAGAAAGATGATTAAGGAGGTATTTATAAAACCTGTGAAGGAT
>NW_020949613.1:23975297-23991608 GCF_900497805.2 Vombatus ursinus
AAAGGATTCTCATGTGATATAGTTAGTATTAAACTTAAGAAATTCTTTACCATAAGATATAGTACAGGTAGAAAATATTAACTACTAATCCATTGCTCAGTTATCATATGGAAAGGGCACTAGATTTGGAGACAGAGGACTCGGGTTTGAATCCTAGCTTGGCCACTTAGTAGCTTCATGACCTTGGGAAAATCACTCAACCCCTCTCCACTTTGGTTTTCTCATTAAAAAAAAAAATGAGGGGTGTTTGGACTAGATAATCTCTAAGATTACCAGCACTACTGTGCTGTGATACTATATAACCTTTCCCGTCTTTCTGATATCTAACCTTTTTTCTCAGTCCAGCCTTTCTCTTTCTTTACTGTTTGATCAACTCCAAAAGAGAATTTCCTGAATATATTTTAATATTGAATAAACCCGTCATTAACTGGTCTTGCCGGCATAGCACTTAGTCTTTTCATATTGCTCTAGATCCTTTACATGTCTTCAGGAAAACTGTTAGCCTTTGTAGTGTCCATAGATAGAATGATAGGGCATTTCATTATGAAGCTAATCACATTCAAACCAAACTCCGGTTGCTGGGAATGCAATGGTTGCATGGGTTTTGGGAGTTGTGGCACTGGCTTCGGAATCACACTGATGAACTGAAAGCATAACTCCTGGCACAGCTGGATGAATAGAGCACCTAGGTTGAAATGCTAACTTTACCACTAACTACCAATACTACTTTCGGCAAGTCATAACTTCTCTGGACCTCATTTTCCTCATCTGTAAAATGAGGGGGTTGGATTAGATGATCTTTAAGGTCTCTTTTCAGCTTTTAGTATCTATAGTCCTATGAGTTAGGGACAAATATGTTATAATAGGTCTTACTAGTTCTCATCTATAAATTCTTTTCTGTTTTAGTATTTGATTTCTTATTAGAAATGAAATTTAAATTCTGAGAATGTTATCCTAGTCTGCCAGCTTTATTTTTCAGAATAAACAGTGAAGTTTTTCTTCAAACCCTTTTACAAATAAAGCTAAGGAAAAACCATTGAGTACAATTAAATGCTTTAACATTTTTATTTTTAAATTTATAAGTTCAGAATTGTTTACTGGAGCATCATCAAACAGGGAGACCATAAACTTCCTAAATAAGCCAAAACCTTTGCTCTCTTCTTTCAAACACAGGGTAATTTTTCAGTGTTAAACAGTGCTAACATTTTTAGATGACAACAATCTTACTAGAATACAAATTCCTAAGTGTTCCTTACAAGATAGAACTTTACTAAGCTGGTGGGGAACACTGACATTTGGATTACAAATACAGTGCTATTCACCAATATGTTTAGACTAATTTAAGGGAAGAGAAACTTTCAAAGGCCATATCCTAGCCAATGATATCAAAGAAGTGACCTGGCAAGCACTGAGTGCAATAGCTTTCTGATAGCCAGATGAACATTTACTCGAGCTGCCACTTGATTATAGAAATGCATTCATGACATTAAAAATCCTGTGATTGTACTTTTTTCCTCTCTTAAAAATCCTCTTTATATTCCCTTTTTGAAGCATTCCCAATTTTGCTGAGCTATGTATTCTCAAGGGGCACACAGATATAAACAACACATTCCCACCTCTTTCCAGGAAAAGATAGGATCTTTTTTTTAAGTGCAATTTTCTCTTCTGGAAGATTTCGTCCATGAAAACCACCCCTGTGCCATGAACAATATGCATTTGGATCCCTCCTCTACTATGGAGATCATTTTATTCAGTTAGGGTCAATAGAGTAGCTGGCATAGGAATGTTCAAATTCTCCTCTCTTTAGGACTGAATAAGTAAACTAAGTGCATTCCTTGGTCATCATACATCTTAGTGGGGCAGGGGTGGGGTGGAAAGGAGTCCTCATTTAGCAGTGATTTGTGACAAAAAGAGAAGCAGTGTGGCACATTGGACAGAGCTGTTGTTCAGTTGTGTCTGACTCTTTGTGACCCCATTTGGGGTTTTCTTGGCAAAGATATTGAAGTGGTTTACCATTTTCTTCTCCAGCTCATTTTCTGGATGAGGAAACATCAGGGTTAAGTGACTTGCCCAGGTAACACAGCTAGGATGTGTCCAAGGCCAGATTTGAACTCAAGAAGATGAGTCTTCTTCCTGACTCCAGCCCAGGCACTCTATGCACTGTGCCATCTAGCTGCCTCATGGTGCATAGGGAGGAGGCCTCAAAGTCAAGAAGATACTCTGGTGAGAACTATGGTCCTTTTCTCAAAATAATGTTTTTTAAAAGGAAACCAATTATACTGAAATGCAATCATCAAAATATTTTTTAATGTCATGGACCCCAGGTTAAGAATTCCTGCATCAAAGCAATTTTTTAAGACTGTAAGTTGTGGAGTTAGTGATAATTTGAATTGGTAAAGGAAGCTTCCTCTTCCAGATTTTCCTCATATTAATAAAATCCCAGGTTCAATATTAATCCCTATCCTAACCCAGACTAAAAATGTGAAGGAGAAAAAAAAGAAATGAACTCATTAATTATTGATTTCACTAAATTTCATTCATATTAAAAGCAACCCTTGAATTGGAAAGTCTTCTAATGTCCTACAGTGTATGGATGAATCATAGATTTAGAGCAGGAAAGGAGCTCTGAGGTCATCAAATCCTACCCCCTCATCTTATAAATGAGGAAACAGAGACCCAGAGAGCTAATGTGATCTGACTAAAATTACCTAGTAATTAGAGTAATTAAATTAAAGAGATTAGATTTGAACCCAGGTCTTTTGACTTCAGTTTAAACACACTTTTCCACTGTATCAACCTCTTCTTGGCTTTAGACAGAGAAGAAATGTAAACACTGATGACTTTTCATAGTTAAGTGAAATTTCCATTGCTAAGGGCCACATTGACTCTTTGTGATCATTGCTTTTAACCATTCCTTTAATAATCTGAATTTTGACAGAAGTGGTTTGCAGAATCCAATCTCTTTCCCTTCACAAAAATTGGGGCATTGCTTCCTTTTGATCCCATTCTCCATTACCTGTTAGAGATCTTTCACAGTGGCTCATCTACCATTTCTGTTACTACCTTAGGGTGGAGATTATCTTAGCCTAGTAATTTGACCTCATCAAGGGCCACTTATTATTTTCCTGTTTAATTCCCTATTAGCCTCTTTTGTCCTGTCCTTGTCAGTCCAAAGGTCATTCTCTCTGGCAGAAAAAGCAGAAGTAAAATTAGAATTGAACAACTCAGACGGGGTATGCCTGAGCCAGTTCATACTGGCTCAAAGACTCAATTGTTGAATTTTCTGTGTGGGCATTTATACTTTGGAAATCAGAAAATGCTACAAATTGGAGTTTGAGTTATCGTTTTATTGATGGTCTAAATTTAAGAAAGTGATAGAGAAAATGTTTATAATTCAGATTAAACTTTAAAAAGGTGTTGTGGGTACTTTTTTCCCCCAAGAGTGTCATTTGTTAAACATGGACCAGACACTGCTGAACTCAGCCTTATCTCTGTCATCTGTTATTATCATCCCACCCAATCCTTTCTCCCTCTCCTAATCCCCTTTTATTGTCCTTAACTTTTCCCAGAGGCTTTAGCTCATCCTGATCTTTAACTCTCCTGACACTGTTCTTTCCCAGCATGAAATTTACAATCTCAGCTCATTATTCAAACTCTTAAATGAATTTGTGATAATCAATGCCATTATATCCTTTGGCACATCTTTATGTGATCCAAAGCAGAAAATCAGACCATAAAGATGGGATTTCCAGATATTAATGAGATTCTTGTTTCAGAGAAGGTATTTCACATTGAAATGTTATTGAGTCCTCCCTCATTTCTTATTCTTTAGGCACGCTTCATAAAGTAGAGATGCTTGTCTAATTTAATTCCAACTTTGAAAAGAAATAGCTAAGTTGACAGCATTTGGACTTGCTGGGCTGATCTGTGTTCTGTGAATGGATCTGAGCTGAAGGGACAGGTCTAGGAGGGCACATCAGCAATGGGGAGAGTAATTAGGGATAGCAGATTAACACAATGGATAACAAATGAGGAAGTAAGTCTTTATGTTTTCACATATAGCACACCTTTTGGAGTTCCTCCAAAAGGATTGGAATGGGGTGCAAAGGGAGACAGAAGTAGAGCTACCTTCTGGTGGTTAGACTGAGAATGCCAGGACCTGATGCTGCTCCTCAGATTCTTGCGATATGTGTTTGTTGTGAGACAACTGAACAGCTATCATGTAGGACTAGTGCCTTTGTGATGTTGGGAGAAAACTGGGAAGGCTTCTAGCACATTGGGTAGACACCTTATGGCAAACTTTTGGGAAAACTTGAATGTCACTTAGGATGGGCAGATCTGGTTGGACTGTGTTATTATGTTGTTTGTCCTTCATTTTCTAAGAGGACCAATGACATCACAGGTGACATCTTGACTTGTGCATGAATTGGATTAAAGTGAGGCAGAGTTGCACAAAGTCATCAGCCTCACTCTTTTCCTCACTCATCAAAGTCAAATGGCAGGACAAAAGTCAAGATGATTGGCGATGGCTCAGGATGTAATGGATGACCTTGACCTTGGTATCTTCCATTCCTGATCAAGCTCTAAGTGCTCCATAATGCCTGCTTCAATCACCTTCATGGCCATTGGGACAAATTGTCCTCATCTGCCCATTCTACCAGAGAAAGTCATCACATGCTTGGGGTAAACACTCCCCTAACTCACTGATATGTTTGAGGCCTATCAGTTACCCTCAGCCTGGTTTAGCCCATCTGCCAAGATTTTCTACTAGAGTGTGGCCACTGCACATGCTACAACCTTTTGGAGCCATAGGAAAATGTTTGATGAATCAGGTGGACATCAAAGGTGAATTAGCATGCCTTCACACCAGAGGTGCTAGCCCTCCTGAACACCCCATACACTTATAATGTATATCATCAGAGGGGCCTTTTGAACTGATGTGATCATGGATCCATTGGGCAATTTGACTATTTGAGTGTATATATTTTAATCCCCACAAAATTCATGGCAAAATGCCATTTGACTTGTTCACCAGATTTTAATTATTAATTTTGAGAGAGAGTACTTGTTTAGGGAGAGATATTTCATGATTCCTTATAAATTACCTGAAACATTAAATTAAAAAGCATTTCAGGTATGGCATTCAGTCTCACTTTAATTTAAACCTTTTCACTTGTGCACGATTTTTCCGTTCTATAAAAAAGAGGGGGTTGGACAAGATATTACCTAAAGTCTCTTACATCTCCAACAGACAATCAGTGTGTCAGTCAGTCAGTCAACAAGCATTTATTAAGTGCTTACTGTATGCCAGGAATTGTGCTAAGAACTGCGAATACAAACACAAGAAAAAAACAAAACACAAGAAAAATAAATAGTCCTTGCCCTCATAGGGAAGGGGGAAAAGCAGGGAGAAAGATATCTACCATGAGGGCATGGATAAATTCTGAGGAATGCCTCTTGGTGGGAGGCACCTGGCAATAGCCATGAAGAGATGACTGGCCTAGGTGCCCTCCTTAAATAAAGACTCTGGGAGGAACCACCTGATTCTTTGCAACTGTGACAATTTCACAAATATATCCATCAATGTACCACAAATTCGAAGTTCCTTCTTGTTGTTGTTGTTGTTTAGTGGATTTTTAGTCCTATCCAACTCTTTGTGACCTTGTATGGCATTTTCTTGCAAAGATACTAGAGTGGTTTGCCATTTCCCTCTCTAGCTCATTTTACAGATGAGGAAACTGAGGCAAACATGGTTAAGTCACTTGCCCAGGGTCACACAACTAGTAAGCATCTGAGAGTGGATTTGAACTTAGCAAGAGGAGTTTTCCTGACTCCAAGTCTAGCACCCTATCTACTGTGCCACCTAGCTGTCCTTGTGCCACCTAGCTGCCCAAAGTCCTTTAATACATAGTAATTCATTACTGGTGTCAGTAGTTGAAGATTCATGGAAGAGTTTAATTGAACTACTGAATTTGGGTGTTTCTACCTGATTTGTGAGTTAAACCCTCAAATTTCACATAGGAAAAAATTAATTCAAAACTTTTTATTAATAGGAATTATTTATGTCATTTCAAAGTTATTGCACATCCTGAATTTGTGGTTTCTAAATGAATGCAGTTTCATGGTACTGAGTTTCAAGTATATGTTGCTGAACAGAAATCACTGGGTGTGTGCCTGGATCAGCAGTAACCAAAATTGTTCTGTTTCTATTCATTTAGTCTTTTGTTAAAATAATCAACTTAAAATCCTCTTCCAAAGAGCAATTTCTTTAAAAAGAAATGTTTAGGGATAATTGCTTTGAAACAAATCTTTAAACTACATTATCTTTTCAGTAAACATAAAACATAGAATTAAAGCATCTCAGAGTTAGAAGACCTCTGAAGTCATCTAGTCCAACCCATTCCCTACAAAGAAAACCTTGTAGGAATTATACTTCTGGTTGGATTCCTGTCTGTATTGTTTCTTTTTTATGAGAATAGTGTTAAGTACTATGAGTTGCATTAACCTAAAATGTTGTTAGATATCATTCAGGTAACTGGAACTATCAGGCTAATGAGTTAACAATACCAGTATTTATTGAACATCGGTCATGTTCAACACTGTGGCAGATACTGTCAGGAACACAATAGAAAAAGGCATAGTGCCTCTCCTTAAGAAGCTTAAAATTTTATTTAGCATTTTATTTTTCCCTAGTTACATGTAAAAATAATTTTTAACATTTGTTTTTAAAACTTTGAGTTCCAAATTCTCTCCCTTCCTCCCTCCCCACTTCCCCATTGAGAAGGCAAGCAATTTGATATGTTATACATGTGTAGTCATGCAAAACATATTCATAATAATCATGTTGTGAAAGAAAACAGAGACAAAAAAACTCAATAAAAATAAAGTAAAAAAGTATGCTTCAATCTGTATTCGGAAACAATCAGTTCCTTCTCTGGGGATGAATAGTATTTTTCATCATAAGTTCTTCAGAGTTGTCTTGGATAGTTGTACTGCTGAGAATAGCTAAGTCATTCACAGCTGATCAGCTTGCAACATTACTGTTATTTTGTACATAGCACATTTGACTCCGCAGCAGCCCATGCAAGTCTTTCCAGGTTTTTCTGAGAGCATCCTGCTCATCATTTCTTACAATGCAATAGTATTTCATCATAATCATATACCACAACTTCTTCAGTCATTCCCCAATTGATGGGCATCCCCTCAGTTTCTAATTCTTTACCCCCAGAAAAAAAGCTGCTATATTTTGTATATATAGGTCTTTTTCTTTTTTGTTTTTTTATATCTTTTTGGATATAAACTTAATAGTGGTATTGCTAGGTCAAAGGGTTTGCATGGTTTTATAGCCCTTTGAGCAAAGTTTCAAATTGCTCTGCAAAATGGTTGAATCAGTTCACAATTCCAGCAACAATGCATTAATGTCTCATTTTTCCCACTTCCCCTCCAACATTTGTCATTTACCTTTTCTGTCCTATTAGCCAATCTAATAGGATTGAGGTAGTACCTCAGAATTGTTTTAATTTGCATTTCTACAATCAATACTGAGTTAGAATATTTTCATATGGCTATACATACCTTTGATTACGTCATCTGAAAACTGATTGTATCTTTTGATCATTTATCAATATGGCTCTTATCTAATCAAATGGTTTTAATTTTTATAAATTTAACTCAGTTCTCTATATGTTTGAGAAATGAGGCCTTTATCAGAGAAACTTTCTTCAAAAAATTTTTTCACAGTTACTATTGCTAACAGTATTTCTCTCCATCCTATTCCTTCCACCTCCCTTTATTCTATTCTCTCTCTCTTTCACCCTGTCCCTCCTCAAAAGTGTTTTTCTTCTGACTACCACCTCCACCAATCCGCCCTCCCTTCTATAAGCACCACCCCCTTCCCTTATCCCCTTCCCCCCTACTTTCCTGTAGGGTAAGATAGATTTCTATACCCAATTGAGTGTGTATATTATTCCCTCTTTGAGCCAATTCTGATGACAGTAAGGTTCACTCATTCTCCCTCACCTCCCCCCTCTTCCCCTACACTGTAACAACTTTTTCTTGCCTCTTTTATGTGAGATAATTTACCCCATTCTACCTCTCCCTTTCTCTTTCACCCAGTACATTCCTCTCTCTCACCCCTTAATTTAATTTTTTAGATTTCATCCCTTCATATTCAATTCACACCTGTGCCCTCAGTCTATATATATATATATTACCTCTAACTACCCTAATAATGAGAATGGTCTTATGAGCTAGAAATATCATCTTCCCCTGTAGGAATGTAAACAGTTTAAGCTTATTAAGTCCCTTATAATTTTCCTTTCTTGTTTACCTTTTTAGGCTTCTCTTGAGTCTTGTATTTGAAAGTCAAATTTTCTATTTAGGTTTGGTCTTTTCATCAGGAATACTTGAAAGTCTTCTAACTCAAAGAATGTCCATTTTTTCCCCTAAAGGATCAGATTCAGTTTTGCTGGGTAGGTGATCCTTGATTGTAATTCTAGCTCCTTTGCCCTCTGGAATATCATATTCCAAGCCCTCCAATCTCTTAATGTAAAAACTGCTAAATCTTGTGTTATCCTAATTGTGACTCCACCAAACTTGAATTATTTATTTTTGGCTGCTTGCAATATTTTCTCCTTGACCTGGAAACTCTGGAATTTGGCTATAATATTACTGGAAGTTTTCCTTTGGGGATCTCTTTCAGGAGGTGATTGATGGATTCTTTCAATTTCTATTTTACCCTCTGGTTCTAGAATAGCAGGACAGTTGTCCTTGATAGTTTCTTGAAAGATGATGTCTAGGCTTTTTTTTGATCATGGCTTTCAGGTAGTCCAATAATTTTTAAATTATCTCTCCTGGATCTGTTTTCCAGGTGAGTTTTTTTCCAATGAGATATTTCACATTGTCTTTTATCTTATCATTCTTTTAGTATTGTTTTATTGTTTCTTAAATTTCTCATAAAGTCATTAGTTTCCATTTGCTGCATTCTAATTTTTAAGGAATTATTTTCATCAGTGGGCTTTTGGACCTTCATTTACATTTGGCCAATTCTGCTTTTTAAGGTATTTTCTTCTCATTGGCTTTTTGGACCTCTTTTACCATTTGGCCTACTCTGTTTTTTAAGCTATTATTTTCTTCAGCATTTTTTCTATGTCTCCTTTGCCAAGCTGTTGACTCTTTTCTCATGATTTTCTTGTATCACTCTCATTTCTCTTCCTAATTTTTCCTCTACCTCTCTTACTTGATTTTCAGAATCTTTTTTGAGCTCTTCCCTGGCCTGAAACCAATTCATATTTTTCTTTGGGTGTAGGAGTTTTGGAAGTAGGAGCTTTGACTATGTTGTCTTCTTTTGAGTGTTTGTTTTGATCTTTCTTGTCACCATAATAACTTTCTATAATCAGAGTTTTTCCCTTGTTTGCTCATTTTTGCAACCTATTAGTTAACTTTTAACTTGTTAAAGTAGGGCTCTGCTTCCAGTGTGGAGGGTACACTATCCCAGGCTTCAGGGGTTTTATGCAGCTGTTTTCTGAGACACTTCTAGGGACCTGTAAGTTTTCAGTTCCTCCAACGTGGTATGATCTAAAAAGAGGTGTTTACTACTGTCCTAGCCTGTGCTCTGGTCTGTGAGTGACCACAAGCACTCTTTTAGGCCCTGGAACTGTGAGAAGGGTCCCCTATCCACTGTGGCTGCAAGCTCTACTATCCTAGTGCTCCTCCTCACCCTGACACTGCCCCAGGACTGGGCCCCAGATCCAAGCATGGGCAAAGCAACAGAATCTTGCCTCACTGCTAACAAAAAGACCCCTGTAATCTCCTTCTGACCAGTTGTTCAATCCCCTTACCATCTGTGGGCTAAGAACTCTGGAAGCAGCCACTGCCTCTGCTGCTGCTGATCCAATCACTCCCAATGTCTGCTCCTGGTTCACTGTGGCTGGGTCTATGTTAGTATGGTCTACACTGAACTGTGCTCCTCTCTCACCCTAGAGCAACATACCTTTCCTGCTGACCTTCCAAGTTGTCTTAGGCTGGAAATTTGTTTCACTCTGTCTTTATGTGGATTCTGCTGCTCTAGAATTTGTTTAGAGTCATTTTTAAAGGTATTTAGAGGGGTTTGGAGGAGAGCTCAAACAAGTCTGCCTTTACTCAGCCATCTTGGCTTTACCTCCTGGAGTTTAAACTTTTAATTGAGGAGATGAGTCTAATTCCCATGAACCCTGCAAAAAAGCATATGTAATTCAGTGCTAAAATAGATGAAAAATTCTGTAGCTTAGAGGATGAATGAGGACAGAATACAAGACAGCCCAAAACTCTAAGTGTGCATTTAAGCTATTAAAACTTAAAACTGCACTAAGACTTTTGGGTCACCATATATATTTTTGGATTTATGAAAAATGCATAAAATCCAAAGCAAGTCCAAAAATTAAAAATTATTAGCTTCCTTCTATATTAGACTTTTAAAAAATATGGATTGGAAGGCTTACTACTGGTCCTCATCAACTTGATCTAACCCCAACAATTAATAGGACTTAAAGAATTGGAACACTGAATTAGGCCAATAGCTTATGTAGACCAATATCCATCTCTTACTATGACACCAAGGGATGTTTTGTGAAACAATAAATTCAAGGATGTGTTTCAAAGACCCTTGGCTTCTCTTAATCATTTTGTCATGGACCTACTAGCCATGAATCTCTCTAATCCTCCTTTAGTATTTAATGTTTTATACATATACTGCATCTTGAGGTAAAGAATTCCATGCGTTTAATACTCACTGTATAATATCCTTTCATTCATTCTATCAAGCTTCAACAAGTATCACCTTAGTTCTTCTAGTCTGGGACTTGATGAATAAGTCCATATTCACCCTATTCTTACCCTTCACATGTTTTGTAAATACTCCCTTAATTATCTTTCTCCTTAGCTTTTGTCTTTCCAGACTGGAGTCCTATCTCTTAAAGCACCTAACTCCTTTTACTCCCACCCCATCCCCCATTTCCTTTTGTTATTTCAGTTGCCTTTCTCTGGAATTTCTCCAGCTTCCTCCTGTCCTTTTTGAGAGGCCTCCTCAAATAGTATATAGCATTCCATCAGCAGACACATCATGGTTTTGTACAAGGATAGAACAAAATTTTCTCTTTATCCTCCATGACATTGTTGAGTATTATATATGGAACTTTTAGAGGTACTACATAGTATATTCTCTCCTGAAATACCTTTCTTGTGTAATAATTTACAACATAGATCTCATCATCTTACCTGTTGAGTTTTGGCTGTCCATGTTTCCTGTTCCCCACACTGATGGTTCCAGTACCATCTCCTCAAAAGTTCCATTAAAGTCTTCCTCTGATGCCTCAATATGGTGTGGGCATGAACCTGGCTTCTTAAAGGTTGTTTGCCAGAGGAACACAAGCTTTGGCAGGATATGCCAAGCTAGACAAGATATGTATTTATCCTTCAAAGAGCTGCCTAGCCAAAAATAGATTCATCACTAGAAAGTTGATGACTAGGGAATGAATTTTTTTTTTGGACATTTCATCTCATAAAGACCATCTACCAAAACACAGAGAAGTTGGCAAAGGGTATATCCATGTAGATGAAAAACGTATCTTGGCATAATATAAGGCAACTAGGTGGCATAGTGGATAGAGTCCTGGGCTTGGAGTCAGGTAGACTTGAGTTCAAATCCAGCCTCAGATATTTACTAGTTGTGTGATCCTGGGCAAGTCACAACTCCTGTTTGCCTCAGTTTCCTCATTTGCACAATGGGGAGATTAATAGCACCTACCTTGCAGAGTTTTTGAGAGGATCAAATGAGCTAATAATCGTAAAGCACTTAGCACAGTACCTGACACATAGAAAGTGTTATATAAATGTTATGTAGTAGTGTAGTAGCAGCAGCAGCAGCAGTAGTAGTAATAGAAGTAGTAGTAGTAATAGTAGGAGGAGGAGGAAAAAGAGGAGGAGGAGTGGTAGTAATAGTAGTAATAGCAATAATAGATAGAGTGGTAGTAATAGTAGTAATAACAATAGTAGATAGAGTGCTAGACTTGGAAGAAGGAAAACTTGAGTTCAAAGCCTGCTTCAGATATTTACTAGCTATACAACTAAGTAAATCACTTAAATTGGCTTAGCTTATCTGTATAATTAGCATAATAATAGTACTTACCTCATAGAATATTGTCAAGACCAAATAAGATACTATACATGAAAGATTTTGCAGGCTAAATTAAAGTACTATATGTGTTATATAATTTAAGTGTTTAATTGTACAAGTGCTTCATCTTGTTTTGGCTCAAAACGAAGCATATTTGTCCAATTGCTGAGCCCTTATAAGACTTTATAAAGTCTTCCTACAGTTCAGCTCAATCAGCTTAGAATTTTATTATCTGAAAGAGCTTAGTGTCATTCTCATATATTACTACTTCAGTGTGAACACAGAAAATTGTTAAATAAAACTGATTCCCGAAGGACTTCATTCAGTGTTAATTATTCATCATTGAGGAACTCCTCACTTCTTTCTCTTTGTTTCTTGTGTCTTAGTCTCTTTCTTAATCCAGACCAAAACAACAACAACAACAACTAAGAGAGGACTCATTTTTTTTTAATAGTCTCTGATTTGGAATACGGCCAAAGGATCAGTAATATAGAGCTAGAAGTTTCTTTAGAGGTCATGGAGTCCAAATCCCCCAATTTACAGATAAGGAAACAGACCCAAAGAGATGAAGTGACTTGAACAAGACTACAAATATAGTGAACGGCAGAGGGTAAATTTGAACTCAGGTCATCTGATATCCAATACCCTTTCCACTGAATAGTTGATTGGTTTCCTCTTGTCCACATACCACCCACTCAAAGAAGTCATATTCTCTTGTGCATGATTTGTCTTTCAATAAGCAATACTGCATTTAGATCCAGTTCACTTACATGTTTATGGATGGTATTCTTTATTATATTAGCTTGTCTGATGTGGAAGATTCAATGTCCCCTCCAAAGCTTGCTTATATACTACTTTCATGTCTAGGAGTTCAATTAATGCTAAGCTAGTCCTCTGGCATGACAACTGTTTATAGTGGCAGGTCACATTTTTATCAATGACAGGTTCCAAATGTCCTTGATGCCAGAATTCCTTCAAAATTCTTGGATAGATGCTACCCAATCCCACTGATTCATTTGTATCAAGTTTGTCAATTAGGTCCAGAATATTGTGTCATTCTTTGATCTAGAAGCTCTGTTTCAATTGAAACAGTGTGTTGTAGTAAAAAGAGTGGTTGGATTGGAGGTAGAAAATCTGGGTTTGGACCTGAACTCTTCCACTTGCTCCCTATGTGACCTCAGACAAATTACTTCACCTCTCTAGGCCTTACTTACCTCATCTGTAAAATGAAGAAGTTGAACAAGATGACCATTATCAGTTTTGAATCTGAGATTCAACAGAGTCACTTTAGTATCTTCTCCCATAATGAAACACTGACCAGCTCAAGATTTCACCACCTGAAAATACCTAAGAATTTTCCTTGAAAAAAGGACTCAAACACACCTAATCCAGCACTGTAAAATAGTTGCCGCGTTGCAAAGAAGAGAAATTGGCATCATACAAATTGATTTGTGAGATTGTATACGTGTGTGTGTTTTCTCTTATCTTTAAAGGAAATAAAATAAATGACATTGGAAATCATATTTTCTCTTAAAGCATCTTAGCAGGCAAGAAAATTCAAGAGCATTTGCTGCAGATGGCAGACTCATTCATGCCTCAAAAATGTTATTGTTCATTCTGTGTGGGATTTGCATAACATTAGCAATAGAGAGGGTGTTTCCTTGCACCCCAGGGCCTTACATGTAAATGCAAGCCCACATAATCTCCCTTCATACATCCACCTTATTTAAGTCTTGCATTTGGAATCACCCATTCCACACCCAAACTTTCACAGAGAAAGATCTATAGCTTAAAGGGCTATCTTTGTAGGTAGTCAGGTGTGTAAGATTGTTGCACAGGCAGAGACAAGGGGCTGTGCCAAAGTCATTCGTTCTTCTTCAGGTAAATACCCCGCCTATTTTGGCATCCTTGTCTTCAAGCCTTGTTTGATTTGGCTGCTGGGAAATAAGTTGACATGGCTGAGAAAAAGAAATGGAAAAAAAAGTCACCTCTTTTTCAACCATCAGAAAAGAACAAGACATTTGGCAGCTTCAACTTGAAATTATCTCGTTTTCTGGCTAAGACTCCATCTTATAATCTATGCAGTAAATGCTGAATTCATGGTTGATCAAGTCACCACTCCCACTAGATTCAAGCTAAGCTCCCCCTATCTGACATTGTAATAAATGATAACCTCAACCTAGAACCATTCCATTGAGTCATGAAGTGGTAGCTGACTGACTGCATGAAAGAAAGATCTAGGTAAGGTCCCTAAGGAAAGCTAACAACTCACAGAATTACAGAATCTTGGAATCAGAAGGTATCTCAAACATCATCTAATCCAACCTATATTTGAACAAGTATCCTCACTACAAGTGGTCATCTAGCCTCAGTTTAGAGCTCTCCATTTAATGAGGAGATCTTCCTGAGGCAACCTCTTCTAATTTTAGATAGCTTTAATTATTAGAAAGGTTTTCCCCCCTTTTATCAAGTCTAAATTTGTCTCTAAATTTTCACTGGTTCTTCTCAAATTCAACTGTAGCTTCTCATTAGGTATTATTAGCAGAAGCAAATGATCTCAGTAACCAAATGGATATTTGCATGGTACCCTGTGGGGTAAATGATACTTTTTTTTTCTTCACAGGTTTAGGCTGTGTAGGAGTAGTAGGGCCAGGGGTCCATGAAAACTGTCTTAAAGATAAGGTTTCTTTTTTTTCAGTTTGCATTCTGACCCTAGGTGCCAGGTCAAGACCAAAACTATAGTAGTGTCACTTTTTTTTTTCATTTTGATTGGCATTTTTTGTTACAGCCTTATTTCCTTTAGACTTGAACTAATTTCTTTCAGGGTAAGGGCATATGAGCCCTCTCTCATAGACCAGTGTAGCATTTATTAAAAAATTGATTGAAATACTTGAACAGAATTTAAAATGGAACATACATCAAACTTACTTTCCTCTCTAACAAAAAAAAAAATGAACCTTTAAAATTTACTGGTTGGTATGGAAACAAGTCAAAATGTTTATGTCACATGGAGGGAAATAACTCCTTTGTAATTTAAAAATGACCTGAAAATACTGAGAAAAGATTTTGCCTGTGTAGCAGTGTGACTGAAAATATGACTTGCCAATGGTAAAACAATGATAATGATAATAATAATAATTTAAACTAAACCAAACAAAAGGTGTAAAAGGAAAAAGGAAAGAGCTCTAACAAAGGAGCAAGGGATACATAATTCCTTTGTTTTTGACCCACTATAATTTGCCCACCCAGTTTTAGCTCAAATCAACTTATTTCTCTATAAACCCTTCACAGTTTACAGGAACACAAGCGACCATTGTGTTTGTCCAGAAGGTATCAAATCCATTTCTATTAGCCTATAGGTGATAGCAGGGGGTTTACTTCCTGGTAAGCTGAAAAAGCCAAGTAAAAGACAAGTTGAAGAAGTATGTTTCTTTTGCTTTTTGAATTTTTAAAATGAACATTTTATTGATGCTTTCTTAAAACAAGGTATGCCTCATTCTACACATGTAATTCATCACTTTTCTGTTGACATGCTTAAAGAAACCTTTCAAAAACTTGCAGAATGTAGAGAAGAGGAGGTGGGTGGGGAAAATGCAATATGTCAGACCATTTTGCATGCTGTAATTAGAGACTCCACATCCTAGCTAGGAAATTGACCTTTGAACATAGATAATGCGGTTGTATAAAATGGTGGCAAAAAGTAGAAGGCCCTGAAGTAGTAAGATTAATATGCAGAGTCTTTGATTGCAGCATGCAAAATGGTCTGATGTATTGCATTTTAAAAATTCAAAAAGCAGAAGAAACATACATCTTCTCATGGCATAAAATGAAGAAGTTGTTGACTTCTATACTCAACATCCTTGGTTCCCACGGCTGTTCAAATCTGATTCAGGGTTCTTAGTTTATTCTGGAATAATCTTAAGGCAGCAGGAAATCTAAAGCAACTCTGGAAGACCTAGTCACGTTGCAAATGTCAAAAATATGATATCAAGTCAGTGGATCTCTTCAAAGTCTATATTTAGTATGGAAAGAAAACCAAAGACTTTTTTTATTGTTATTTTTAAAGATTTTGCTTATAAACAAATTAGTTATGGAATAATGCATTTAGAGATAAGATAGATAGATAGATAGATAGATAGATAGATAGATAGATAGATAGA
>NW_020949613.1:23991618-24006254 GCF_900497805.2 Vombatus ursinus
AGATAGATAGATAGATAGATAGATAGATAGATAGATAGATAGATAGATAGATAGACAGACAGAGAGAGAGATAGTGTGCTAGGAAGACTCATCTTCCTGATTTCAAATCTAGCCTCAGACACTTTCCTGGGCAAATCAATTTGACCCTTTTTGCCTCAGTTTCCTCATCCATAAAATGAATTGGAGAAGAAATGGCAAACCACTCCAGTATCTTTGCCAAGAAAACCCCAAATGGAGTCATTAAGAGTCAGATACAACTTAAAAACAACTGAATAATGCCTATAGAACCTACCTCACAGGATCGTTGTGAGTCTTAAATGAGTTAATATCTATAAAACACTCTGAAAACATTAAAGCAAGCCATTTAGTTGTTGTTATTATTACTACCATACTTCAATTCAATAAATGCTTATTAAGCACTGTCACAGGAGCATAGAGGTAGACTGAACGTTAGAGATTAGTCTAAACACTTCATTTTACAAATGAGAAAATTGAAAGAAAACTTAAGTGATTTGTCTGAAGTTACACAGGTGCCAGAGGTGGGATTTGAACCCAGATTCTCTGACTCCAACTCTGGCGCTCTTGTCCACTACACCATACCACCTCTAACATGGTGATGCACACTGTTCTAGGTTGTAAGGAAACAAACACAAGAAAAGGACCAACCCCTGTCCTGAAAGAGCTTTTATTCTGATAGGGAGAAAACAACATGTACACAGATCAATAAATACAAAATAAATTCAAAGCAATTTTTTTTTAGATTGAGCAAGGGACAGAAAACAAGAACACTAACAAATTACGTTATTCCAACATGTTATAAATGAGGGGGGAAAAACCTCTTATATGGAGAATTTAAGAAGATATTCAATCAATGGCTAGGTCTACTGAGTCAGCAAACTCTCAGACATCTGAAATCATTTGTTGGACTCTCTTTGTCTATAAATTCAAAGAGACCTGCTTTTGTTAACAAGGGCGAACAATTACACCAAATATTATCAAATTCATGTTATTCATATGAACAGTTTAATTTATTCCCAAGTGATAGGAGTCACAGCAGTAAAACTAACCTTAAGGAAGCCCTAGACAGAGAATCAGTAGTATTGTTACTGGGAAGAAATTGCAACTTTTCCAGCTTCCCAGAGACATGGTCTACTCACTTGACCACATTGCCTCATCTAAAATATTCTGTACATGAATTATTTTTTTTAATTCACTCAAGAGCATGGTTACATTGAATTCCAATTTTTCCTGGCTGCTCCACTTTGCAAACAGTAACTGCCAAATATGCATAAACTGTCTATTGAGAAGTTTATAGCTTCACTGGGAGATTAAAAGGAGTAGAGTACTTTCCAAGCAAGGAGACCACATCCCTTGCCAGAAAGGAACACATCCAACTCTTACAGATGTCATGGTGAAACAGATTTTCAAAGGATATATGGTGTTTCAAATTTGTCACTGATTAGGCAGGCAAGGATGAAGGCACCATTTAAAAAGAGCCAATGGATTGAGATGCATCACAAAAGGAGCCTCAAAAAAAAAAAATCTGTTGCCTTGATTTAATATCCATTCAACTCAATAAATAGAACTACCCACCAGTCTATGAATTAATTAAAGATGTGAATAACCATCACTTTCACGTAATTCAATCTGGAACATAGCAATAAACAATGAGGAATCACAAAACTTACAGTAGAATTCCAGCTTAAATTTTGGGCTTTCAAACAAAATGTTAGGTAGGGCCTCTCTTGTCAACTGGAAAACAAAAATTTCCAGGGGTAAAGGGCTCTGTCTTTTTCTTGGACACCTAAAGGGCTATCTGATATTTATGCCAGTGCTAAGTGTATGACATAATGAGACATACTTCTAAACCAACATGCCAGAAGTTATACCTCCAATTAAGCATCACCTTTCAAAATAATCACTTAGGAAGTTAGGTACTTACCTTCAATAATTCTCAGATGATTTTTGGAACTCCCTCATCTTTGGAATTGCCTTTAAGAGCCAACTTGAATGCTATACTAGAAAACTGGTTTTATTATTTCATAGCCACACCTTGTATGTGGGGGCAGAGAGGGTGGGAGTTTAGCGAAAGATAGTGCATGGTACCTTACTTACCTAACATGGCTGTGAAAGATTTGGAAGATATTTCTAAAATGAAATAAATCCTCAAAGGATAAAGGTGTACCACCTCTGAGTTGGACCGTTTTCCTCCAAAGGGAACAAGAATTAAAGTATGCCATGAGACCTGTGAAGATAATCTCCAGAAAGAAATCTTGAATTTCCAATGATGATGCCCCAAACTGAGAGCATTTTCTTCTAGGAAGACATTATGAAATATATCTTAAATCTTAGCTGCCTCTTTAGAAAAGGTGTCTCAACTCCCAAGGTGACATCTCTAAAGGGGAAAACACTCAGAAGCATAAATTGTGGGATCAAAGTTGACCATATTGCTTTATGGTCATGGATCAACATGTAAAACCTTGAACATCTAAGCTCCTAAGCTCTTCCATTCTACCACTGGCCAAAACACTTGAAATAACCTTTGAATTATTTTTAGTCCCTTCCCGATCTAATCACATCCCCAATTTTGAGCACTTCCTGCCAACCACAACCCTCAAAATTACTTTATACTGACAACATTCATAGTTTCTATTTTTTCTATTTTTCTATGTATCCTCTCACCCTCACCCCAATAGAATACAAGCTTTTTGAGAGCAAAGATTGTTTTCATATTTGTTTTTGTATCCCTAGTGCCTGGTACAGTACCTGGGATATACTTCTTGAATTGAAAATTCCTGTCTTTTGTCATATTAGTGCAAGAGGTTCGATCATCATTTTCTTGTAGAATTGCTTAGAATCGTGCATTAAGAAGGCCTCCAAAATGTCTTACAGTTGTAACTAGGAGTTACTCATCATCTATCCAAAGAGAAGAGTTAACCAGCTAAAAACCTACCAACCTCCTCTCTTCAGAGAAGTTGTGGGCTACTGGTGTGGAATGAAGTATATGTTGCCAATGTATAGTGGGACAGTTAGGTAACACAATGAATAGTGCATTGAGCTTGGAATCAGGAAGACTTATTTTCATGAGTTCAAATCCAGCCCCAGATACTTCCTAGCTGTGTGACCCTGGGCAAATCACTTAATCCTGTTTGCCTCAGTTTACTCATTTATAAAATGAGCTGGAGAAGGAAATGGCAAACCATTCCAGCATCTTTGCCAAATGGGGTCATAAAGAGTTGGACATGACTGAAGCAAACGAACAGTACATTACTACTCGGTCTTAAATTAACATTGTTTACATGGAAGTTACCAATCTCCTGCTTTTTTGACCAGAAAGATAAAGATACAGAACTCTCTCTCTCTCTCTCTCCCTCTCTCTCTCTCTCTTTCTCTCTCTCTCTCTGTCAGTTCAAATTTGTCCTTTTGTTAAAGCTTTGCCCACTAAAATTGCTTAATGCACTTTGATTCTCTATATTTGGTTGAAACTAATCCTTTCCATCCAGGAATCCCAGCAATACTTTGGGAGCTGAAGACACAAACTTCCATAATGAAATTTAAAATGAAAGCAACTTTTTTAACCTTTACAACTCAATAGAGGGAAGCACTTAGAGGTAATTGTTTTTATCTAAGTAACAATAACGATTTCCAAGAACAACTTGTAAAATAACCCTCATGTGGGTGAAATATTCCCTTTTTTCTTTAAAGAATACATTTTAATCCATTTCCTAAAGGATGAAAATGCATCTTTTCTTCTCCGCCTGAGTGGAAAAGGACTTAGTTGTTCTCTTTCAGAAAAGTGCACAGAGCAGTAGTGAATGTGCCAACACACCAGTGCTAAGTATGATGGCCTCTTCTTAGGGTATACCATTACAGAAATTCTATGCATGTCTGTTTGCTTTCTCTTTTAACATCCTAGAGGATATAGCCATAGTTCTAGAAGGAGCCTCAGAGATTATCTAGTCTAAGCCCCTCATTTTACAGTTGAGAAAACTGGGAGCCAAGGACATTGATTGATTGATTTGCCCAAGGTCACATGGGTAACAAGTATCTGAGGTAGGATTTAGACCCTGTTCCCTTAATTCTAGAGCCACTGATCTTTTATCTGCAACATAAGCTCTTCTCTGTGTTCTCGCATTTGCTTAGGCAATATTTTGGTCTAGATAGACCAAAGTCATGAAGACCTGGGTTGAATTCTCAACCTCTACCTGCCACATCCTACTTGTTTAACCTTGGGCAAGTCTCTTATTTTTTCTGAACCTTATTATCCTCATCTGTAAAATGGAGGTATAACCCTTTCAGGGTCATTTCATAGGGTTTTGGTGAGTTCAAATTTAATGATGTATATAAAACACTTTGTAAATCTTAAATCACTACACAAATGTCATCTACTTATAATGCTGCCTTGAGAGATATTTCCCAGAATGTGTGAATAGACTGGATATTTTATAGAGAAACTCTGGGATGCTGTGTGCATAGAGGGCTGGGGTTTGGGGAGAGTTCTGGGAAGAAGAAAGAAGATGAGAGAGCTGCAGTGTTTGAGAGGAGTGGATACATTCATCTTGAGAAAGACAGATGGGTAGGACAGCACCAATACTTCCAATTTGCTTGCCCCCTGTGATTCCTCCCGAAGAATTATGAGAAACACTGCTTTTAGAGACACAACCTCTGGTGTGCTTCAGAAAGAATCTGATTAAGGTGAGATGGCCCTCTCAGGCAGCCCTTCTCACAGAGGCTTCCAGCCAAAGAGGTTGACACTGATAAACTGCCCCCTGTTCCTGCTCTGGAGAGTCATAAAGTCACCAGCTACCATATTTCCATAACCTGTGCTTATCACCTCCCCTTCCCACTGCATGTTCTGTTGACTTCACTTCTCCACTTCCTGTTCTTAATTCATTTTCCCTGATATTTAAAACCGATGCAGCATGCTCACCCGGGTTATGTGATTATGTGGAGGAAAACTAGATGTGAGAATATAGAGCCCATCTGAAATAAACAAAAGACAACTTCCAGTAGTCAGAATGGAAGCTAGACACAGGCAGAGATGGGGGGGGGGGGGTCAAACAATGGGCTCCCCTAGGAATTTACCAATCCCATGTGGTTGTCAAAGGCTTTCTAACCAAGTCCTTCTTGGTTTCTAATCTGTTACCTGAAGCCATGAATTCCCTCTAGAAAATACACGTATCAATACATATATAATAAGAGTTGGCATATCACTTTACATATATTATCTCAGTTGATCTTCATAACAACACTATGATGTTCCCCATTTTACAGATGAGGAAAGCAAGGCTGAGAGGCTAAGGGATTTTTCAACAGTCATACAGCTGATGTCCCAATCAGCACTCTATTCATTGTACCACCTAGCTGTGTGTATGTATGTACATATGTATATATGTATATAATATTCCTCAATAAGACTGCTAGCCAAGGCAAAAGGATCTTAGAGAAAAAGGACCTTCACCTTGTTGCCTTTTCTCTCCAACCCTTCCCTATTGTATGGCTCCCTATCTGTGTAATTCTACCACAATTTGTTGTTATGTTGTTTCAGTCATATCTGATTTTTCCTGACCCAATTTGGCATAGATACTGGAGTGGTTTACCATTTCCTTCTCCAGCTTATTTTATAAGAGGAAACTGAGGCAAATAGGGTTAAGTGACTTACCAAGGGTCACATAGATAGTAAGTGGCTGAGGCTGGATTTGAACTCAGGTCTCCCTTACTCCAGGCCTAGCACTCTATCCATTGCACCACCTAGCTGCCCCACAATAAATTCCTGCTATATACTTTTACTGACAATGATTTAACATGCCCTTTTTTTCCTTTATCCTTTGTTATGGTGGAAAGAGCACTAGATTTGGAGTCAAAGGCATTAGATTCAAATTTCGTCACTACCACTTAGTATCTGTATGACCACAGATTATTAGTCAATAAACATTTATTAAGCACCTACTATGTGCCAGGCACTGTGCTAAGCACTAGAGATACAAAGAATGACAAAAGACAATCCCTGCTCCCAAGGAACTCATAATTTGATGGGGGAAAAGACATGCAAACAACTATGTACAACTTCTCTGGGTCTTGTTTCTTTATCTTTCAAATGTAGGGGTTGGACCAAATGATCTCCAAGGTCCCTTCCAGCTTTAAAGCTATGATCTTAAGATTAGTCACTCATGATGGGTAAAGTTTAAAGTGTGGTCATGATTCTTTTTTCACTATTTCACTGACTGGTGTGATTGTGTGTGTGTGTGTGTGTGTGTGTATCTCAATATTTGGCTAAGAAGTCATTAGCAGAAAGAGAAGAGATTATTTGGGGGCTAAAGGGAGCCAGAGTGTGAACAATAGTTTACAGATCTAAGGAAGTGGAAAGGAAGCAGTGCTTTCAGCAGCATAGCAGGCCTCATTGCACAAGCACCAGATGTGTCCATGATGCAAGCAGTTTCCTTTTGCCCTAAAGATCCCAGCTGCCATTCAATGAATGGGAAATATAAATATACAAGGTAATTAAGCATCTAACCTAATGTGTCATTAGGCTGAAAAGGAGAAGTTCACACCTTCTTACCATTCTTTTATCCCTCCTGGCTCCAGATTCAACATTGGGCATGAGTTTACATTGGCAGTGCTCACAACCAGAAGTGTTAGGAACTGTCCTTATATTAAAGACAGACGCTCTAGACTAAGTGGAAATCACTAGTTTTGTCTAGCAGAGAGTTAGTGTCCAGAATATTACTCTGACAAATCAAGTCCCTCTTTTCCAATTCAAGTCTTCCATTTTTGACTATTACCGTAATTCCTTATGACACAGAGGTGACCCTGGCTTCTCAAAAGCGGTGCCAACGGAGCCCAAAATCTGGCAAATTCTTGTTGTTGTTTAGTCGTTTCAGTCATGTCTGACTTTTCATGATCCCTTTTGGGGTTTTCTTCGCAAAGATACTGGAGTAGCTTGCCTTTTCCTTCTCCAGCTCATTTCCTATAGGTGAGGAAACTGAAGCAAACAGGGTTAAGTGACTTGCCCGGGGTCACACTGCTAGTAAGTGTCTGAGACTGGATTTGAACTCATGAAGATGAGTCTTCCTGATTCCAAGTCCAGTGCTCTATCCATGGGCACTTACATGCCCATGGCAAATTCTACCAAGCTGGAAATACTATAGCCCAACCATAGCTTGTGGCAGGTCTCTGAGGACCAAACTAGCTAAGTAAGAAGAAACACACTATCAGAGAGTCAGCCATTCAGTCATAAACACATTTTTGGGTCACTATTAAGTGTGCAACAAACAAGCACATTATCCATTAAGGTTTAAAAGTACAGTTTATTAAGTGAACTTTTCATTAGGGACAGGACACAGCTGGTATATTCCAATAATTTAATTGCAAAAAAAAAAACCCTCATGGTTGATTAACTGCCTTTTCTTCCATTTCCTTTAAAGGTCTGTGTAATTAAATAATACTGTTCAAGCTCTTCATTGAACAAATATTTTAATATTCTAAAAATTTTAAGTTGAGAAATATTTGGTGTTTTAATTCCTCCAACACTGTTTAATGTATGTGTACACTCCATGCTCTGTAAACATGCTGCATGAAAATCCATATTTGACAGAATAACAGTCTCAGACAGACATAGAGACCTCCTGAGCCACTACCCTAATGCTAGTCTAAGAATTTTCACTGAAATATAGTAACGGCAATATTGTTTTAAGAACAATTTTGAGCAAATAAGTCATTTTGACTATTATAAATATCCAAATTAGCTACAAAGGACATATGAAGAAAAACACTACCTACAACATGAGAAAGAGCTGATAAATAGAAGCATGTATAGAATAATTTTACATATATGTATATACTTATTTTTTTCTAATGATAGGGTGGTGGAGAAGGAAGAAAAAAAAGAAATTTACCTGATAACTATTGTATATTTGAAAGGAATACCAGTTTGTACATAACAGATTTGCAGTTTCATTTGTAATCATATTTTTATTATACTGTGTTATGGAAATGCTTATTTTCTTCTATAAATTAAAAATAAATAAATTAAATTTTTCTAAAAAGAAATATAGTAGAAGGTTACTCATACACTTGCAGAACCACAGTGAGGGAAATCCTGCCACCTCTTCAAAAAGCTATCCACTTTAGGATAGCTATAACTACTAAGAATTTTTTTCCAAATGTTTGCTTCTTTGCAATTTCAGTCTATCCCACTTCTAACCTTAAAGGCCAAACAAACAATTTTAATACCTCTTCCACATGACAGCTCTTCAAATACTTGAAGGCAGCTGTGCTGTGCTAGTCACTATAAGAAGGCAAAAATTAAATTATCCCCAATTTTAAAGAGTTAATATTCTATTGGAGAAGATGAAGTGTACACATATAAATATATATAAAATATGAGTTTACAAAATATATACAAGGTAATTGGGGATGGGAGAAGAGGTTCTAGCAGCTAGGAGATTAAGAAAGCCTTCATATCGCAGGTGTCTTTTAAGAAAAGTTTTGAAAGAAATTAGGGAATAAAAAGACTGAGGAAGAAGTAAATTCTAGACATGAAGGAAAGTTTGCACAGAAGGATGGAGACAGAAGATGGAGAGTGATATATGAGCAACTATAAGAAGGTCAGTTTGGCTGGACTTAGGAATATAAAAAAGCTGGAAAGGTAGAGTGGCAATATGTTGTGATAATCTTTAAATTAAAAAAGTGTCTGGAGGGAAGTTTGTATTTGACAGGGAATAACTGAGTTTTTTGAACAGGGGAGTGACTTAGCCCAACCAGCAGTTTTGGACTATCATTGGCAGCTATGCAGAACATGGACTGGAGAAGGGAGACATATAGGCAGAAAAATCAATCAAGAGGCAATTTCAATAGTTCAGGAAAGGGATGGTGAGGGCCTGAATTACAGCAGTTGGCTGTGAGTATGCAAAGAAGGGAACAGACATGAAAAATGGTGTGAAGGTAAAATAAACAAGATCTGGCAACTGCTTGAATAAGTGGGACAAAAGAGAGTGAGAAGTCAAAGATGACTCAAAGCCTGTAAACAATTTGTTAATGGAAGCAAGATAGTATCTGTAACAAAAAAGAGGGATGTTCAGATGAGAGGTGGATTTGGGGGAAAAGAGGAATCCAATTTTGGACATGTTGAATTGATATCTCTCAGACAGCTATAGGACTATCACCTCCTTTGGTTGCTATACCTCTCTTATTGCAGCCGAAGATTGGAGTAGGGGAGGGAATTCAATTTTATAATAAAATCCATTTAAGTATGGTCCCTGTGATCATTTAAATGTGGTTTTTTATACAAGAAATATTTTATGTTATTTTTCTGAAACACACATGTTGAGTTGATGATGTTTCAGGAGAGACCAGGGTTCTGTAGATATCAGTCAAGGAGTCATCTACTTAGAAATGATAATTGAACACTTGGAAATTGATGAGGTAACCAAGAGAAAAAAAATGTATAAAATATAAAATATAAATATATATATAATATAAAAATATATAAACACATATACATATATGCACACATGTAAATACATGTATATGTATTATATATAATTTTGTATGTGTGTATATATTTATGTATGTGTGTATATATGCATATATAGCTTACATATGCTACCCCATAATTTTGGGTGTACTTTTTGGCTACTGTTGCTCTCCTCTGTGTGTGTGAATGTGTATACACAGGCTAGGGATTTCATTTTTTCCTTCTTATAGTAACTAGCACAGTGCCTGGCACATAGTAGGTATTTAATAGATGCTTTTTGATTGACTGGTTGAACATGATAGCATATATATGTATGTATGTATGCATTATGTGTGCATGTATGTACACACATATATAGAAATGGGCTCTGGATAGCACTAGTAGCCAAAGAGTCACTCAAAATTATGGGGTAGCATGTGACCAATGATCCTGAAAAGGAGACCAAGAAGGGGAAAGGAAGGTCAATGATGTGAAATGCCAGAGAGGTCAAGAAAGATGAGGACTGAGAAAAGAACATCAGATTTGGTGATTAAGAGGTTTCTCTTAAGTCTTCCTTTCTACTGGTAAATAATCCCCAGTGTCTTCCAACAAATATCATATGGTTTGATCTCAAGGTCCTTTAACATCTTGGTCACCTTTTCTTGAATTCTTTCCATCTTGCCAATATAATTCTTTAAATGTAGCATTTAAAGCAGACCACAGCAGTCCAAAAGTGATCTGTCCATGAGAATATCAACTCCCTGGTCTTGGACACTATGCTCCTCAATACAATTTAAGATAAAATTGGTTTTACTGGCTGTCCTATAATGCTATTTAGGAAGGACATGGATATGTCAAATAGTGTTTAGAAGAGAACTGTTGGGAGAATGAAGGACCTCAAGAATGTGCCATAGGATTAGCTGAAAGAAGTGGACATATTTACCTTGGAGAAGAGATTTGGAAAGGCATGAGAGTTGTCTGCAAGCATATGAAGGACTATTATGTGGAAGAGCTATTAAATTTGCTCTTCTTGGCCCCAATGAGCAAAACCAGGAGAAAGAGGTGAAATTTTCTTAGAAATAAAGTTCAGCTTTCAGTAAAGAAAATTTCCTAACAATTAGGTCTTTCCAAAAGTGGAGTGGACTGCCTTGGGAGGTAGCAATAATTTTTTTAAATAATAGTAATAACTAGCATGTATGTAGCACTTTGAAAAGTTTTGTAAAGGTTTGTAAAGGTCCTTACAAATATCTTATTTGATCCTTTTATTAAACCTAGGAATATAGGTGTTATTATTATCTCCATTTGACAGGTGAGGAAATTGAAGCAGACAGATTGTGTGTATGATTTGCTCAGTCACACAGCCAGTAAGTGTCTGAGGTAAGATTTGAATACAGGTCTCCCTAACTTCAGGCCCAGCATTCTATCCACTGTGCCACCTACTTGATTCAAGGTAGTGGGCACCCTCTCTATAGGGTTCTTTAAGAAAATTCTGTTTGGCCACCTATTGGATAAATTAGTTTATGTACAGCTGTCAAAAGAAGTCAGGTCAAATAGGATGAGGACTAAGAAAAAATATATATATATGTATATAAAATATTTATACACGTGTATATGTATACATGTATACACATAGATACATACATATATGTCTGTGTGTATTTATATATATATATATATACATTTATACACATACATCAAAAGACCATGGCTAACAGGTTCAGTCAAGTATAGCAGGGTTCAAAATCATATTGCAAGATGTTGAAAGATAAGTGGATCTTAATTAAGTGAAGGAAATTAGTACAGTTGACCTTCTAGAACTTTTTCTAGATATTTATTAAAATGTTTGCTAAGTGACTAACTTATAAATCATAGGGAAATAAGTGAGATGGGATAAATACATGTTAAATTTCCCAGGGATACAAATGATGGAATCATAAAAAGTATTTAATATTCAAAATAATTATGGCTGACCACAAATGCTATGAGGTCAGTCAGTCAGCTAACATCAGTGCTTACTATATACCAGACATTCTGCTATGAACTAAGGATAATTTAAAAAAGATAACAATCTCAAGGAGCTCATATTCTAAAGTGAAGAGATGACATACAAATAATTAGACACATGTATGGCATGTACAGAATAGACAGAAAGTAATCTTAGGCAATGCACTAGCTGTTGAGAAGATTAGAAAAATCCTTTTGTAGAAATTGGGATGAGCTTAATCGTGAAGCAAACCAGGGAAAATAAGAGAAGGAAGGGTATTCCAGGTATGGGGAAGAGTTCACAGAGGGAAATAAAGTATAACACTGAAAAGGTAAGAAAGAGACAGGTAATGAAGAGATTTTTCCCCCATGATCTAATATTTTTTCCCAATTACATGTAAAAACAATTAACATTTTTTTAAAATTTTGAGCTCCAAATTTTCTCCCTCCCTCTCTCCCTTCTTTCTCTCTCCTTCATCCCCATTTAGAAGGCAAGTGATCTGATATAGGTTATGCATGTGCAGTCATGCAAAACATATATCCACATCATGTTGTGAAAGAAAACACAGATCAAAAAATTAAAGAAAAAGTATGCTTCAATCTACATTCAGACTCCTTCTCCTTTCTCTGGAGATGGAGAATATTTATCATCATAAGTCCTTCAGAATTGTCTTGAATCATTGTATTGCTAAGAATAGCTAAGTCATTCACAGTTGATCATTGTACAAAATTGCTGTTACTGCATACAATGTTCTCCTGATTCTGTTCATTTCACTTTGCAACAGTTTGTGTAAGTCTCTCCAATTTTTTCTGAGATCATCTTGCTTGTCATTTCTTTTTTTGTTTGTTTGTTTTTGCTAGGCAATGGGGTTAAGTGACTTGCCCAGGGTCACACAGCTAGTAAGTGTCAAGTGCCTGAGGTTAGATTTGAACTCAGGTCCTCCTGACTCCAGGGCCAGTACTCTATCCACTGCTCCACCTAGCTGCCCTGTTGTCATTTCTTATAGCAATGAAGAGCTTTAAATGCCAAACAGACTTTATATTTGATCCTGGAAGAAAAGGGGGACCACCAGAGTTCATTGATTAGGAGTAAAAAGCTTAACCTGGTGAAGGATAATTAGAGAAAGGAGATTCGAGACAGGGGGACAATCAAAAAGCTATCACAGTGCAATGTGAAAAGTGACAGTAGAGAGAAGGGTACACATGCAAGAGATATTGTGAAAATAGAAAAGACAAGATTTCTGTTTTGATTAGTAGATAGAGAGCTACTCTTAAGTCATGTTGACCTAGATTCAATTCTTCCTTCTGACACATAAAAGCTATGTGATCTTGGGAAAGTCATTTAACCTTTATGGATTTTAATTTCCTTATCTGTACAAATAGGGGGTGTGACTCAATGACTTTGAAGGTCCCTTCTAGCCCTAAATCTAGGATTCTATAATCTTAGATCATAACCTCTTACTCCCATAAATAATTCTCTAAAGTTCTAAGTTGCAGAGCAAGTGCCAACCTGAATTAGTAGAGAGAGTTTCCTCATTTGGGAGTTCCCTGTATCACTGAAATCATAGGTCTAGCCCAAAAGCAATACTACTACTACGATGACAACGACGACGACGACGACAACTCCACCTCCTCCTCCTATTACTACTACTATGAGAAACAACAACAACAATAATGATAACAGCAATGAGGATGAGGATGATAATTGGAGAAATTGTTTTGTACTATCTACCTCACATATTTGTAAGGAAATTATTTTGTAAAAATAAAAAAGCTATAGAAATTTAACCAATTACTCTTTATTTTAAAATTCTTTCCATGTTTTACTTTAAGAATTTATTGTTAAAACATTCTTAGCTTCATAGTATGATTTAGAATATTACCCTCCCCACAAACACTCATAGAATCCCAGAATTGAAAAGAACTGTGACAGTCATCTAGCCCGACCCATACACAGAAAGAATACAGGGTATAGAATACCCTTAATGTGGTATGAGAAGGAGTAAAACTATTAGAGACAGGACTTGGTGTTTCTATATTATATTATTATTATTATTATTATTATTATTATTATTATTATTATTATTATTAATGTTAAAGTGGGAATTTCAAGCCCTAATTCTAATCAGTTTGATTAGAATTTTTGGGGAAATTTTTTTGTTTTGTTTTTGGTTTTTTTATTTTTATTAAATATAAGGCCTGTCTAAAATGGAGGAAGAGAAAACTAGGTGACCTTTCAAGTACCTTTCATACCCCAAGTGTCTGTGCTCATAGCAGTTTCTGCTAATCCCAAAGAGTCTCTCTACTTCCCTTGGGAATAGATCACCTTTAGATCCTAGCTGGAGCTCCATTAAAGTACAATGAGTACACATTGACTACTTAACCTACCATGAACTCATTTCATGACATTTACTGCCAGTTTAAAGATCTTCCGGGTAAGTCATTTGCTGCTGTTGATAGCTACAGATGTTTTGTCAATTCCCATTAACTTCAGTGAAGGCTCCAAATCATACACTTCCAACTCAAGAGAATGGAGGTGACCATTTACAATATGTAGGCTGCTTATTACTGTGATAGGGAGACTTTCTTTTTTCCCATTGGGAGGTTAGCCGATGTCGCCAATAAACTCTGAGTTTCTCCCTTTATGTGTAGTTATTGTCATACCATGTCAAGAAATATCTCTTAAATTCAATCCCCATGGCATTATGAGATAGGGGTGAGTAATAGAATAGGAATAGAAACTAGACTTGTGATTTCATTGGTTTGAAGAACTACCAAATGAAGAAATTTCCAATACCAATGCTCATAAATTTCATGTTCAGCATTTAATAATCTTAAAGAGTTTTCTGGGGCCCTGAGAGATTAAGTGACTTGCCCAGGGTAACACAGCCAGAATGAGTCAGAGAAGGACTTGAACCCAGGTCTGCCAGACTCCAAAGTGAATGGGGTCTATTTTGCTACTTAGCCTTCATTGGGGAGAATAGTATGAAAATAAAAAGTTCAAAACATGATCCCTGCCCTTAAGAAACTTACACTTTATAAGATAAATTATACACAAAGGAAAAGGAAAAGGAGAAGAAAGGAAAAGAAGAAAAATAAGAAGAAGACAAAAGAGGAAAAGGAGAGGGAGAAGGAGAAGGAGAAGGAAGAGGAGAAGAAGAAGAAGAAGAAGAAGAAGAAGAAGAAGAAGAAGAAGAAG
>NW_020949613.1:24006264-24032984 GCF_900497805.2 Vombatus ursinus
AAGAAGAAGAAGAAGAAGAAGAAGAAGAAGAAGAAGAAGAAGAAGAAAAAGAAAAAGAAGAAGAAAGAGAAGAAGAAGAAGGAGAAAAAGAAGAAAGAAGAAAATAGCTTGAAAGGTAGGTGCAGTAATTATCCCTGTTTTACAGATGAGTAAACTTAGGTAGAAGAGGTCAAGTGACTTGCCCAGGGTCAGACACAACTGAAACAACTGAACAACAAACTTCCTAACTCTGGATCCAGCCCTCTATGCACTGTGACACTTTGTGGTCCAAATGTTGGAATACTGGAATTCTCATGTACATGTTTAATGGAAAGGATTGTCCTTATAAATTCACTTGTTCCACAGTTAGAGAGGCAAAATTAGTGAGATTGTGTACTCTGTTTAGTATTTCTTATTTCAAGAAAATAGAATGGTATAATGTTTTTAAATGCATAAAAGCTTTACTTATGTTCATGCACTTAAAGTTAAAAGGAACCTTGTAGATCATCTGGGTAAACTCCCTAATTTTAAAAAGAGTAAACAGAGGTAAAACAATATTAAATGGTTAGTCCAAGATGACTTAGGGAGTTAATGAAAAATTAAGATGCAAACACAAGTTCCAGGATCTCAAATCTAGCTTTCTGGCCACTACATCCTGATTTCTGGTATTCTGAATGAATTGTTACATTGGTCAAAGGCTTCCTTATTTATATTTTAAGGCACCAGATCTCTCCCCAAAAAATACAACTTAAGGATGCAGTATAAATAATTTCTGTTCTCTGGATAAGTTGTCTATGGTTTCACAGTAGAGAGAACATTGAATTTTGGGTCAGAGGATAACTAGGTTTAAATCCCAATTCTTCCACTTATTGTTTTCCTTAGGGCAAATCATTTGACATGCTTGGGCCACGGCTGTAAAATAAAAGGGTGAGACTAGTCAACCTTTAAGGTCTTTTCCAGCTATAAATCTAATTTAGGAAAGACGCTAGACTGTTTTCCCTAATTTGGCCTAAATTCCACATACATGGAGAAATAAGACAAAGCATCACATACCAAAGAAATTAGTGCACATCCTGGGTGAGTGGTATTCAGCCCTAAAATGCCACCTGAGTCAGGCAGTAATTGCCCTAAAGTATGTTACTTGTCCCACTACTTGGAGAATCTCATAAGTCTTAGTATAAATCAACAACATATTTGTTGTTGTCAGTTAATCTATGAAATCTTTTGGTCTCCATTGTCAGCACTCATTTCCTTACCACGGTGTTGCAGAAAATGGACAAACATTTTATTGCAAGTTGAAAAAGCTGATGGGAAAAGGGGTACAGAAGAAAGCTAGGGGAGGGATCAAAAGGGACCTCCAAGATTTTTGTCCTCACCAGATTTTTTCAATTGTTACATAGTCACTCTCATAAAATGTCCAGTCATGTCCTTTCTGAAACAAACCATATTTTTTTTAAAAGGTTAAAAAAAGTCTACTTCATCTCTGGATTAAATATGCTGACCTAAAAAAACAGTGGAAATCAAATATCCTCTCCTTCTGTTCCTTTCCTTGGTAAACACAATAGCCTGCCAGTGGCTGGTGTGCTCATAGCTGCTGACAAGCACGGGAAGATGTTACTCCTCAAATGCTTTCTCATCTATCCTTTCCTTGCTGTGCTATATCTCAGTCAAGTAAAAAGAGGGATTTTTTTCTAAATGACATTGGAGAGGCATTCTGTTGTAGCAGAAAGAACACTGGAGTCAGATGACCTAAGTTCAAATCCTTCCTTTGATGCTGACTGCTTGTGTAATCTTTCATTATGGGGCAGCTAGATGGCGCAGCGGATAGACCTCCTGTCTTGGAGTCAGGAGAACCTGAGTTCAAATCTGGCCTTTGAAATTTACTAGCTCTGTGACCCTGGGCAAAGGTAACTAGGTGGTATAGTAGATAGAGCACTGAGCCTGGAGCCAGGAAAACCAGAGTTCAGATTCGGCCTTAGACATTTATTAGCTGTGTGACCTTGGGCAAGTCACTAACCTTTTCTTTGCCTCAATTTCCTCATCTGTTAAAATGAGGATAATAAGAATACCTACCTCCCAAGGTTATTATAAGGATCAAATGAGAAATGAGCCTAGCACATAGTAAGTATTATCTAATCAGTCATTATTAAAGAGATAGAACTGAGCTGTAGTTAGGAGTTCTAGTATCTGGAACAAATCTAGTTAATGGGGCGGTGGGGCGCAGGAGAGAGATCAATGACTACTGCTATGAATGGTGGAGCAAGACGGGAGACAGAGGTCATGGGAAATAAAGAATATGAAGTATTAGGAGGTATTGAAATTATTGAGAAAGTGACCTGGAAGTTCATACATGAGCACAACAATGGGCATGAATTAACTTTCTTTCTTTCTTTCTTTGAGGCAGTCAAGGTTAAGTGACTTGCCCAACATCACACAGCTATTAAGTGTCTGAGGCCAGGTTTGAGCTCAAGTCCTCTTGACTCCAGGGATGGTGCTCTATCCCCTGCATCACTTAGCTGCCCCTTGAATCAACTTTCAAGGAAGAGAGGGGTTTGATCAGTGATAGTGGCAGAGGAAAGGTGAGAAAGTGGCAGTAGAGAACAACAATTCTATCAATTCCTCCTGGATCAGTGTGTCACGGATTGGGAGAGGAGAAGACAGTTTTGTAGAGTGTGCCCAGAGATGTGCTGTCTTCAAAAGATAGCTAGGCTTCACTGTATACAGAGGATGAAATGGATGTGAAAGGAAGGAGATCTAGGATGAAGGGGAAGTTGATTGACAGGAGAGCTCAAAGGGAAGAATGGAAAGAACATGCAGATGAGAAGCACAAAAGAGTGACAAGGATGAGTTTACTGAGATCCTGCACTAATCTCAGGCATCTCATGTCACATGAGAACCCAAGATAGGTATTGTGTCTGGGGCAGTCCACCATTATGGGAATGGGAGCAGTTTACTGGGAAAATGAACTCCAAGAGAATGGTGTGAGAGTAATGGGACCCTTATGGGGAGCGGGTCGAGTCAAGTAAACAATGCAGCTGGTGCTCCATGGGATGAGGAGATGGTGGGGAGCTCCATCCTGATCCAGCCCCATGTCAGTGCCTGGGGCAAAGCACTGACCACCTTATACTAGCCTTAGTTCTGGAAATGTCATAGTTCTTTCCCTCTCAGGGACCTCAGGATTGCTTTTCCTATTGGCAAAAGGGATAGTTTGATCAAGGCCTTTAATATAGGCTCTTAGAGGCAGAAGAATCTTAGAGTTAGAAGGAACTTTAAAGATCAATTAGTTCAACCCAACACAACATTTCTTAAAAAATAACATTAAAACAGGCAGACAATTCTCTTTCAATCTCTATTAAGAAAAGCTGTATCCAAATGATGAAATGATGAGATTGACAAGCATTCAAAACATTTATATAGAAACTGCTCTTGGGATCTGATTACTACTACTATTACTACTACTACTACTACTACCACTAATAATAATAATAATAATAATAATAATAATATGGTAGTCACAAACTACCCTAATGAAAAGGCGTTATTTTAAAATAATGTTAAATAAAACTGATCACAAAATTGCAACAGTCAAATATGAGGCAAACATCACATAAACTTTACAATACAGTAGACATGCCCCAGTCTTGCCTAATAAGATCTCAAGCTTCTTTATGCTTTGAGGATTCTTAAGTAGCTCAGCTGATAATGCAGAGGACTGGGTAGTGGTAATGTATAAAGCATGTTCACATACCTCATCATATTTAATCATCACAACAATTCTGTGAGATAAGTAAGGCAGAAATCATTGTCCTCTTTTTCCAATGGGAAAACTGAGTTTCAGAAATAGGTAAGTTACCTAAGATCAAGCAGTGAAAAGTGAAGGGTCTAAGTTTTCTAATAATAAAGCTTATCTCCTCTTAATATGGAAAAGCTTGTCTCCTTTTAATATGGAATATAAGTTTGGAGAAAATGGAGTGGAAAAAATATCATCCAGTGTCCAGTTTTCCTTGGGATTCTTAGGTGATTAATGAGGACCTATTAAACCCACTAAAAAAAGTACTAAACTTGTAAAACAAAAATGACAAATCCACATGCCAAAATATTTCTTTAAAACATCATGTTCACCAAGCTGTAGTATATGAGTGTAATGGAATACTATTGTGCTATTACAAATGATGAACAGGCAGATTTCAAAAAAATCTGGAAAGATTTAAATGAACTAATACAAAGTGAAATGATCAGAACCAGGAGAACATTATATACAGTGATGGCAACACTGTATGATGATCAACTACGAATGACTTAGCAATACAATGATGCAAGACAATTCCAAAGGACTCATGATGGAAAATGCTATCTACATCTGAAGAAAGAACTGATGGAATCAATATAGATCAAAGCATACTATTTTCACTTTCTTTATATTTTTTGTGGTCTTTTCCTTTTGGTCTGTTTCTTCTTTCACAATATGAGTAATACAAAAATATGTTTTACATAATTGCACATACATGATCTATGTCAAATTTCTTGCCATTTTAGGAAGAGGGGAGGGGAGAAAAAAGGGAGAGAGAAAAAGTGGAACTCAAAATTTTGTAAAAATGAATGTTAAAAATTGTCTTTACATATAATTGGAAAAATAAAATACTATTTAAAAAATCATGTTTGTTAGAATTCAAATCATCATTTGAAGACATAGCTTTGGGAAATTTTTTAGGGCCTTAATGGTCTCTGAAGCTACAAGAATTATTATATATTTATAAAGAAAGAGAATCTTACTCTCCAAAAAATTTTTGCAATATTTTAGGGAAAACCATGGGAATGGTTTACAATTGGGGAAATCCATTACCACTGTGGTGTGGCTTTCCCATGATGGTGATTTGATTCACTGCTCTTCATAGCATTTCACTCTATCAACCTCTCATCCAACAAACTTACTATTTCTCTTTTCTATTTCTAATTTGTCTTTTCATTTTTTAAAATATTTAAATATTTTAATGAAAATTTTATTTTAAACACCAATGTGACCACCCAAACTTGGTTAGTAGCCATTTACAATTAATTTATTTCAATGAATAAAATGTAACTTTTTTTCTTTTCCCTCATTGTATCTTACTACTTATTAATCCACTTTTCCTCTCACCACCCTCCCATTCAATCATTCCAACATTATAAATAAACATATACGTATATATATAATATATGCATATATATATATGGTTAAGCAAAATAAAACAACAAAATGGTCATGTCTAAAAATGCATATCTGGTTCAGTCCTCTTTTCCCCTTCTTTCCTCTCTTCTTTCTCTTCTGGGTGCCTGGTTCTTTCTCTACCTATTTCCAGTTTTATTTACTTTGTCCTGTCTTTCCTTTGTACACTTCATTATACTTTTCTTAACTCTTTCCTTTTCAAATCTGTTCCTGCCTTTCTCATCCAACCATTTCTTTCTGTTCAAATCTGATGATAAAGTAATAGACCAAATTTTTCAGATCAGAATTTTGTTATAATAATAGCTCAAATTTAGATGTTTACAAAACATCCTCCTCCTCCTCATGACCCTGTGAGCTAAGTAGGTAGAAAAAGTGTTATTATCTCCATTTTGAAAATGGAGGTATGTCTGTTTGACCAGGGGAGAGCATAGTGGGATTATCACCTACTTCTTTCCTGGAAGCCATGACTATCCCAGTTCGGCTACATTAGCTTTTTTGTTTGCATGTCACACTGTTGTCACATTGAGCTGATGGTCTAAAAAATCTGCAGATATATTTCTGTCTAATTTTCTCCCTAAATTTCTGTTTAATTAGTTCCCCCACACACACACACATCCACACACCATCTTGAAATCAGCTATTTAAAGCCACTTATAAGAAGTAAATTTATCCTCATTGAAGTTCACTTTATTAGATTTGTTCCAGGCTAATAGAATATCTTTGGTTCCTGATTTTGTCATTTAGTGTGTTAGCTAATTCTTTCAAGTCAGTGTCATCTGCAAATTAGATGAAGCCATCTAAGCCTTTATCCAAGTCATAAAAAGTGATTAAAAAAAAAGTAATAAAAAATGTTAAACAGTGTCAGGCCAGGCACAGGTCCCTGGGGTACTCCACTACACACTTCTTTCCAAATCAGCATCAAACTACTAATAACTACTCTTTGAGTTCAGTCATTTAATCACATATCCATCCAAATGTATTAGCCCATGTGTCTCCATCCATCCATAAGAATACCATGAGACACTTTATCCAACATTTTGCTAAAATCTAGGCAAATATATCTGCATTATTCCCTTGGTCTGCCAGCTTAGTAACTCAAAAAAAAATGTACAGTAATGTGATATTTGATCCCCATGGGATAGTGTTAAAGATCTCAGCAGAGAAGTAGTTTGATGTTAGCTAAGCATGCTAGGAAATGTAATTCATTGTCTAAATTGTACACTTTAGATCTGTGAATCATCTGCAAAAAGATGGTAATTGAACTCATGGGAAATCATTAAATAAATTTTTATAGACTCTACTAAACTTCTACCATACTATGCTATGCTATTCTATGCTATACTGCACCACGCCATGCCATACCACACCGTGTCATACCACACTACACCATGCTATACTATATTGTTCCATAATATACCATACCATACCATACTAACTAAAAGATGGCCCAGGACAATCAGACCTTTGGGGGACAGACACAGTTAATGACCATGACCTGGATGAAGATCCAGCAAACGTTCTAGATAAGTAGTTTTCAAACTTTTTAGTCTTGGACCCCTTCACATTCTTAAAAATTATTGAGGATCCCAAAGAGCCTTTGTTTAGGGAGGTTATAAGCATTGATGTTTGTTGTACAATAATATGCCTATTGGAGGTAGTTAGGTAGCCCAGTGGATAGATTGCTGGGTCTAGAGTCAGGAAGACTTATCTTCCTGAGTTCAAATATGACCTCAGACACTTAGTAGCTGTGTGACCTTGGGCAAGCCACTTAACCTTGTTTGCCTCAGTTGCTCATCTATAAAATGAGCTGGAGAAGGAAATGGCAAACCACTCCAGTATCTTTGCCAATATGACCCAAAAAAAAGGTGACAATGAGTCAGACACAACTGAAAACAACTAAACAATAATGACAACAATATAGTTGTTACATCTTAACTAAATATAACATATTTTATAAAAAATATTTTACAAAACAAAAAAAATTAAATGAGGAGGGAGGCTTTGTTATACATATTTTTGCAAGCCTCTTTAATGTCTGATTTAATGGGAGACAGCTGGATTCTCATATTTGCTTCTGCATTCAATCTGCTGTGATATGTTGCTTTGATTGAAGTATATGAAGAAAATCCAGTCTCAAATTGATATGTAGTTAAAAAAGAAAGAAGTATTTTATTAGGTAAATAACATCTTAATATTATTATTAAAATAATTTTGACCTTGAGTAAACCATGAAAGGGTCCTTGTGACCTCTCAGGGTCTGTGGACCACAGTTTGATTTAGACTATTGCCTCTAGATATAAGCAAGCTATTGTGCAGCTGTGAATGCCTACAGGATGTCTTCATCCACCTGAAAGAAGAAAGAGGGAAAGTCAGAAAAGAGAGCAGGATTGAAAGGGGAGTCTCTCCCCAAAGCCATGCCTACTTGGGCAGAAATAGATGTGGTTTTGACCCCCTCCCACTCTCAGAAAGAGGAGGAAGTATTTTTCAGACTGCTGTCTTCTATAGCAACACCTTTTGGTTACAAATGACTTTTGAATAAACTATTTGAGTTCATCCATTTTATCAATTGTAGATCTAACTAATTGCATTATCATCTAGTCTATATTTCTTCACTTTTCCATAAGAATAACATGAGATACTTTATCAAACACCTTTCTAAAATCTAGCCAAACTATATCTATAGCATTTCCCCACTTAATATCTGCCAGTTTAATAACCTGTCCAAAAAAAGGAAATAGGGTAAGTAGAGCATGTCCTGTTCTTCATTGAAACTATACTGACTTCATGGTCACCTCTTTCCAGATGCTCATCAACCATTTTATAATACATGTATGCTCTAGAAATTGAAGTCACATTTAATGACCTGTAATTTTCCATTTCCAGGACAGCTAGGCTGTGCAGTGTGTAGAATGCTAGGCCTGGAGTCAGGAAGGCTCATCTTCATGAATTCCAATCTGGCCTCAGACGCTTACTAGGTGTGTAACCGTAGGCAAGTCACTTAACCTTGTATGCCTCAGTTCCTCACATACAAAATGATCTGGTGAAGGAAATGGAAAATCACTCCAGTATGTCTGCCAAGAAAACCCCAAATATGGTCACAGAGAGTCAGACACAACTGAAAAATGACTTAGCCACAAAATTTTTCACTTTCACTCTCTTGCTTTCTTTGAAAACTGCCCTCTTCCCAGTTTTGTACTAATCTTCCCATCTTGGCTTCCCACATTTCTCTGTATTTTGTAACTCTTTGGCCTAACCTTACCCTGATATTTAGAGTCACAACTTAGACCATGCCCTTATTACCCCAGGCATTTTCTTTTTCCTTTGTGCTTCTTAATCTATGATAATGATTTACTGCCCTTAATTACTAGCATAGATCAGTCCCATCTCAATAAAGACCAGGGGCCCAAAATGAAGTTTTATGTAATTTCAACATGTATTTATATAATTTCAACATTTAAATAATTTCAAAACATTCTTTGAGGCTCCAAGGTTGAATGTTGATCTATTGAATCAAATGCTTTTTAAAACTATGTGAATAAACAAATAAATATCATCTTGTAATCTCTACACTTCTCAATCAATCAACAATATTTCTGTAAAGATATAGTGTGCTATAAAAAAATCATCTTCAAAATATTCCTGTTCCTATATCATATTTCCATCAAAGCAATCCTTTATTTGTACATAGGCCATTCTCATAAAGATATCATGTTTTTAGTGACACTCCTAAATGGTGAAAAATAGAAATAAAATCTAAATTCTTTGACTAAAAAATAAATAAATAAAATCATGTTAAATTCCACAAATGCACCATGCTCATGCCCATCTCTGAGAGCAATATAGAAAAGATAGCATGTAAGTTGTTGATGTCTTGCCTTGGTTTATTTTATAGAACCCTTCACATCTGGTTCCAACTTACCTTTTAGAGACTTATTTGCACATTATTTTCCTTCATGTCCTCTATGTTCTATCCAATTTGGCTACTTACTGTTCTCTAGAACACAAAATTCCATTTCCTGACTGTGCTTTTGTATAGGTCCATTTGTCACTAGTACTTGAAAGGTACTCTCTCCTCCTCTCCAGCTCTTGGAATCCTTGGTTTTCTTCCAGGCCACTTCCTACAGGAAGCCTTTCTAGTTGAAGTTCCCCAGTTGCTAATACTGCTGCCCTCGCTCTGAAAATCACTTTGTATATATTTTTAATTTAATATTCTGAATATGTATTGTTTTCTCCCATAAAAAATGTAAGCTACTTGAGGGCCAGGCTTATTTTGTTCTTTTTTCTTTTTTTCCTCAATACCTAGCACAGTGTCCAGAATGTAAAAAACATTTAATCATAAGTGCTTGCTGAACTAAATTGATTTGTATTTTCCATCTCTTTGGAAATATTTCTTTCTTTGATCAAAAATTAGTCCCTTGCTATTTAAATTGTGCACAAATTTCATCTGTATGTTTTTTTTCTGATTCAGCCATTTTTCTTAATTCCAACCTCTTAAGTATTGTTGATATTTCTTCATATAGTACAGAAAGTCCTGAGGATGTGCAGTCCAAATATGGTGGTTCCACTGCCATTAACGATGAAAACAGATTACTATAAAAATACTCTTTCATGTTTGTTTGCTGCTCTCCTTCCACTTTTACTTAGAACATCCTTGGGATGATATGGGTCAGCTGGTTCTTGAGTCAAATTTCCAACAGGCTTCTTTTTTCCTCAACTGCTGTTTGCTACTTTAGGAGGTGATGGTGGTCAGCCTTCTGTCACTTTAGTCTCTAATATATTTTTAAATGAGTTTATATTTTAAACTTCTGTTGCCCTTGGCTATCATATCTTCTCTCTTCTCAAGGATATTAAATATTTTCTGACTGAGGTGATTTCTGGTTTCTTTCAATATCCTTGTTGGGATGAATATTTGGGATCATCTGATTCCGGTACAAAAAGCTGTGCTGAACTTGGAGCTAAGGAACCTAGATTCGAATCTCTCTTCCAGTACTTACTATTTATAATGCTATCATGAATAAATAACTGCATCTCTTCTGAGATTGATTTCTTCACTTGTAAAACAAGAGTAACAATGCTTCAAGTTACCTGCTTCTCAGGACTATTGTGAGGAAAGAGCCTTGTAAACCTCAAACAACATAGAAATGTGAGTCATCATCATCATTAGTTAAACTTATGTAAGAAATGGTCAAAGTCAGTGATTTCACTTTTGTCATTTCCCATTTTTTTAAGTCCACAGTATAACTGTAGTCACATGCAATTTTGTCTTTATCTGTTTTCTGATTTTACGTTTACTACTTTAAAAATCAACTTTTTAATTATGGCTTTCCCCTAACTGGTCAATGTTATAAATATTCAGTCTATAGTCAGTCATTTCTGCCTATTAAGATAAAATTTATTTTTTTATGATGTCATTTAGTACTCAACACATCTAGGGACTTCCCTTCTTCTTTTTGAAGAATGCATTCATGATATACTGGGTGTGAGGCTTCTAAGTAATCAGTAAGACTCTGGTCTCTTTCATTTATTGATCTCAAACTGCATTTTCCAATTACTTTGTGCTGATCTTCCATATCTTTTTCTTTCTTTTTTGTGAGGCAATTGGGGTTAAGTGACTTGCCCAGAGTCACAGAGTTACTGAATGTTACGTGTCTGAGGCCAGATTTGAATTCAGGACCTCCTGACTCCAGAGCCCGTGCTCTACCCACTGCACCAGCTAGCTGCCCCCTTCCATAACTTTTTCATTAAAGTCACTAAGTGTTAATTTCTAATTTAACTTAGGTTGGATAAACTTATACTCATCACTGCTGCTGCTAGATGAGATGTGTAAAGATCTCACAAAATTGTCTTCTTTGGCCCCCTGATGAAATCAACAGCACCTGCTTCTTTATTTGCCTCTCTAAGGAGAATTTATGAGCTATCCTTCCATTTATCTGGACCTATCTTATGTCCTGGCACTGTCCATATTTCGCAGCAGCCAAATACCTTAAATGCCACCCTGCTGCCTCTACTCTAGCACCCTTTGAACTAGACCTCTAGGTGCCATGCCCAAGAGAAGCTAAGCTACTCAGTTTTGAAGTGTCCTGTGGATATGCTTTCCTGATTAGCCCACACAGCATTGTATATAGCTTTCCCCAGGCCCCTGAGCATACTTCACCCCAGCCATCTTCCTGCTTGCATGTACGTCCTCTCATTTTTTTTATCTCATGCTCTGGAAACAGTAATCAAATTGACACTACCATTGTTTCTGTAAAGGATGTGTCAACTGACTGTCCTATGATTATAACTACTATGCCTATGACTTCCAAGACAGAAACTCCCTTCCAGGGCCATGATAGCCTACAAGTGTTGACTTCTTCTCCCAGGGTAAAGGACAAAAACTATCCCTCTTTTATATGTTTATACTCATCACTTAGTATGTAGAACACAGTAAATTTAATGAATGTCTTATTTTTCATTCACCCATTCAATGTGATCCATTTCACTGAGCCTTGTGTCAATTTGTTGGTCATTGGATAAAGACTGTTTATTAAAAATCACTGAGGGAATCATAAAGACATTATATAGACAGAGTCAGTTGTTGTTGTTTGTCCTTTATTCTCAAAGAGGAACAAAGACATCACAAGGGTGAAGTCTTGACTTACAAGTGAATTGGATTTAAGAGAGGCAGGGCTGTGTAAAGTCATAAGCCTCAGTCCAGAGTCCTCCTCCGGAGGTCACTGGAGTCCAGTAGCAAGACACAGGTCAGGTTTACTGGTCCCAGAGACAGTGGAAGACCTTGGCCTTTTTAAGCTAAGGTCTTTCCCACTCAATCAGTGATTAAAGTTTAGGTGAGAATTGAGGCAAAAGAAGCCTAGTTTGACTTCACAAAAGAATGCATTTGGAAAAGGAAGACTCTGTTTCTGTCCAGAACAGAAACAATTGCTATTTACACTCACACTTTTACTGCTTAATGTCACTTTCTTATTTCCCATTTCATGGTCTGAAGTAATCTCCTTCATTTCTTCCACTTCTTCCTATGCATCTATCCCTACAACATTTGTTTTTACCTTGATGGTAGCATTTCAAAATTAAAACCACTATTGAACTTTGTCAATTTTCCTTTAGCAGAAGTTTTCCTGACTAAGTAGATTTATAGACAAGAAGATAGACCAAGGACATATGATTTCATTGATGTAAAGAACTCCTATCATGGAAACTTCCTCATCTAAATAGTTCAAAACCCTTGATAACTCAGTATATGAGTCCTGTGAAGCACATAAAGATTAAATAATTTGTCCAAGGTCATATCACTAGTATCAGATGCAGGATCTTCCCGGCTCCAAGTGCAACTATATCATACCCAAAGTGAGAAAGAGCATAGGAGGGCAGGGATTTTGCCTCATTAGCTTATATTCTAAGAGACTTGCTTCTTTCTGCCAGAAGGCATTCTTTTTTCTCCCCTGCAGAGTGCTACCCAACCAAAAGGTCTGATCCCTTATGTACCCCCTGAGCTGCCACCTCTAGAGACCTCTGGTAATCTAATTTACTCATTTCTCCTCCCTTTTGACCTGAGGATGAATTGCTTCTGATGAAGCACCCTGACCTGAGGGCCTGAGCTATGTCTAGGATCTACTAGGAGAGTAGCAGAAGATATGTGTGCCCTTCTCCAATAATGAACAGTCCTAGCACCTCCATTCCCTTCCTTCTCCGAAATTTTCCTCCAGGCTTTGCTTCTAGCTTTCAAGACTTTGACTCCATACCTGAGCTGCCTGAGCACCTGATCTCCTCACCCTGTTAGAGCTAGCTGTCCCTGTGACCATCTCACCCTGGAATGTCTCCATGCCAACTTCCCCCATTGGTGAGTTCCTCCCAAGCCTCCATTTTAAGGAGGAGCCTAGGCCCCTTCACCTCCTTTCTGGTTCTGCTTCTGACTTTGCTAACTTCAACACCATGATCCTGTATGGGTGCCTCCTTCTCCCTACTTTTCAAATCCTTTTGGTGTATTATCTTCCCTCATTAGATTGTAAGCTCCTTGAGGGCAGGGACTATCATTCCTTTTTCTTGTATTTGTGTCCCCAGTGCTTAGCACAATATCTGACATATAGTAAATACTTAATAATGGTTATGACCATGCTTTGCCTTACCTTGTCTTGCCTTCCCTTCAATTTAATTCCCCTTAATTCTGTCTCTTCATCTAATATTCTTTCTGTCTTCTTCTGCCCATTGAAACCTAGCTTCTTACTGATAACAAATCTCTCAGCACTCTCTCCAATACTAGCTCTTCCCTCTCTCACATTCCCTAATACAGAAGTGTGGCCTTCTAGGTCCTTGGGTGCAGTCTTTTGACTGAGTCCAAGTTTTATAGAACAAATCCTTTTATTAAGGGCATTTGTTCTGTGAAGTTTGGATTTAATCTAAGAGCCGCACTTAAGGAGCTAGAGGGCCACATGTGGCCTCGAGGCCTGCCCTAATACGTTGGACCATACCTCCTTTAAAGTGCGCTTCATCAAATCCAGATCCATTTCGCTGTCATCTCTGACCCTACGGATCACTCTCCCCATAATTACAGTACTTGACTCCAGTCTTACTCTCTTCTACACTTCTTGCCCCTTCAACACATCAGTCTCTCAGCCCCTCAATCTCTCCAACTCCCATGATCTGTGTCTCCAGTCTGTTTCAATACCTCAGGTACATACTTTAGACACCACCTCAGTCGCCATTCAACTTTTAGGATCAGTTATAAAACTGCAAAGGATTTCAGTAGCTATCTAATCTAATGCCCTCATTTGACAGATAACAAAACTAAGTTACAGAGAAGTTAAGTTACTTGCCCAATGTTACACAGGTGGTGTCAGAGGGAATATTTGAACCCAAATCCTCTGACTCCAGATTTAATATACTTTCCACCATGCCACACTTCCCCCTACCAATTAAAATTAGCAGTTGTTCTATAACCTACAGTTACAAAGAGCTATTTGAGGCACTGAGAGGTTAAGTGACCTTCCCAAAATCACATAGCCAGTATGTCTCAGACGCAAGATTTGAAGCCAGGTCTTCTGTGTCTAATATACATACATATATACGTACATACAAATATACATGAATACGTGCCCATTTATATGCAAATTCATTATTCATTCAAATTCATATATAGGATTCCCAAAAAAAAAAGTTAACAGCTTAAAACTTTGCTAACACTTTTGAGACATCATATAAATAGTCCAGCCCAAACCTGAAAAATAATTCCCTCTGCAACATACACAAATGATCATTTAACCTCTATATTTATTTATACATATCCTCATTTTCATCTCTGTGCCTTTACACTTTCTATATGTCTCTCCTAGAAAGCTATTCCCATTTTCCTTTGCCTATTTATTCCCTGAGGCCTGCACCAATTAATTCAATCTTTGCTAATAGTTTCCCTTCCCATTCTTTTAATTCCTCTAGCACAATATAATATATGCTACACAATTTAACCTTTGATTATTTATTGTCTTGTATTGTTTCCTAATGGCCTCATGTATACTAATCTTGCTCACCCAGAAGATCATTCACTTCTCAAAAAGAGGTCAGTTGGTAGATATATAACATTACACGCCTACTATGTCTTAGGCACTGTGTTAAGCCCTGAAAATAAAAAGAAAGTCAAAAATAGTTCCTGCCCTCAGGGAGCTCACATTCTTATGTGGGAGACAACATGAAAACAACTATATACAAAGAAGATATAGGCAGGATAAATTGCAATCAATAGAAAGAAGGCAGTAGTGTGAAGGGAAGGAATGTAATCATGTCACCTCCTTTTCTACTACCCACTTCCTGTCCTGCCCCTCTGAAACGTAGTTTGAGGATCAACAAATACTTGATGAAGACCAGGTTAGGACTGAAATATTTACCAAAAGTTCAATGAGCATTCCACAAAATGAATGAAATTTCCCAATAGTTAAATCTTTCTTCACTTACTGCTCTGTCCACCCCTTAATGGTGACCCTTAGACCAACTTGACCAGATATTGTCAATCCTCCCACTCATTCTCTTACTTGTTTTCATTTAGGATTTTTTTAAAGGAACATTTTTGTTTAGTCTTTTTCTCTTGTCAACATGTGTAAAAGAGGGTGGAAAAGAGGATCACTTATCTATTTCTCACAGATGCCAAGAGAAGACTCATACACACTGCCAAACCCACAATCTGGATTCACAAAATCAAATGTTGATTTTTTTTCCATGTATGAACTACCATAGAAGTGTAATATACCTTGAAGATGCTCAGGATAAACTATTTGAAAGGAATGAGGAGGGAGAAGCCAAGAATATTTTTCCAAGATTTGTTGTTTGCCCATCTTACCACAATGTTGGCTTCTGTAGAGACAGACACAAAAGGGCTGAACACAGGGGAGACTGTGGTTCCAAATAAAGCCAACTTTTCTTCCTTCTATGTACTGCTGCCAGTTTCAGATAACAGAGATCCTGGAACCACTACGTATCTAAACAAGCTCAGTTATTGTTATGAGTAGCAAAAACAAGTAATGTCTATCTAGAAAACTCTCCCCTCCCTGCCCTATGGACTAGCCATTGACACAAAAGGTGCTGCACAGCCATCAGACTGGGCTTTTGTATTAGAATATAGAAGAAATTATATCCACAGCATCTCTCATATAAGATTGCAGATCCAGAGTTAGAAGGAGCCTCAGAAGACATCTGATCTAATCCCTTTAGGCAATCAATAAGCACTTATTAAGCACCTACTATGTGCCAGAAACTGTCCTAAGCTCTAAAAATGACAGAGAGAGAGAGAGAGAGAGAGAAGAGACAGAAACAGAGATAGAGAGACAGAGAGAAAGAGACAGAGAGAGAGAAACAGAGATAGAGAGAGACAGGGACAGACAGAGAGAGAAAACAGAAAATAGTCTTGCTTTCAAGAGCTCACAACAAGCAAATAATTATATACACTCAAGCTATACAAATATACCCAAAAGGGAATAATTAACTGAGGGAAGACATTATAATTGAAAGCAGTTGGGAAAGACTTCCTGAAGGAGATGGGATTTTAATTCGGATGAGGAGGAAGAGCATTCTTCATGGAGGGAAAGAGAGGGGAATGAAATAAGCATGTATATAACACCTACTATTTGCCAGGCACTGTGCTAAGGGCTTTACAAATATTTGATCCTCACAACAAACCTGGGAGGTAGTACTGTTATTATTCCCATTTAACAGTTCAGAAAACTAAGGCAAACAGAGGTTAAGTGACTTGTCCAGGGTCATGGAGCTATTAAGCATCTGTGAAGCACTCCATCCACTGCACCACCTAGCTACTCCTAGGTAGAACAATAAGGAGGTCCAAGTCACTGAATCCAAGAATACATGTTAGAGAGTAAGGTGAAAAAAACAATGCAAAGGTAAGGAGAGGTTATGTTTTGAAGGACTTTAAATGCCAGAGAATTTTGTGTTTGATCCTGAAGGGAGTCACTGAAGTTTTTGGGAGAGGAGGGGAAGGTGACATGGTCAAACAAATAATAAGAAGCAAAACTGAAATTTGAAACCAGGCCCTGTGACGCCAAATCCAGCACTCTTACCATTTTGCTATGCTCAGACTCTTAGGGAGTCGCCCAGAAGCACCAAAAGGTTAAGTGACTTGCCATAGACTCAGAGTCTCACAGAAAGTTTGTCAGAGACCAAAGTTAACCCCAGATCTAATATCTAGAGAGGACCAACACTCCCAATGTACAGTGGTACTAAGTACCATACAAGTAGTGAGCATCAGAGATAGGGTTTGAATCCAGGTTCTTTGATTGGAGTCAGATTGGTCAAATAGGACTTTCTAGAATACACTTTTCAAATGAGTTTTAGGTTGTTAAATCACAAGACTGAACATGAACATGATCCAATTCTTAGTTTGGTCATCTTTAGGCAATTCTTTTCAAGAAAGTTACAAATGAAAACCAGGGGAAAATTCTGAATTTATTTTTAAATTCCAAGAAGAACCACAAAATCAACAGCTTCTTCTCCAACTGACAATTAACCATGAAAATATCACAATCAAGAGAGTCACAAATAAAGGGAGTCCATGGAGGGATGAAACAAAATACCAACACTATAATGAAATAGTATTCCCCATGCAATGTCTGCTGGGAGCATGTTTTCTTTTACTTAGAAAATGTCCTCTTGCAAAATCCCTAAAGGTTATGAGGCAGTTAGACCATCTGCTCTTGCATGTTGTGATAAGATTTTTTGTATAGACTGCCTTGTCAAAGGTCAGCTTCATTAAAGATAAGAAAATAAACCATGCACTAGGAACTGAAGGAAGTATTTGCTAGCTCTACTCTCATGAAAATATTTCCCCCTGTGGTTGAAGAGAACCTTGTAGCTTCAAACAAAGAGAAAATGGCCTCTATTCATCAGACAGGTCAACAAAATATCCCCAAACTGAAAATTTCATTGTAGATATTAGAAATTGATGTTACAATAAAATAACACCGAGGACTTGACAAATATATGTTTATTATATATATATGTGTGTTTGTGTGTGTGTGTGTGTGTGTGTATGCATACACACATATATTCTTTAGAAACTCTAAAAGGTTCATAGAATAGTAGGACATGTAGTAAAGTGACTTGCCTAAAGACACTTGCAATGCATCAGAGCAGGAATTCCAACTTAGGTCTTCTGGCTCCAAGTTTAAAGCCCTTTGCACTGCAGCCAGTGGCCTTTTATATCATTCTACCTTGATGTTGATTGTTAATATAAACACATGACTTATCTAGTAAATTGTAAGCTCTGTGGAAGGAAGAACAGAAGACTGTAGCATGATGTGTTTTTTTTTAACTCCACAACCTAACATATAATAGACACAATAAACATTCATTTAACAAATATGAGGATACATAACTTGAATAGCAAAGACCATTCCATAAAAATAAAAACTAAAAGAGAAACAAATTTTAATTTATTGTTTATTCATCTTCAACATTCTTTTCTTCTTAAATTTTGAATTCCAAATTCTCCCTCTCTTTTACTCTTCCCCTACGCACTGAGAAGGCAAACAGTATGATATCAATTATACATGTCAAATCGTGCAAGCACATATTTCCATATTAGCTGTATTGCCAAAAAAGGGTAAGAAAACTAAAGAAAGTGATGAAATTATAATTCAACTGGCATTCAGAGTTCATCAGTTCTGTTTCTTGAGGTGGATAACATTTTTTTATCATGAGTATTTTGGAATTGTCTTGGGTCATTGTATTGATCAGAGTAGCCAAGTTTTTCACAGTTGATCTTCATTACAACATTGCTGTTACTGTGTACAATGATCTCCTAGTTCCACTCACTTCACTTTGTATCAGTTCATATATGTCTTGTCATGTTTTTCTGAAACCACCCACTTCATCATTTCTTATAGAACTACAGTACTCCATCACAATCATGTGCCACATGTTCAGCCATTCCCCAATTGATGAGTATCCCCTACATTTCCTATTAATTGCCACTACAAAAAGAGTTGCTATAAATATTTTTATAAATAGGAGTCCTTTTCTTCTTTTTTTTTAATCTCTTTGGGATACAGACCTAGTAATGGTCTCTAAATTTTCTATTCCATTAAATATCCATTTTCACTCTGAAGGATTATACTCAGTTCTACTGGGTAAGTTATTTTTGTAATCCTAACATTTTGCCTTCTGGAATATCATATTCCAAGTCCTCTGTTCCTTTAATGTGGAAGCTGCTAGATCCTGTGTGAGCCTGACTATGGCTTGGAATATTTGATTGATTTGGAATAATATTGAAGTCTTCTTCTTGAAGTCTTTTCTCTTTGACCTGGAAACTCTGGAATTTGTCTGTAAGGTATCTGGTAGTTTTCATACCAGGATCTCTTTCAGGAAGTGATAAGTGGATTCTTTCAATTTCTTTTTACCTTCTGAATCTAAGATATTGGAGAAGTTTTCCTTGATAATTTCTTGAAATATGATGTCTAGGTTCTTTCATTGATCATAGCTTTCAGGTAGTCCAATAATTCTTAAATTACCTATCCTCAATCTATTTTCCAGGTCAGTTGTTTTTTATAAGTAGATATTTCAAATTTTCTTCTATTCCTTTCATTCTTTTAACTTTATTTTATTGTTTCTTGATGAAGTCATTAGCTTCCACTTGCCCAATTCTAGTTTTTAAGGAATTATTTTCTTTTTTTATATTATGGTAATTTTTATTTTTTTTTGTTTTCAACATTTACTTCCACAAGATTTTGAGTTCCAAATTTTCACTCCATCTCACCCCTCCTCCCACCCCAAGATGGCATGCATTCTGAATACCCCTTCCCCTAGTCTGCCTTCCCTTCTATCTCTCCCTCCACTTCTCTTATCCCCTTCCCTTTCAATTTTCCTGTAGGGCAGGATGGATTTCTGTACCCCATTTCCTGTATTTCTTATTTCCCAGTTGCATGTGAAAACATTTTTTTTAAACATGTGTTTTTAAAACTTTGGGTTCCAAATTTTCTCCCTTCCTACCTCCCCACCCACCCTCATTGGTAAGGCAAGCAACTAAATATAGGTTATATATGTGCAGTTATACAAAACACTTCCATAGTAGACATTATGTGAAAAACTAACTCTATTTCCCTTAATCCTATCCCACCTGCCCCCATTTATTCTATTCTTTCTTTTGACCCTGACCCTCCTCGGAAGTACTTGCTTCTGATTACTCCCTTTCCCAATCTGACCTCCTCTCTATCATCCCCCTACTCCCTTGTCACCCCCCATTTTCCTGTAGGGTAAGACAGATTTCCATACACAATTGAGTGTGTATGTTATTCCCTCCTTAAGTCAAATTCTATGAGAATAAGATTCACTCATTCCCTCTCACCTTCCCCCATTTCCCCTTCACTGTAAGAGCCTTTTCTTTTCTGGTTTTTTTTTTGTGAGATAATTTAACCCGTTCTACATCTCCCTTTCTCCTTCTCCTAGTATAACCCTCTCTTACCCCTTAATTTTATTCTCCAGATATGACCCCTTCATTTTCAACTCAACCTGTACCCTCTATCTATCTATCTATATCTATATATACGTACATATAATTTTTTCCCCTCCACCTACCCTAATACTGACAAAGGTCTCATGAGTTACAAATATCATCTTTCCATGCAGGAATGGAAACAGTTCAACCATAATAAGTCTTTTATGATTTTCTCTTTCCTGTTTACCTCTTCATGTTCCACTTAAGTCTTATATTTGAAAATCAAATTTTCTATTCGGCTCTGGTCTTTTCATCAAGAATGCTTGAAAGTCCTCTATTTCACTGAATGACCATTTTTTCCCTTGACTCAGTTTTTCTGGGTAGGTGATTCTTGGTTGTAATCCTATCTCTTTTGCCCTCCGTAATATTATATTCCATGCCCTGCATTCCCTTAATGTAGAAGCAGCTAAATCTTGTGTTATCCTGATTGTGTTTCCACAATACTTGAATTGTTTCTTTCTGACTGCTTGTAATATTTTTTTTCCTTGACCTGGGAACTCTGGAATTTGGCTACAATATTCCTAGGAGTTTTCCTTTGGGGATCTCTTTCAGGAAGAGATCGGTGGATTCTTTCAATTTCTATTTTGCCCTCTGGTTCTAAAATATCAGGACAGTTTTCCTGGATAATTTCTTGAAAGATGATGTCTAGGCTCTTTTTTTGATCATGGCTTTCAGATAGTCCAATAATTTTTAAATTCTCTCTCCTGGATCTATTTTCCCAGGTCAGTTGTTTTTCCAATGAGATACTTCACATTGTTTTCTAATTTTTCATTCTTTTGGATTTGTTTTACACTGTCTTGATTTCTCATAAAGTCACTAGCTTCCAATTGCCCTATTCTAATTTTTAAGGAAGTATTTTCTTCAGTAAGCTTTTGGACTTCCTTTTCCGTTTGGCCAATTTTGCTTTTTAGGGCATTCTTTTCCTCATTGGCTTTTTGGACCTCTTTTGCCATTTGGGTTAGGTTATTTTTTAAGGTGTTATTTTCTTCAGTATTTTTGGGGTCTCCTTTAGTAAGCTATTGACTTGTTTTTCATGATTTTCTTGCAAAACTCTCAGTTTTTCCCCTACTTCTCTTACTTGCTTCTCAAAATCCCTTTTGAGCTCTTCCAAGGCCTGGGACTGATTCATATTCTTCTTGGAGGCTTTGAATTTAGGATCTTTGGCTTTGTTGTCTTCTTCTGGTTGTATGTTTTGATCTTCTTTGTCACTAAAGTAAGATAACATAGTCTGATTCTTTTTGTGCTGCTTACTCATGATCCCGGCCAATTACTTGAGTTTTAAACTCTTTGTTAAGGTAAAAGTCTGTTTCCAATGTGGAGAATGTACTGTCCCAAGCTTTGGGGGTTTGTGCAGCTGTTTTCAGAGATGCTTCTAGGGACCTGAAAATTTTCAGTTCTTCCAAGGTGCTGTGATAAGGGGCGAGGTGTTTCCTCTCTGTCATCACAACAAGCTCCACCACATCAGTGTTTCTCCTCGCCCCAGGACAGCCCCTCGGAACTGTGACCCAGATCCAAGCATGGGCAAAGCAAGAGATTCCTGTCTCATCACTGGCAAAGAGATCCCTGCATTCCCCCTCTGATCAGCCACCCGATTCCCCCTCAGTCTGTGGGCCAGAAACTCAGGAAACAGCCACCACCCTGGGCTGCACTCGGGATTTGCGGCTGGGATCTAGCTTCTCTCTCTCACCACAGTCACAGACTTTTCCCACTGACCTTCTAAGTTGTCTTTGGCATTTGTGGGTTGAGAAGTCTGGAAACTGCCACAGCTGACTGTGATTCAGTCCTCTAAGGCCTGCTCCAGGTTTGCTGAGGTCTGTGCCAAACTATGCTCCTCTCCCTGCCCGGTGCAATATACCTTTCTGATCAACCATCCAGGCTGTCTTTGGCTGGAAATTTGTTTCACTCTGTCTTTTTGTGGGTTCTGCTGCATTAGAATTTGTTTAGAGCCATTTTTTATAGGTATTTGGAAGGGTTTGGGGGGAGAGCTCAAACAAGTCACTGCTTTCCCTCCACCATCTTAGCCGGAATTATTTTCTTCAGTGAGTTTTTTTTTAACCTCTTTTTCCGTTTGGTCTATTCTGCTTTTTAAGTTCTTTTCTTCAGAGAATGTTTGTGCCTCTTTTACTATTAGGCCAATTATGTTTGGGGAATATTGTTTTCTTCAGTATTCTTTGTGCCTGTTTTACCAAGCTGTTAATTGTCTTCTCATAATTTTCTTGCATCAGTCTCATTTCTTTTCCCAATTTTTCTTCTACTACTTTTATCTCTTTCTTTAACTTTTCCAGAAATTCTTGTAGAGTTTGGGTCCAATTAGTATTTTTCTTTGAGGTTTTGTTTGTAGTTGCTTTCACATTGTTGTCTTCTTCTGAGTTTATATCTTTGTCTTACTTGCCACTATAGTAGCTTTTTTGACCAAGTTTTTGTTGTTGTTGTTGTTGTTGTTTACTCATTTCCCCTTCCTATTTCTTGACTTTAAAATTTATATTAAAGTTGGGCTCTGCTTCCCTTGCAGTAGGGAGGCATTGTCCCAAGTTTCAGCCTTTTTCATACTGCTATTTTTAGAGCTAGTTCTGGAGGTCTGTAACTTATTGATGCTTTCAAGGTGTTGTGATCCTGGGAGAGATGTGATCACTGCTGTCCTGGTCTGTGCTGTGGTCTTTACCCAAGAAGGACCCCTGCTCCCCTCCAGTCACAAGTGTTAGCTCTCCTCTTAGCCTTGATATTGAAACCAGGGCCCCTGCTCCCTCACCAGCACTCCTTACTGCCCTGGAATTACTGTCTAGAACTGCTTATGGTCAATGAATTTGCCAATCAGCACCAGCTATACCCAGTGCCAGCAAAGGGTCTCCTGTAATCTCTTTTATACCAGTTGCCCAACTCCCTTGCCATCTCTGGGCTGAGAGCTTTTGAAGCTGCCATGGCTATCACACACCTACACTCTAAACAGGCTTCCACCTCAGTAATTGTAGATCCTTCCAAGTATTCTTAGGCCAAAAATGTCTCACCCTAACCTTTTGTTGTCTTTTCCACTCTAAAATTTGAATTGAGGTATTATTTTAAAGTTATTTGGAAGGGAATGTTGAGAGAGTTCAGCAAGGTTGCTGCCTCTAATCTGCCACCCTGGCTCTGCCTCCCAAAAGAGAAACTTATGATAAAACTTTCACAGCTATGAGTAGGTGCCATATTTTTTAACCAAAGGTCAGAGACAACTATAAAAGATAAAATACAGGAACCAGGAAAAACTTCTGTCCAAACAAAATTAGTGTACCTCAGATGAGAAATAAAGTGGTAGAATTGGAGGAAAAAAATCTTTGTATCAAATTTCTCTGGTAAAGTTTTGGTATCCAGCATATAAACAATGAAGACATATATATTTGTATGACAGATATATGCATGTAGATATACCATTCCCCAAAAGATAGAGACCAAAGGATATGAATAGTTCTTAAAACTATTAAAACTTAAAACTATTAAAAAGCTGTATTAAAAATGTTCCAAGGGGTGGAGTCAAGATGGCAGAGTAAAAGCAGTTATTTGTTGAGTCCTCCCCCAAACTCCTCCAAAAACTTGTAAAAAATGACTCTAAACAAATTCTGGAGCAGCAGAACCCACAAAAAAATACAGTGAAACAAATTTCCAGCCCAAGACAACCTGGATGATTGATAGTAAAGGTCTGGGAGAGGAGTGTAGTTCAGCATGGGTCATGTCAGCAAAGACGGGGCCTCAGTGAATCTAGAGCAGAGCTCAGGGGACCGAATCACTGGAAGCTATAGTGGTTTCCAGACTTCTCAACCCAAAAATGACAAAGACAACTTAAAAGGTCAGTGGGAAAGGTCTGTTGCACCTGGGTGAGAGAGGAGCAGGTCCAGCCCTGACCCTAGCATAGCCCTAGGACAGAAGAAGCAGGGGCTTCTTCCAGAGCTCTCAGTCCACAGACAGTAAGGTGATCAAACAACTGATCAGAAGGAGATTACAAGGATCTATTTGGTGGCATAGAGGTAGGATTCTGTTGCTTTGCCCATACTTGGGTGTGGGTCACAGTCTTGGGGAGAGGAAGAACACTAGCATAGCAGAGCCTTTGGTAGCAATGAAGAAGGAACCCTCCTCTCCATTCTAGGGCAGAAAAGAGTGCTTGCGGCCACTCAGAGACCAAAGCACAGGCCAGGAGGGGAGTAAACACCTCTCCTTAGATCATACCACCTTGGAAGAACTGAAAACATACAGATCCCTAGAAGTATCTCTGAAAAGTTATATAAAACTCCTGAAGCTTGGGACAGTACACCTTCCACATTGGAAGCAGAGCTCTACCTTGACAAAGAGTTAAAAAGTCAAGTAATTGGCTGGGAACACAAGCAGGCAGTAGAACAAAACTCATAGAATCTTACTTCAGTGACAAAGAAGATCAAAACCTACAACCAGAAGAAGACAACAAAGTCAAAGCTCCTACATCCAAGGCCTCCGAGAAAAATATGAATTGGTCTCAGGCCATGGAAGAGCTCAAAAGGATTTTGAAAATCAAGTAAGAGAAGTAGAGGAAAAATTGGGAAGAAAAATGAGAGTGATGCAAGAAAATCATGAGAAAAGAGTCAACAGCTTGGTAAAGGAGACATAGAAAAATACTGAAGAAAAATAGCACCTTAAAAAACAGAGTAGTCCAAATGGCAAATGACGGCCAAAAAACCAATGAGGAGAAGAATGCTTTAAAAAGCAGGATTGGTCAAATGGAAAAGGAGGTCCAAAAGCTCACTGAGGAAAATTATTCCTTAAAAATTAGAATGGAGTAAATGGAATCCAAAGACTTCATGAGAAATCAAGAAACAATCAAACAAAACCAAAAGAATGAAAAAATAGAAGATAATGTGAAATATCTCATTGGAAAAACAAGTGACCTGGGAAATAGATCCAATAGTGATAATTTAAAAATTATTGGACTACCTGAAAGTCATGATCAAAAAAAAGAGCCTAGACATCATTTTTCAAGAGACTATCAAAGAAAACTGTCCTGCTATTCTAGAACTACAGGGTGAAAAAGAAATTGAAAGAATCTATCAATCACCTCCCGAAAGAGATCCCAAAATGAAAACTTTCAGGAATATTATAGCCAAATTCCAAAGTTTCCAGGTCAAGGAGAAAATATTGCAAGCAGCCAGAAAGAAACAATTCAAGTATTGTGAAAACACAATCAGGATAACACAAGATTTAGCAGCTTCTACATTAAGGGATCAAAGTGCTTGGAATATGATATTCTGGAAGTCAAAGGAGCTAGGATTGAAACCAAGAATCACCTACCCAGCAAAAGTAAGTGTAATCAATGAGGGGAAAAAATTGGCATTCAATGACATAGAGGAATTTAAAGCATTCTTGAGAAGCCAGAGCTAAAGAGAAAATTTGACTTTCAAATACAAGACTCAAGAGAAGTGTGGAAAGGCAAACAGGAAAGAGAAATCATAAGGAACTTGTTAAAGTTAAACTGCTTACATTCCTACATGGAAAGATGACATTTGTAACTTGTGAGATCTTTCTCATTATTAGGGTAGTTAGAGGGAATATATATAGACAGAGGGCAGAGGGTGAGTTGAATATGAAGGGATGATATCTAAAAAACAAAATTAAGGGATGAGAGAGGAATGTATTGGGAGAAGGAGAAAGGGAGAGGTAAATGGGGTAAATTATCTCACGTAAAAGAGACAAGAAAAAGCTTTTACAGTGGAAGGGAAGAGGGCAGGGGGAGGTGAGAAGGAATGATTGAACTTTACTCTCATAGTGTTTGGCTTAAGGAGGGAATAACATACACTCCCAATTGGGTATGGAAATCTATCTTACCCTACAGGAAAGTAGGAGGGAAGGGGAGAAAGGGAGGGGTGATAGAAGGGAGGGCAGATTGGTGGAGGGAGTAATCAGAATCAAACACTTTTGAGGAGGGATAGGGACAAAGGAGAGAATAGAATAAATGGGGGGTGGAGTGGGATAGGAAGGAGGGAAATATAGTTAGTCTTTCACAACATGGCCATTATGGAAGTGTTTTGCATGACTGCATATGTATAGCCTATGTTGAATTGCCTGCCTTCTCAATGAGGGTGGGTGGCGAGGAAGAAAGGGAGAGAATTTGGAGCTCAAAGTTTTAGAAATGAATGTTAGAAATTGTTTCTGCATGCAACTGGGAAATAAATACATAGGCAATGGGGTATAGAAATCTATCTTACCTACAGGAAAATAGAAAGGGAAGGGGGTAAGAAAAAGGGGAGTAATAGAAGGGATAACAGATTGGGTAAAGGGGGAATCAGAATGTAGTCCATCATGGGTTGGGGGAAGGGAGGGATGGGGAGAAAATTTGAAACTCAAAATCTTGTGGAAGTGAATGTTGAAAACTAAAAATAAATAAATAAACTGGGGAAAAAATAAAAGTGCTCCAAATTACAAAATAATATAAGAAATGTAAATCAAGACAACCTTGAGGTTTTACCTCACATCCTGAAAATTGGTAAAGATGACAAAAGATGTGAAAAGTAAATGTTAAAGAAGTTGTGGGAAGATAGTCACATTAATACA
>NW_020949613.1:24032994-24043020 GCF_900497805.2 Vombatus ursinus
AAAAGTAAATGTTAAAGAAGTTGTGGGAAGATAGTCACATTAATACATAGTTAGAAGAGCTACAATTTTGGAAAGAAATTTGGAATTTTATGAAAAGAAGTAACTTAAATGTCTATACCATTTAACCTAAAGTTTACATTACCGGGTATAAGGAAACCATGACAAAAAGAAAATCATCAAACATGCTAAAATATTTAAAGTGACAGTTTTTTGTGGTAGTAAAGAATTTAAGAAAAAAAAAAAGGAAATGCCCACGGATTGGAGAATGGTTAAACAAATCAACATAATGGAATATTATTAGTGTATTATAAGAAATGATGTGTGTGATGAATACAGAAAAGCATGGAAACATTTATATGAACTGATGCAGAGTAGAGGAACTGGGGCAAAAAAGCAATATATGCAATGACTACAACAATATAAGTGGAAAGAACAACCACCAAAAAAAAGTAAATGATGCAAAATTGCAAAGTGTAAGCATGGCTTAAAAGAGAGATACAAGAGGACATCTCCACCTTACTCCATCTGCTTTGCAAAGGCCTATGAGTGTGGTACACTGCATATATTTTCAGACTTCTATGATGTATTGATCAGTTTTGTTGACTATGTTGATTTTTTTCTCTTCTTTTTCTTTTTTGTTTTAAATAAAATGTTATTTGTGATAGCTCTCCATGAAAGGAAGGGAGAGAGATATAGGGCGAAATGTCATGATATAAAACATAAAATACAACAATAAAATTTATTTTAAATAAACAAAAATGAAAAAAGGATCATTAATTTAGAATTGAAAAAGACAATAGTTGAAAAGGACATCCTGTTCAACCTCTTCACTTTCTAATCAAGAGACTGAGGCTCATGGAGGTTGTGACTTAATAAATTACTCTTTTAAACACACTACATATGACTCAAGGGCACTGGCATGCTGGTAAATGTTTAGCAACGGACTCTGAAAATAAATATATATACAAGATATTTTAAGCTTAATCTACATTATTATCATTTTCTCCATCTCTTTCTTAAGTCTTAACAATCTTCAAAACAATAAATCAAGCCCTGATTTGTAGTATTTGTCAATTTCCAAGGTGAGAAGGCTTACACTAAATATTTCACAATCAGTTCTCGCAAGTCAATTCAAGCTGGCTCCAGAACACCCTTGTTTAAGGAACATGGTCTTCTCTGCAAGCTATCCTCCATTCCTCAGTTTCTAGACTTTTTTTCACTTTCTCCCCAGCAGCCTTCTTATCCTATGGATCTCTCTCCTGATTTGTGAGTCCCTGGCCTAGACAACTATTTCATAGGTTTCCCAGATCATGCTTAATTTACTTCTGACTCCACTTGTCCTCTCACTGGAATTTTTTAACCTCCTCCCTAGCAGTTCCTCCCACTTTGTAAATATGCTTCCCCCCACCTTTTCTAGATCCTTTCTATGAATTGCCTTCTCCGTTAGAATATAATCTCCTTGAAGGCAAACACTGTCTTTTTCGCGTGAATTAAGAACAGTCTCTGGCACTTAGTAAGCACTTAATAAATAAATACTCCATCTATCTATCCTCTTACCTCCAAATTTCTTTTCTCTTTTTTGCTTCTCCTCCCACCAAAACCCTCCTCCTTTCCTATGGTTCATTACTTGTTTCATTTCAGTAAATAAACATTTATTAATCACCTACTATGTGCCAGGCACTGTGCTAGGGAGTTGTGATATTTTTTAAAAAGGTAAAAAATATTCAAAGAGCTCACAGTCTGATATATACTAGTCTCATTTAAGCAATAGAATAATTCTTTCTCAAGCGGAAGAAAGTATGTCACCTGCTTCTCTGTTATTTCTGACCACCACCCTCCATCATAGTTTATCCTTTCACTTGTGGCCTTGATCCTAGGGCCAGACTCTCTTAATTATCCCCTCTCTTTAGAATCTTGAGGCTTTCCTTCTCTAGTGACTCCTTCCCCTTCTGCCTTTAAACGTGTAGAAGTCTCACATATCTTGAAAAGAAAACAAAAAAAACCTTCACTTGACCCTGCTGACCCCTCACACTGCCATCTGATTTTAATCCTCTTTTTCAAGCTGAAATTTCTAAAATAAGAGAGCTACTGTGACTACCACTCTGGGCAGGGGTGAACCTGTGGTCTCATGGCTGCATGTGGCCCTCTAGGTCCTCAAGTGTGGCCCTTTGACTGAATCCAAACATCACAAACGATTCATTCTATGAAGTTTGGATTCAGTCAAAGGAACCTAGAGGGCCTAGAGGACCTAGAGGGCCACATGTGGCCTCAAGGCCCCAGGGTCTCCACCCTTGGTGTAGAGAATACTGAGTACAACACTGCATATCTGCATAAATAAGGGATAGAGTTGGTGCCAGAGCTTCTTGGGAGAGAGACTCACATGGTTCCAGATACTCTTCAGGAGAGACATATAGAGAGAGAAGCTGTAGATATATAGGGGAAGCTGGCTTCTCAACATGTCTCTTATTTCAAGCTGGCTTCCCTAGATGCTGCTGGAATGGATATCTTTGGGTAAAATTAGACCCTTTGTCCTGATGTTAGCTGAGATTTTATTTGGGATATTCTCATTTATATAACTTTCTTGCTGTTTGCTTGGAAAAGGGGTAGAGAGTAAGGTGGAGAAAAAGAGAATGAGCATTTATTAAACACTTACTACTTGCCAGGCACATAAGCAATTAAGCACTTTACAAATATTATTTCATTTGATAATGGGTTTACTCACTATACATGACTGTCTTTTGTATAACGAGCATTGGATTAGAAGAAGCTCAGTTAAGAGTTTTTCATTGTTGTTGTTGTTCAGCCACCAGTCATATCTGACTCTTTGTGAATTACTGTCCCACTTAAAAGAGACCACAGAAGCATCTTTCTCCTTAAATTCTTAAACATTGTACCCTTAGCCCATAGACATGGGGGAGCAGGACGTGGGGGCAGGGAAGAAGGAGGTAGGAGGAAGATAGATATAATTCTAACCTGATATCCCTCTCAGAGACTACGGAAAAGAGATCTCAGACTCAGGGTACTCTTGGGGCCTACCTGCCTTAACCCCTCAGGTAGCCTATAGGCAGGAATCTTAGCTGTTCTTTTCCTCCCTGCAGAAGTGGATCACTCTTCAGAGAGGGAGAGAGAGAGAGATCCATGCCACCCATAAGCTGTATCTGTACAGTAGACAACTCATCTGGATATACATATTTTACATATGGACCCACCTATTTTGTAATAGGTCAATCAATCAAAGATAATTTGAGAAGGGATAGGGCAATTACAAGTAGGAAGAGATTTATTGAAGAAATGCACTGATTTACTGAGAACACTTCAAGGAAGTCTCCTTCCATAAAAGAAGCTAGGGACCCTAGAAGGTGGAAATGTGGATATTCCAAGTGTGGGAGGTGAGAGATGGCAATTCACATTTGCTAAACAGCAAATAGGCCAGTTTGGCTGGATAGTAGAGAGTATGAAAGGGAATAAGATGAAATAAGTTTGGAAAGATAGTTTGGAACCAGATTGGGGAGGGCTTTGAATGCCAGTCTCTAAATATTAGCCTTGAACTCTCTTCCAAGTTCCTGTTCCACATTTTCAACAGCTTGCTTTATGTTTCAATTTGGATATCCTGCTATCACCTCAACCTCAACCTAAATCCAAGCCCATAACAGATTTTAAAAGGCAGAAAGAGCCTTGAAAAACAACTAGTGCATCCCTCCCCACTCATTTTACATAAGGATAATCTGTGACATAGAAAAGGAAAGTGACTTGCCGTAAGTAGGTCATGTTAGCTGCAGAGCGGAAGTTTCTGACTCCAACCTCCTTTTACTTCTTTATTGTATCTTACTCCCCTTCACAAATTCTGGTTAGAGGCCAAACGGGCCTGCTTACTATTCTTCCCTCAAGACACTCCATCTTTGCACAAGATGCCCCCTATTCCTAGGATGGCCTCCAGCCTCAACTCTGTCTCTTGGAATCTCCAGCTTCCTTCAAAGCTCAGCTCAAGCACTATCTCCTGCTCAAGGCCTCTCAGGCGCTAGTGCCTCCCCATCAAAATTACTTTTTATTCATTTTGTATATTGCATAGACTTTATATTTTGTACATGTATATATGTTATCTCTATAGTGGAAGCTCTCTGAGAGCAGAAATGCCTTCATTTTTTTTCTTGGCATCCCCAGCACTTAGCACAGAGTCTAGAACACAATAGGCCCTTTTAAAATGTTGATCAATTGATCATCTTTCTTCCTCTATTTTCTCTTCCCTCCATTCCCCCCCCAAAAAAATCACAAAAAAGGACTCCTCCTACCTTGGTTCCCAATTTCTGTTACTGATACCATCATTCTTCCAGTAACCAGACTCAAAATCTTCAAGTTATCTTTGACTCTCTTCTCTCCCTCACCCACTCCTTCATTCTTTATTAGATCGATCATCACATCCTATCAATTCTAACTTTAGAATCTCTGACATCCATCTGTCCTCTTTGCTGTTATCTGACTTCAAGTTTCTATCACTTCATAGACGGCCCATTGTGATAGCCTGCAGGCTCTCTCAGCTCCAGCTCAGTGCTTAATGCCATATAAATCTTCCTACTACACCTCATTTGTGACTCATGAAAAACAATCATTGGATCCCTAAAGGATCAAGACCAAAAACTCATATGTCTCTAGTATTGTGGCTTTCTCCATGTGGATCACAGGGAGGCAAGAATAGATACTTCTAGCTTCTCCTCCCCCTTACTCTTCTACATGGGACACTTTAATTCCTGCCAGGAGGAGAAGCAAGAGGTCCAGACCAGAACTTTTCTCAGACAGAGGGGTTACTGGATTAGAATTATACCTATCTGCTCCCTTAAATATTATTAGTCTAGAAGATTCAATTTTGGGGTTCAAACTAAATATTAATGAGGAAGTGGGGATCCCAAGCTTTATATCCAAAGCTCTACTTCCTTTATACCAAAAGAACATATATAGTAAATTATAAAGAAATCTACTTATCCAAGTCTGTAGAAAACAGAAATTAGAGAAAGTGCATATTATACTTACATGAAAATATATAATAAACAATATAATTTGGAGGAATTCTCCTTTGGGAGCAAAATACCTCAGTTCAACCAAGAAAAAGAGTCCCATATATTCCCTAAGGGGAAAATTCCCCAATGTTTCTAGAGTAGCAAGCTGGGAACAAGGACATAATCAAAGGTATACATGTTGATTTCTTTCCAGAGTCTTTCTCTCCCTTCAGGGACCTGAAAAGAGGTTAGCATCATGGATCTTCTGTCTCAAAATTGGAAGCCAAAAGAACCTGTAATCTCTCTTCTCTCCCACTCTCATTAACTCTGCCTCACTCCTCACTACGGTGTGAGGAATTGATCTCTACCAATGACAAGAGAGTCCCATACCAATGGGCTTTGGCATTCAGGTTATATTCCTCCCCTGGGAGAAAACTATTTTTCAATCCTTTGAAAAGATCAGCTGGCAACAAGTCCCAAACTTGTAACTATACAGTATAAACACAAACATCAGTGTTTTGAAATGTCAGCTTTTTTTAAAAAAATTAGTACTTAATTTGTGAAACAAAACAAACATTTCCATAACATAGTGTAATAAAACAGATGATTGCACATGAAACAAACATACATAACTACATAGAAGAAATAACACATACACATTTCAAAAGTACACGCATATCCATAATACACAGCAATCGAACAAAAGCAATGAACAAAGCATGTCTAATGAACAAAGCAAAGTTAGCTAGTTGCAACAATAATGCTATCAATAGGCCTATATATAAAATACATCTTAACTATAAGTAGTAAGATATACACAAAACAATTAACAGACATTGCGACAGCATGAACATAGCGCAAAACATGAACATAACAGCAAAATAAGAAAAAAACATACTTAAACATTCAGTAATTCAAAAGTACAGCAATAAATAAATGCAATTACATTCAAAGTACATTTTATATGGGCAATCTCTAGTATTGTCACACACACACACACACACATATGTAATCATATCTTCAGGTTTACTTGTAGCATCATAAGTTAGCCTAGTAGCTGATCTAATAAGCCTAGTTCTCCTGTCACTGATCTCTCTGCTCCTATACCAGAGTTAGTAGTTGGAATGGGCTGATCATCAGAATCATTATAGATTTGTTTGTCTATACTTGGGCTGGCAGCCAGGTCAAGTTGATTATTAGCATGTTGCTGCTCTGTGGGATGGAATCTGTACCCTATTGCACCTATAACCATTTTGGACAGAAGAGAGCTGCCTTCTGGATTCAATGTACCTATCTGTAATAATATCCACAGCCTCCTTCACTGGGTGCATCACTTTCAGTGCCTATATGCGGATCAGAAAATCTTTTGCCCAGATGGCAAGCAGTCTCTTTTCCTCACCTTTGCCTAGGTGAGTGTCCATCAGTTCTCTGCTCGTTAAAAAATTCAGCTACCTCTCCTATGAGCAATAGGTGACTGTGGTGGAGCAGTCCTGATTTTTGTGAAGAGGTAAGTTGTCCGGTCTCTCAATAACTTTGCATGGGTTAGCATTCCATCTTTCAGCCAGTTTGTTAGTCCCCTGAATGCCAGAGTTGATCATTCAAACTCTGTCTCCTTGTTGAAGGTATTGACACCATATTCTGGCATCAAACGTCTTTTGTTTTTGTCACAGATCTTTTGAGCTGGAACTGAGGCTAATGGGTAGTTTCTCAGTTTCTTCTCTCATAGAAATAGTAGACTTTTACTAGCCACCAACTTTCCTTGTCAATCCCCTCCTTCCTTCCAAAAAAAAAAAAGGCTAAATTCTCAAATTCTAAAATCATAGACTCATAGAGTGGGAAAGAATCTTAGAAATCATCCACCTCAACTGACCACCCCTTGCAGTTATCTCTTCTTCAATGTAGTCACCCAGCCCCTGTTTGAACATTTAACTAAAGAGAACCGGTACTTTCCAAAGCACTAGTATCTCGAATTAGATAACCTGCTAGCTTCAGGCCACAAAAATGAATTCTCTATCACACCCTTTTAAGTAATGTTTCCTGACTATGGCTCCTCTTTGTGGGTCCCTGGTTTCTTCAAAATTGATTGCATTCACCAAACATTCATAAACTTTAAGGTAATTCTCCAGCCCACAGAATGGAGCTGTTCATAAAGTTCCCTGGAGATCAGAAGCATTCAGCCTATAATTTTTGGATGTGGTCTCCAGTTAAGTCCCAGCCCTTTAAACTGAAGGTCAGACCATGTCTGCTAAGGAAATGTGCTGAAGGGGGGGAAACTGAAATAAGATACACACAGACGTAACTGAACTGCTATTTCTTTCTCATTCATAAGGGCCAGTTAGAGAAGCACTGAACTTGTCCAAACCAGAGAGAGTTTACTTTTAAAATTTCGAAAGGAATTTCCCAGCTGGCTCAAGAAGAGAAAAGGACTCCATTAAAAAGGCTTAATAGAGAAAATTAAGGTCGTTTTGTTATTGTATAAAGTAAGGTAGTCTATAAGTAGGTTAAGCAAACCCCCAAACTCTATCCTTTCCTGGAAATCCCAATGTTTGTGACAAACCAAATTAAGTTCCAAATGTATTCCAAAGAGTATTTCAAAGGTCTTAAAAACCCAAAATCTGCCTAGGGAACATGAGAAAGGTTAACTGGGCTAGCCACCAAATCAGCAAATAGAACGAATTGTCAGTTTTGATCACAAAGGAAATTTCTAAAAATATTCAATCTCTAAGACATTCAATTTGGTAAGTTTGTTTTAAGCAGCTACTATGTGTTGGGCACTAGGCCACCTACTAGGGGAAGAAAATGAGGAGAAATCAGGTCAGCTTTCAAGGAGTTCAAATCTACTAAGTAGAAACAACACATACACGCATAAGATACACACATACAAGAAATTTGATGGTGGAGGAGAGGAGAATGAAAATTATTCCACTTCCACTAGAACTGTCAGTAATAGATGGGTGTGTATAAGCAGAGAAGGCACATAGAAATATCCCAGAAATGGAGATTGGGAAGGAGCCAATGATGGAAGAACAATTGAAAAGGTAGTTGGATAAAAACTTTATTGGAGCCTATAGCTTCTCTTCTCCTAATCAAAATTAGTAAAGCAATGCTAGGGAGCTGGGTATCAAATCTAAAATTTATGGTCTTAAAGTTCATAGATAACCTGGTCTAAATGATAAAGTGTTTCTTTGAGGTGCTAAAGGAGAAGATAGTCCATTTTGTTTGCTAATTTGAATTATCTCTAAAGGAACCTAGATATCTGCTCAGTGATTCAAGGGTGAGGAACAGGGCATCTTAGAACTCTTAGTTATTGGGTCATGACTATGCAAAAAGGAAAGAGAAACCAGAGTAGATATTATGTTTATTTTGACCAACAGAAAAAACAAGGTGGTGGTGGAATTATAGGTCAGTAAGAGATTGAAGAATTGGTTTAAGGCAGGAATTCTAAACCCAAGATCCATGATTTTTTTTTCATTTTGGTAATTATGCTTCAATATAATTGGGTCTTGGCAAGTTTATTAATGCCATCCTTATTAATCCACTGGTTCTGAATGAGAACCACATATACCTATAGTAATTTCTTCATTAGCAAGGATCATGTCTTCTACTTGAGTTCAAGTCCTGTCTCTGACCCATACTGGCTGTGTGATCTGGGAAGCCACTTTAAAACTGTGGGTGCCTCTTTGAGATTCTAAGGTGACCCTTTGAGATTCTAAGTTGAAGAAAAGGTAAGGATCTTCACTGGTAGTGGAATTTCCTCACCAGGAACTCCCTACATTGATGAAATCACAGGTTCAGTTTCTGTTTCTGTCTCCGTCTCTGTCTGTCTGTCTGTCTGTCTGTGCCGCTCTGTCTCTCTCTCTGTCACTATCTCTGTCTCTCTGTCTCTGTCTCTCTGTCTCTGTCTCTCTCTCTCTCACACACACAAACAAACACATACACACATACACATGCACACACACACACCCCGTGCAAAAAAAACAAATCTATATATACAGCTTCTACCAAAGAGCTCTCAGCAAAAAATTGTGATGTCTGGCACTTTATTGATGGACAAATCCCAAAAGCTGATTTTTCTGATCATACTCAAATGAAATGTTCAACATAATAACCAATACCTATAATAATATTAATTAGAACAAAGCACTATTGTGCTTATTAATTTATTAAAAATCAATTCTATCAACCAATGAAATACAAGACTTGGACTATATGATGGTTCTATTGTTTTTACTTAGTTACATGATAAGGGAGGTAGGAGGGAAGAAGATTAAATCTCCACCCAAAAAGTTTTTGAAAATGATGATACCTTGCTGAAATGCTACTATGGTTTAATATGAAAGGCAGTATGTTGTGTGTGGAAAGAGTGTGAAAGTTCAAATCAGAAGAGACCTGGATTTTAATTCCATTTCTGACACTTACAAGGCTATGTGACCCTGGGCAAATTACTTAGTCTCTCTGAGACTCAGTTTCCTCATCTGTAAAATGAGGGTAATAATAGCACTTACCTCACAGTGTTATTGTGAGCCTCAAAAAAGGGAATGTACACAAAATGCTTTGCAAATTTTGGCTTTTAGTAACAGATCTTGAGGGAAAGAAAATCAATTTATAATGGAATGTGACAGGAATTAACTCTTGGTTAATCTTTTTAAATTAAATGACATTAATGTTCTACATTTTGGATTTAGTGCTCTACACTTCCCAACCACTTCCTTAATAACCCAAATTTTATTCCAGAGTATTAGGATATTTTTTTATAAAGAGGAGGCAATGACTACACAGTTAGAGATATGGCAATCATGCTACAACATTTATGTACCTACTATGTGAAAAAGGTTGTGCTAGGGTCTTGAGGAAGATAAAGAATAAGAAAGATATAGAACCTCCCTTAGTGAAGTTTAAAGGTAAATATGATGCTTAGTCAAATAGTTATAACATTAGACATGAAAAACTATGAGATCTGAAGTGTTATTTACTAAATACCAGGGGAAAGGCCATTATTGATTGATAGATCAAGGATATCATGGAGGTCAGAGCA